>NC_136254.1:3647500-4157500 GCF_053564925.1 Oryzias latipes | reverse complement strand
AGGGGATTACCTCGGAGGCAGCAATTAATGACACTTCATTAACTAACAGAGGTAATCCAGGTTTGCACTCTTTAGGAAAAACCGTCCTGCACTGCAGGAGAGACACCCTCACATCCAAGAAGACGACGAATGTGAACGGATTGAACACAGTTTGCTTTGGCGGAAGACAGAGCACGGCAGACACAATGAAAAATCACCTGTGAGAAAAAGCAGCGTGGATTAGGATTATACTCATTTAAGATTTGAAAAGGCTCAACCTGATGATGCACGATAAGATAAGTGAAAATGCAGCACAAATGAGTCAAACACGTTTTATGCACTCAGATCCAGAAGAAACGGATTTTCTGCTGCAAAGACGATGGAAAGGAAAGAGCCCCAGAAATGGACACACGTGTTTAGAATGGGTTCCCTTTAAAACCATAACTTCTCTTTTGCTTTTAGTCTTTGTAATTAGTGTGGTGTGTTTTGTATTATTCTTATTTCATTTATTTTGTTTTTTATTTTTAGTGTATTTCTTAGGGGTGGACCTTTTGTCGTAAGGCCGTGTCACGCAGCTGCTACGTGCGTTTTGTACATTCTCTACGAAATGTCGGTCTTTCGTGGTGCATGCATGATATACGTGTCATTCCTACGTGTTTCTTGTGTTCGTCATTCCAGGATGTGCGCAGATGTCCGTCGACGGTTTCTGCCATTGGGTCTTCACGTGAATTCAGATTTGAGCTTTTCCAAATTTTTGGTCAGTTGAGAATTATGCAGTTTATGCGTATTTTACATAGTTTACACGCAATTATTATGCATACACAATTGTGCGTGATTTTTGTGAGATGCATATGCAAATTTATGTCTTTCCACGACCGTTCCACGTATGTCTAGCAGACTTTTCACGCATGACCTACCGATTTATAACTTTTATTTTACGTATAGGGCGCACATATCACGTTAAAATTACGCAATTGACACGCAAATCACAGATGAATTACATATAAACAGAGCAATAATCGCACACAGGTCATGTTCTACAGTATATGGATTTACGTGTTCTTTGCGTGGTTTATTTGTACTTCTGTGTTTTTAATGTGGTTCATCACTGCAGTTGCTGGGTTTCAGCAGGTTCAGAAAATGGCTGGATGTGTGGACAGTGATTGTGACGGTGTGGCACCGTCAGGTGGTGGTGGTGGGACCTTCACTGTTACTTCGTTTATGTGAAAATGTGTCTTGCTGGACAATGTAGGACTGTTTCCTGTGATGTCACCTGTGAGGAAATGAAGAGCAACGCCCGATAGGAGGGGCTTATCATTTAATAGGAAGCGTCACAGGAAGTGAAAATGGAGAGTTGGAGGGTGTCATGTGCTGACGTGCCCTGCGTGGAGCAAGTGTAGTGCTTAAGGTTGTTGAATAAAGAAAGAATGCTCTCACGTTGGCTCCTCTGCCTTCAGGGAAATCAAGGTGTTTACAGGTATGAAATTCACCTTTTTTGACCAAGCCAGCCTTCGTCAGCGAATCTAACAATAAACAAATTAAATGAAAGTTTTTTACCTTTACGATCAAATCTAAATTTCCATCCTGCAGTTGTCTGCATCCACACACGCTCACATCTTCAAAGTAAATTATATTTTCTAATTTATTTTATAACTTCAGAGTTTTCCTCTTTGCTGAAATGTTATCAAATATTTACTTTTCTGAGCCTTTGGCTCCATCAAATATTTATCATAATGTCACACAGTATAAATTAGTGCAAACTATTTCTTTACTTTGTTCTTTTAACGTTTCATTTTTCCTTGAACGCAGCACAGCAGGTGTTTGTTGATTAAAGCGGCTTCATGCGGAGGCTTAGTCATCCTACGTCTGCTCTTACGGAGCATAGCAGCAGAAGTTTGGACTTCTGAACACATCCAGGTAAAGGGTTCATGGTCCAAACCAGAAACCGCAGCGTTTGTGGGATTCATCTGACTGTTTGATGAGGTAAAGAGGTCAGCGGATGCGGCGGAGGGACTGCTGTTTTCTGGTTTCAACCTTTAAGCAATTGGATTTTTGAGTGACAATTGTTTTTTATTCTGGGTCACTGTGACGCTTTGTTATCAACCGCTCCCTCCCTCAACAGTTTAAGATGAGGCTCATGTCTGGACTGTTCGGGGAGCTCCTGAAGCTCCAGAGCACATTGACCTCATTAAGTGGCAAAACTGCAGCATCTCATCTTAAACATGAACCGGGTGCAAATCAACAGAAAACTCTTTTAACCCTTGTGCTATCCTATGGGGTCCAGATGACCCCACCCTTACATTGACGTGTTCTCCCTACCATGACAAAGGTGGATAAAGGTGGAAAGATTTCATGTAATCCATGGACACCAGTGAAGATCACAAATCATTGAAGAAAAAAGGTTCAGAGCACTGTCTAGTGGGTCTAGATGACCCAACTCCCAATGTTAAAGTGCCTAGGATAGCACGAGGGTTACAAAAACTGTTTTCTTGGTCACCTTCTATTGTTTCAAAAGCAGAAATCTATAATTTCTTAATTTTCCTATCAGTCTCTCGCATCGGATTTTATCATGTTATTTTACGGCCTTCCGTTGCTGCTGGCGCTGTTTTATTCACTGCTGTGCACTGATGTACAAATCACAGGACGTTTTTATCCAAAGACTGTAATCTTTTATGTTTTTTTTTTCCATGAAGCAGCTGCAGCCCCCGTCAGAATGATGGAGCCTCCTCTCCTGCAATCGTTTAATTTCTCAGAACAAACGCAAATCGCAGACGAGCCGCAAAACTATTTTTATGTAAAATGTCAACCTTCTGGCTCGTAGAAACATTAAAGGAAGATGCTGAAGTCAATAGTATTTTCTTTTTTAGATCAAACCAAAAACTTGTTTTGAAGTTATGAGATGGAATGTCACGTTGCTGGTGCTGTGTTGCGTCACCTGTCTTTTATTACAACTTGAATTTTCTGAAAAGTGTTCATGAGTGTTCACAAGCTTTTTCGCCTGGAATTGTCTTGAATTCCTTGTCATTCCTTCTGCACGTTTACACCTGTCGATCTCACACTCCGTTCTTCACTCTCTCAGGAACAAAACCTGAAGATTCATAAACTCCTCCACCTGAGGGAGGAGCTCTCCACCCACCCAAAGAAGGCAAGCCATCTTTTTCTGGTTGAGAACCATGACTTCAGACTTTGAGGTGCTGATTCTCATTTACAAACTGCCCCAACACACTCTTGAAGGTCCAAACTCAATGAAGCCAACAGGACAACGTCATCGGCAAAAAGCGGAGATAAAATCCAGCTGACTGCTGGCTGTGTCAAGAAATGTGGTCCAAAACTATGGACAGACCCGCTGACCGAGGGCATCCCTGCTGTCATCCAACAGGAACTGGAAGCATGTTCAACTTACTGCCAGGAACACGAACCTAAATCCTGCTGTGATTTTTACTGACCGAACAGCATTATAGTAGAGGACTCCAGACCCCACATTTCCAAGAACACCACAAGGGACAAGACTGAATACTTTCTCAAAATCCAAGAAGCATCCGGACGCCGGGATGCCACCCGGACAGACCAGCACCCTGACTTTGTGGTCGACCTCGGCGCAGGATGGCCCCTCACATCTGGAGCTGCCCTGCAGGAGGGCGGAGGTCAGAAGTCAGAGCTCTGTCTCCCACTGTGCTCACCAGACCCCAAAAACCCCCATATTCATCGGAGTGTGGCGTTAAATAAAAACTACTTCTATAAACAAACATGTATCCAGGTAGTTTTATCAGGTTTGTTCCATTGAAGGCTGTTTCAGGCCTTTAACTATTAGGCTGCGCTGCACGGCGGTGTAGTGGAGAGCGAGGCGGGAAAGGCCTCGGTTTAAATGCTGGCTGGGTCCTTTCAGTGCGGCGTTTGCATGTTCTCCCTGTCCATGTGGAGATTCCTCCCAAAGTCCAGAACTATTGCTTCAAGGGTCGATTGATTTGTGTCTCTAAATTGTCCCTAGGTGTGTGTGTGTGTTTGATGTTACAACAGTCTGGCGAACTGTTCAGGGTGAACTCCGCCTCCACTCTGCAGTTGCTGGGTTGGCTTCAGCGACCTCGAAAGGGATTCAGCCGGTTCAGAAAATGCCTGGATGTGTGGACAGTGACCATCAGGTGTTTACAGGTATGAAATTCACCTTTTTTGACCAAGCCAGCCTTCGTCAGCTAATTTAACATTAAACAAGTTAAATGCAAGTTTTTTACCTGACCGAACCCCAAGAACGCCACAAGGGAGAAGACTGAATACTTTCCCAAAATCCATGAAGCACTTGTGGGCTGGAAGGGCGAACTCCCTGTAACCGGTTGAAGCTTAATGCTTTAACACTTCTGTCTGGACTCCTTCCCCTCAGGGCAGCAGTTTTATGTCTCCAAACTTTTCCTACTTTTTAAACTTCTTCTTGCTGCTTTTTTTTTGTTTTTGGTTGTGTCCGAATTCCTTCACTACTCACTACGTAGCGCATCATATAGTGCGTTTACCATTTTACAGAGCTTTCCGAGTCTACAATTCCAAAATCCAGTGCCCTAGAAATCGCCCAGAAGAAAACCAGTGTGCGTCGATGCTCACAAGACTGGTGGATATAGACCGCAATGCGTTGAGTTTAAAACAATTTTTTAAAATAAACCATCCAAGTTTTCATCATCAGAACACAACAGATTCCTACACAGTCTTTGTAAAATGCTCCCATTTATGAGGTTTTTACTTTGTGAACTTGGTGACATCATTTCTGCCATAAATCAGAAAAAGTACTGAGTATGATATGTCCGACCTGCACTAGATAGCTTTTGTTTTAGTAATTAGGGAGTGGGGCTGGGTGTCACCAAAATTTCCAGAATTGAATCGATTCAATTCACAATTTTTTTATCCACTCCATTCAATTCCATTTTAAATTCACACGGTTTACACATTTAGGCATATTTGCATAGAAGAAGAAGCTTGATATTAATCTGGACAAATTCATAATAATCTGATACAGTTCACATATTGCTAATTGTAAAAAAAAAAAAAGTGCTGATCCTTATGTTCTGTCTCTCCTGAAGGGCCTTTTGGTTCCTTTAAAAAAGATTTCCTTGAAAGAAGTTGCACATTTAATGTCTGTGAGTCTGTAAAGCTGTTCATTTAGTCAGCAATGTATGTTTAGGACGAGCGAGCGTTAGCATGAGCCGTCCTGTGGGGAATTCCATTATAGGTCAGCATCAAGCTAGAGGACTTTTGCGTTGGGTCGCTGGAAAAGCAAAGGCTGAAAAGATCGATCTCTACTTTGTTGGATTGATTATTTAATTTTGGATCGATTCAGATCGATTAATCGATTTTATCAACCCAGCTATAGTAGAAGAGAAAATCCTACACAGCCCAAATAATCGAAATCATTTCTCAGTTGGAGAAACATCTGCAGAAAAACTTCGTCTGCCTAGACTTTCTGGCTTTGAGTCATTTTTGTGGTAATCTAAAGTGTGACGGGAGCTGTCCCCATCAAACTCAGGGTTTGATGCCAAGTATAGATCAAGAGCTGTGAAAAACAAACGTCTGGGTCAGAGAAAACTGACACCCCAGCTGCGAGGAAGACAAAACAGGACTGAACATGTTTTCTTTCCGGGCTGGATCAGTTCCAGGTGTTTCTCACGGATGCTCCCAGCAGAGGGCAGTGTGTCAGTGCAGCGGTGGTGCCGCCCATCATACGAGACCTGCACACAAATCTGTTTCATTTGGCGTTGTTATAGTCTGCCATTTTGGCATGGGGGGGTTTAGATCAACACTGGATCCGGTCAGGAGTTGAGCATGTGTTTCCCTTCCCGCGTTCTTCCCGAGCCGCTGCCAGGAGCTGCCGTCACAGATAGCTGTGGCGTCGCTGCTGAATATTGATGCTTTCTGAAAGAAGCCGAACTCCCACCCCAGAGGGCTGCATGTGTGACCGAGGGGAGCCGAGTGACAGATTGAGATCACAGAAATTGCAGACAAAAGGAAGCCTATGCAAAATTAAAATGTTACACAGAAACCAGCCTCGATTCTTTGTTACAACACACTGACTGTTGGGGCAGAAAGAAAGAGGTAACATGCCCTCCCTGAATCCTCTTGTCCCCATTCTGAGCTGGAGCCCCGCAGAAAGGTTAAAGTTCAGGCGTCGGCTGCAGGGTTTCCTGCTCAGACTCTTTTTTTTATTTTTTTTTATTTTGTTACAATCCGTCTGGACACGTGTCGTCTGTCTCTACGCCAAATGAACCGCCGGTTAGGGCTGCCTTTGACAAAGCCAAACAATCCTCCCTCCTGGTTCCAACAGGAGCCCGAACAACAGTGCCGTGGAGACAATTACTGGGACAATGGCAGTGCAGGAACCTGCGTGTTTTGTGGCGTCCGATAAGAAGCCCTGAACAAATGCGTCTGCACGCGTGGCAGACTGCAGACAGACGTGTTTGCAGGATGACTGTTGTCCTTCAGGCACGTGCACACAGCAGCTACAGGATTCACGGTTGTGCAAATGTTGTGCAAATTACTGACAAATCCTAAAAGTTATGGGTGATGTGAACATGCTGAACTTTAGTAATCCCTTGTGCTATCTTAGATGACCCCACCCCCTTCCATTGATGTGTTCTCCCTACCATGACAAAGGTGGATAAAGGTGGAAAGATTTCATGTAATCCATGGACACCAGTGAAGATCACAAATTATTGAAGAAAAAAGGTTCAGCGCACTGTCTAGTGGGTCTAGATGACCCAACTCCCAATGTTAAAGTGCATAGGATAGCACGAGGGTTACGTTTTCTGCACATTTCTCAGTCACTGTGTGTTTCTGCATCCAGCAGAAACTCAGACAAACTCTTTACTGTGTTTTTGTGCTCCACCGACGTTCTGATTCTGTCCCGTTTGCGGGTCAACTTCTGGATTCAAGGCCAACTGTGGGGCAAGTATACACAGAAAAAAACAGTGAAACCTAAAGTTTCTCTTTAATCATCTTTTGATCTATTTTCAAAGCGTTCCCAGTGGTCTTTAAATGAAAATCATAGTGTCAAAAAAATAAAAAAAACCTGGACATAGTTTCTGCAGAGCGGCTGGAGTTTAGCAATTCACCTCTGAGTTGTGGCTGTTGGCACAGAGGAAGCCTGAGCTCATTTCCCATCATGCCTTTCACTCAACATCAGCGGTGCAACAAAGTATGGCGAGCGATACCGGAGCTCTCCAGCCAAACAGTTTAAGGAAAACAAAGAAGTTCATAGATCTATTTGTTAGAGATTGGATGCATCAGAATGGAGCAGAGCAGGAAGCTTGGGCCCGCTGATTGTAGTTTGTATGTAACAACTACCGGTACCGGTACAAGCTTCTTCCAATAGCGTTTTTTCACCACAATCTGAATAAAGAAATACTCCAAAAGGCAGTTTTAAACTTAATTTTCCTTATACATTTCCTCCATCATCAGATACATTTTTCTAAGAAAGTGAAGAATATTAATCTTATTTTCTGTCATGCAAAAAAACAAATCTCATACATTGACAGTAACTAAGGACTGGACTTAACCCCCCCCCCCCCCCCAGAAAATCGAATAGATTTCTATTGAGAAATAAACAGCTGCTATTCAGTCCCTCCATTGGTCAGAATAACCATTGTTGCTCAGATACATTTTATTGATAATCCTTTTTTTTTCAGTGATCTCTTAGCTGTAGTTCAAGTCATTTAAGTCAGTGTTTTTCAACCTTTTCCTTTGCAAAAAGAAATTGCAAAAAGAAAATTTTGCAATTTATTTAAACCAAATCAAACTGATAGTCCGGCAGTGGTCTTCCCTATCAATGTCCTCAGTTGGACGAGTGAACTCTGTTAAAATGGTTATACTGCCTAAACTTCTGTATCTTTTCCAAACTCTTCCAATATGCATTACTGGTATCTTTTTTTCAGCAACTAGACTCTCTTATATCTTCCTATATATGGCAGGGTAAACGACCTCGTCTAAATATATATATATATATATATATATATCCAATATAAGAAATATTGTGAATTGGTCGTTCTACCATGACCACTCGGATTGTCCTAACTGGATAGCGCTCGAGCTCTGCCAAGACAACAATCTCTCGCCTCTGACCTTTTTTGGCTCTGGTTTGCCTTTACGTTTTATTGCATCTCTTAACAACCCTGTAGTTAAACACACACTGAAGATATGGTCTCAATTTAGAAAACAGTTTGGCTGCACAGTTTCTCCATTTGGAGTCCTATTGCCATGAATCACCTTTTTAAGCCATCTACTATGGATTCAGGTTTCCTGCGGTGGCATCACAGCGGTATCACTCGCTTTAAAGATCTACTCATAGAGGATACTGCCTCATTTGCTCAACTGAAAGAGAAATTTTATCTTTTAAACTCAGATTTCTTTCGTTACCTTCAAGTACGTCATTTCTTTGTTTCACAACTACCACAACTCTCAACTACCACAGAAATAACTGACAAGATTTTTTCACTAGATCCATCCAGGAGGGGTCTTATTTCTAAACTATGTAACATTATGTTGAACCTTAAATATTCCTCTGTGGATAAATTTAAGATGGCTTGGGAAAAAGATGTGGGCCTCCCTATGTCAGATGATACTTGGGTTTCTGCTCTTAAACTGGTAAACTCATCTTCATTTTGTGCTCGACACCAACTAATTCAGTTCAAGGTGGTACATCGGGTCCATATTTCCAGGGTAAAGCTGGCCTCTATGTACCCCACAGTTAGTCCACTATGCACAAGATGTAATCTTACAGATGCCTCTCTATATCATATGTTCTTTTCATGCCCTCATTTGAATGTATATTGGAGGACAATTTTTGACACAATGTCTCGTGTATTTAACACTGATTTAAAACCAAATCCATTAACAGCCATTTTTGGGGTTGTGGAGGACCAAGCTGTTTCAGGTACTGCCAAAAAACACTGTATAGCCTTTGCATCACTCCTGCCAGGACGTGCCATACTGCTTAAATGGAAAGATGCCTCTCCCCCGTCTCATTCACAGTGGCTACAGGATATCATGTCCTGTTTAAAACTGTAGAAAATTAGATGTTCACTCCAAAAGTCTCTTGACATATTTGAAGATTTATCGGGTCCCTTTTTGAGAACGTTTCCAGCTCTTTAGTCATATAAGCCTACAGCAGCTTAGCTGCATGTGGTAGCATATATTACTGGTCGTGCGTGATGGAGTGATGGCTTGACGGTGGCAGTGACAGGGAATGATATGGGGTATTTTGTTAATTTTATTTATTATTCTCACGCATTATTATGTTTTTTTTATTTCTTTTTGTTTCCTTTCCTTAGCTTTATTATAAACACTTCTTTTAGTAATTTGTCTTTCAGACTTACAGAACTCTGTAATTGTGTTTGTATAATGTAAAACTCAATAAAAAAAAAGAAATAAAAAAGAGGCAAACTGTTGCACCCTGACATCTTTTATTCTCATTTCCACCTTAAATTAGCTCTTAATAGTCAAGAGTCTGCTTCTATCACGGACTCATCAGAGCAGCAGCTAAAACATGTCATCTTTAATGTCATAATGATTCTGTCATATTCTGCATCTTAATTTGAAATTATTAGTGATTTGAATTGTGTAGTGTAAAACTGAACTTGTACTATAAAATAAAAGTTTGATTAACCCCTTTAGCACCGCAGCTTTAGCCCCAGTGTTTACATTCTTCTGTTTTCCATCACTCTTCAAACGTTTACGCTTTGACGCTTTTTGGCGCTTCCACAACAGAATCAGCTGATTCAAGTTGATTGCTTGAACGGTTGAGGAGTTACGCTACGTCTAAGAGCGTGTTATTTAGATGTTGCCAGTGACATCGCCGATGATCATGCTGTTCTTATGCGTTTCAGAGTAAAGTATATCCATGTCTATGATCATATACTACATTTGGCAAACTAAAGAATAATGAAAAATTAGTTTTTCTTCAGCTCATTTTTCTACCCAGAAGTAAGAAGACTCGATTCCCCAAACTACAATCTCTCCTTGTGGGTGCCGTCCATTTCATTCAAGAGTCGGCTTCGGCAGCGTGTCTGCGCATCGTCCCCGAGAACAAACAACATCCGAACTTTGGCAAAGATGGATGTACAGATTGTGTGTTTAAGAGGAAAGCGTTTAGCCGATCGTTGCTTGAGAAGGTGGGTGTTTGTGTCAGCCTGGAGGCAGACTCTTACTGGAAGGGGCGGTTCCTCACTTTGTGATGTCACAATGTGAGGACACACTCATTTTCGAGGATTGAGAGGGGCTGGTGCTCAGAGAGCAGGTTTTTAGAGGAATACTCAGAAATATGTGTGAACGGATCAAAATACAGCTTTGGGGTTGTTTATTGAGAGGAATGAACGTTATGAAGGCCCGTACACACCGGGACGAATATTCGCCAGGCGTTATTCGCCAGCGTTTTTCGCCACGTCTTTTGTGTTCACACCCAGGCGATTTTCGCTGACGATGAGCCGAGCGAACATGCAATTTCATTCCCTGACATTAGATGGCGCTTAATGTAAACAGAAATACTCCTGTACACAAGGTGGCGCTGCGCAACTTTACGATTCTTAAAGTCGCTTTTCACTCAGAAGAAGAGAGCAAGTATTTACGCGCTTGTCAGAATCATACAAAGAAAACATGAATATTTCAAGCATCAGTAGCTCCAACTGGTACTTGGTAAGGGGATATTTAAGAATGTCCGTCATTATTTCTTCGCGGCAGTGTAGACGCTACTTGGCGTCTATCTTCTTCGCTGGTATGTGTGCTCAGCAAGGCAGTTTTGTGTTTGAGCGCCCCCAAGTTGTGTTTTACTGTAACTTCAGAAGCTCCAGACACGTGTGCAAAAGCGCAATTCTCATTGGTCGAATAGATTTCGACGCGACGCGTCGAAAAAAAAAAACGAGGCATTTTTTTTTTTGACGCTTTGGCGCGTGGCGTTTTTTCGCGTCGGTGTGCACACTCTCATTGGTGCCCTTTGTTTAGTCACGAGGCGTTAAACGTCGGCGAAAATCGCCGGCGAAATTCGTCCCGGTGTGAACAGGCCTTAACACTTAAAAGCTCATAAAAGTTGATTTTACATGGTATAGGCCCTTTGAGGGTTAACTGAATTCAGACAATCACTCTGTGAAGACACTGAACTATAAAACAGAGAAGAATGACAAGTTTCTCCTTCTGACAATCTAATGGAGCCTGGGTTGGGCGTTTGTCTTGACTTTGAGCAAAGCTTTCACGTCCATCAAGACAGGTCAGGACAGGACTCTCCTAAAACGACTCTTACCAGGACAGCTGAGGGTGGTCCACCTGTGAAGGTGGGGCTGACGTCACACTCAACCCAATGGTTCATGAAAGGCACATGGCTGAAGTCTCAGGTGAGTTAATACTTTCGGCAACATGGGTTACAGGAAAGTTTGGCATAAATCATGATAACAATGGAGAAAAGTGGTGTCAAACTTGCATTGTTTTTAATTCTGTCCCTATTCACAGAATTTGACAGCAAATGAGATCAAATCAGGCAGTTTTCCCTCCTGAGGACTCTGACTCATTTTACAGCAGACGCTTTCCAGACTGAAAAAATTACAGCTAATTACTACAAATGCAGACTTACTGACCTTTGCATTCGGGACTTCAGCCTCACAACCGAAATGGCAGAAACATCAGTTTGACAGACAAATGCTTGATTTCACTGTGATGCTGGATCACTTTGTTGCTTGTAAATGGCACCACTCAGTAACATTTTTGGTAAAGTCTAAAGAGACACAGCAGGACCAGAAGTCTTTTTGGTTTAGAAACAAGGCTCTTAGATGTGTGAACTTTCTAAATGCCAAAATAAACAATCCTGAAAGTCCAATTTTACCACAAATGTCACATTTTTCTTTTGTTACCCCCAGTTTTGGCTTTCTCCATGTGGTGTGAGTGGAAATGAAGAATATTCAGGTTAAAGGTTAAACCTGTATACTCTCTGAAAATGATTTCCCGCTTTTGCAGAACCTGTTCTTCGTGCAGAAACTGTGTTAAATGTGTTGACCGTATACTGACACAACACAACGTCTTCACAGATGCCTAACCAGTTGTTGGGCTGGCATGCAAACTTTTGTTGACCCTTTCATTGTCCCGCACTGCATGTGAGAGAAGCTTTCCTCTCTAAAGGTAATTAACAACAGGCTACGCAGCACGCTCGATCAGCGCTTTCCTGCGCCTCCAAAACAAGTGTCTTACTGTGACTTTGGCTTATTGTGAAGATCACAAATCATTGAAGAGAAAAGGTTCAGCGCACTGTCTTGTAGGGTCTAGATGACCCAACTCCCAATGTTAAAGTGCCTAGGATAGCACAAGGGATGAATCAAATATTGCATTTGCGGCTCTATTTTTCTGCAGGAAACCAAACTGTCGATCACAAATGTTCCAGTTCTAATATTCTCTCTACGTCTCCCTTCTTCAAAATCGAAAACTAGAACACTTATAGATTATCCTCCACCTATAATATTAATTGCATATTGAAAAACGGCAGCATGTCGATACACCTCAACCTCTGATTTACAAAAGGTCTGAACTGAACAAACCTTCCTGCATGGTAAGAAGCTCATTGGTTGATTGTTTTACCCAGGAATGAAATGTAGAGAGCCCAAGATACACAGGAAAGAGTAGAGTCAACTCAAAACAAAAATCCTTTTCTTGAGAGTGGGAACTAGGTGATGTGAGTGGTGTGCTAGGAAGACATGTGTGGTACTTAATTTAATTTTGGAATTTAATTGAACATTTTTTCGCTGTAAGTTCTGGTCTTGAGACAAAACTCGTTTTCCTTTGTAGCTTTGTGCTGTTCACATTTTAATTAGTTTTTTTTCTAGTATGTTCCTACAAATACAAACTTAAAGTTGTGGATCAAACTGAATTACATCTACTTACTAAGTTTCTCAAAGACCCACTCCAATAAAAATTGTGTTTTTGGTGTTTTAAATGTGTTCTTGTGGCATTTTTCTGCCGAAAATTAAGCTTAGAATAATATTTCCGAGTATTATTTTAAATTTAAATCTTTGTGAATCAGGAGCAGATGACAGAATTCCGTCTGTAGCGGTGACGTAGATGAAATAAGCTCCCTGCTCCGCCCCCATTCTGATGCATCCACCTGCAGACAAATAGATCCATGAACGTCTTTGTTTTCCACGTCTGGACAGATTTGAAGTTCTTCAGCATCTTTGTTCTACCGTTAATTAAGGTTGTGTATCAGCAAGAGTCTGGCGATATGATATGTATCGCAATATTGTACCGAAACACTAATTATGATAACACAAAACAAATGGTAAAACTCATTTTGTTTAAAGATTTCAATGTTTTTCAGTATATTAACAGAAATGGAATGAATGTGCCTCAACCAATAAGGTTCTAAAAGTGAATGAAGTCAATGATTGAGGAAATGAAGTGCTGTTTATTCCCAATACTTGTTGTAGTTTCTCCAGTACATTTAAAGCAGGGGTTCTCAAAGTTTTTGTAGCAAATTAACCCTTGTGCTATCTTAGATGAGCCCACCCTTCCATTGACATGTTCTCCTTACCATGACAAAGGTGGATAAAGGTGGAAAGATTTCATGTAATCCATGGACACCAGTGAAGATCACAAATCATTGAAGAAAAAAGGTTCAGAGCACTGTCTAGTGGGTCTAGATGACCCAACTCACAACGTTAAAGTGCCTAAGATAACACAAGGAATACGCATCTACACTGTTCAGGGTTAAGAACTCAACATTAGACTCGGCGACAATTTTGGTAAAAAAAAAAAAAGAGGATAAACCGAAAATTTTTTGTTTTTTAAACCTTTAATGACCAAGTGTCATGTGTACAGTTAACCGGGCCTCCAGATGTTTTCCCAGTTGCTGTTGGAGGTTGCTGCCCAGATCTTCTACTCCTCTAGTAATTGTATCATTTGTTAGACTTATTTCTTTTTGCGCTGGAAAACAATGTCAGCTACTTTCAGCACAAGCTCTTTTTACTCACTCCCCATCACTTAAGGGCCATTTTCAAAGCCACAACGTAGCTAGCTTCTGTCACAGCTTCACTGGATCTTGCTTTTTTTTGTAAGCATTATCTGCTGTACAGCATAGCCTCGTTGTAGTTGTTGGAGCTTCTTGTTGCGCTTTTTGCCGTTAAATTTGTCATAGTTTTTATGATTTGTAACATAATGACGATTTTTATTGAATTCTTTGAGCGTTGCATTTACCTGCTTGCAAATCAGGCACATGACTTGATCCATGAGGTACGACAAAGTAAGCATTTGTCCAGTTAGCTAGAAAGCACGTTTTCAAATATCGCCAAATGGACTATTGCGATCTATCGCCAAAACGATTTTTTCCTGCACCTCTACTGATAATGTTTGGTTGGAGTCGCGGGGGGCTGTAGGCTAGTGGGAGAGTTCCGCCCACAACTCAGAGGTGAATTTCTAACAAAATCCTGGGAATGCATTTGAAAATACATCAAAGGATGAGTGGAGTGGGATTTTAAGGACTTTGTTCATTACTTCTGTACACACATGTGCTCAGGCAGCAATGAGAGGATCCTGGTTGAGTGACAGGTTGGTGTCTTTAGGGGTGTTTAGGTGGGTTTGATGCAGCTTCAGGACCAAAACAGTAGAATGACACAGTCCTCTGATGGAGAACCTGTCTGTGTGGCCACATCACTGAGGCTATGAAGGGTTTCCAAATAAAAGATTATCTGAAGCCGCTGGCTTCAAGTGGGGAGAGGATTATGCACATTTAGTGTTTTTCCACCACCAGAACGCTCTGAGCGGGGAAGACTGGGGGGGTCAGCTCTGAGGAGCGGACAATCTGCTTTTCTGCTACGTGCTTGACTTTACATTTCCTAAACACACTCACACGAGCGTGGCAATGATGGTTGCTGTGGCAACTGTGAAAGAATTGTAGGGCAGAGGGGGGTGCACACACACTCATCAGCTGGCAGACCCCCTTCAGAAGCCATTTTTTGCATTCTTTCCACACGCCGACACCTCGCCGTCTTCTTTTCTCCCCATTCGCTGGTTCTTGTCTCTGCCGCGGTTTCTCACACGCTTTGTGTCGGTGTGTCCCGCGTGTGCGTCACCCTGTAATCTGCTGACAGCCAGATTGATGGCTAAGGGTGACGTGGTTGTATGGCTTTATTCCAGCAGCAAAGATCTGGAGGCAGCTACCTGATCATCCATCAACCTCCCCCCCCATACCTGCCGTCTGAGTGTTTCCTGCGCCTCCTTACGTAAACACAAACACGTGCATTATAATCAGAGGCGTTCCTGGCCAGGTTGACGCCCTGGACGAAACGCTGGACAACCCCCCCGTCACCCCCCTTTCCAGCCCCGCCCTCAATAACTCAAACCCTCCATTCATACAAACACAAAAACAAAATATATCGTTTATTTTACTTTATTAATCATATAAGTAAAATATACTTGTGTTGTTGAATTCACAATTAAGATCTAGTGCATAAGTTAGATCACACTTAACACGCATCACTTTTTTGTTTTCTCCCTGAAGGCTGAATGAGTAAATCCACAACCTTGAAGGGACTTTTCCGTCCGTCTAAGCCCCTCCTCTGCCTCTCTACCTGCTTGTCCTCTACCTGTTCGCATCCTCTGCAGCTACGAGTTGGTTTCCTTCGCCCTCACAGCAGCACGTTGACACGACAGTGGGGCGCCCTACTGCAAATGTCATTAAAGAATGTATTCAAAGGTGTCTCTGAAACTGGCTACAGTGTGAGGCTGTCTTCCCCGCAAAAGGAAATGAAAAACGTGTGGTTTTGATACAAAAATTCAAAGTGAAAATCAAACCGGGGATTGTGTGAGCTGCTGAGAACTAAGCTTTGTCTGCGAGAGTTCGAGTCGACGGCCATGACGGGCAAACAGAGTTTCAGGAGGGTTTGGTTTTTCTGCTGAGGCACCTTTGCAAGACGTGAGCCTGAAAGAGGCAGAAGCTGCTTGGAGACGTGAGCTGAAAATCTGTGTTATTTTAGTTTTTAAAGGGTACTTAGATCTTTTAAATTGATATAGATGCCACTCTTTGTTTTTCAGTTTCCTTTTATGTCACAAAAGAAAAACAAACCAGTCCAAAATAAACCCAAATAGTATATTAATTCTCAGTCTCTCAAAACTGATCTTTTTTCTTTGAAGGTCCCGTTAATGTCCCGCCACCCATAAGTCGATTGTCCAGGCGAGTCCAAACTGAAATAAATCCAAAACAAAATCGTTGCATTGGGCTTTTGATTTCGATGTGCTTCTTCTTTTTCTCTCTTCAGGTCCCTCGTAGATTTCTTGAAGTCTTGACAGGACGGCCCCCCCCTCTTATTTTGGTCCCCTTTATCAAATCAGTCACAGGTACCTCAGTCATATGACCTACAACTGACATGCCATTAATACAAAAACAATATCTGAGGAAATGGGGTTTTACAATATTATGGGAAACACAGTGTAACCCTTGTGCTAAAACGTTTGGGCCCCCCTGCACTAGACAGTGCGCTGCCTTTTTTCTTCAATGATTTGTGATCTTCACTGGTGTCCATGGATTACATGAAATCTTTCCACCTTTATCCACCTTTGTCATGGTAGGGAGAACATGTCAATGTAAAGGTGGGGTCATCTAAGACAGCACAAGGGTTAAAACAGAATTTATCATAATGTCAATTCTGTGATGAAATACTTTTGTGGCTTCAACACAAGCAATGAATCAGTGATGAGGCTAACTGTAAACATCTTTCAGCCCTTTGAGGACAAGTATTGGAGCTAAACTGATGCCTTTCATCCCAGTTTTAGAAAAGTAACAAAGAATTTCTGTAACAAACAACCGAATCTATTCTTCTGACATTAATCCACTTTAAGAAAGAACAGCAGTGAAGTACCAGCTTATCTTAAGTGGGAGATGGTTTCTCAACATTAGCAGTAAAAAAAAGAATAAAAGTCGGAAAGCTGCTTGCAGCTGTAATCTGACAGCTGCACAGCCCGATTTTTCCTGCTTTTTGATTTTTCAGCAGTTGTGCTCCTTGTCACTCTTTTGTGTTTGGCCGTGGTTGAAGGGAAATACTCTGCACGTTTGTGTTCTTGGGTCATAAACAGTGCAGCAGGAGATGACAAGATGATCATTCTGAGAGCGGCAGCAGCTCGCGCTGATGTCACTTCAGATTAGTAGAGCAAGGGCGGAATGGCGAGTAACACACCCAGATGTCAGCACATTCAGAAACAAGTGGACACGGTGAACTAACAAAGAGCAGCTAGAGTGTCTGATGGGGTTTCAGAAGATTTAAGAGTAAAATAGACTGAACAGTGAAGAAATAATCACAACAGAACAGCAAAAAGAAAGCCAGGAAATAAGAAAACTGTCAAAATTACACGTATGCTCATGGACAGAGTTGTGCACACTTTGAAGAAAAAGAAGAAGCAGCCTTAACTTGTCTGTTTTAAGGTCGTGTCACACAGCCACTATGTATATTTTTGTGCAAATTGCACAGACAAAAAATGGTCATACATGGAAAAAGGGAGAAAAGTTGTGATCTTTACGTGAAATTTTCACAGATGTATCAGGAATGAACCACGTTAAAACCACAGAAGTAACGAGTAAACCACGCAAATAACACGTAAACCAACGCAGAACATGGACTGGTTATTATGGCGTGATTATTGTGCTGTTTATATGCAATTCATTAGTGTTTTGTGCATCAATTTTGTAATTTGAACTTGATATGTGCGCCGTATACATGATGTAAAAGTCATACATTGTTGTGAAAAGTCTGTCAGAGAAATGTGGTAGTGGAAAGACACAATTTTGTGTATGCATCTTGCAAAAATCCTGAACAATTGCATACGATTTATGCAATAATTGTGTATAATCTGTAAGAGTTCTGTGGTTTTGTTTCAGTTTTGTTCTGAGTTTCCCTCAGTCACACTGTTTCCTGGTCCATCACGATCCACAGCTGTCGTCAAATACCCTCAGCCTATTTAAGTGTCTGCTTTTCAGTTCATCCTTGGCAGGTCATCTGCTCTGCTGTGTCAGCTATTCTTTGAATGGAAAAGAAGGATTACATTTATCACGCACGGATCACTGAAGACCAAAATTTCACACGTGGAAAATGCCTAAAATGCACATTTAATTCTGACTTTGTTTGTTTGTTTTGAAAACAAAAATTGAAGTCACGTGCTCACAGGCATTTCAAGAAAGCGCACATGCGTACTGATTAAAACTAGAGGCAGAAGAAAAATTCACAAAGAGGGTGGTGGGGCCCCTGGGCTGGGTGGCCCTGGCCCCTTTGCTGGGGGGGCTGGGGGACGGCTGTTTGACCACCAGGGGACAGTCTACCAGCTGTCCCCAACTTACCCCCTTTCTCATATAACCTCATATTAGGGTGAGGGGGTGGGGGGCCTAGCCTGCGATGCGCCTTGGGGGGGGGGGCTACTTGGCAGTGGCCCCCCTCCTATGGTTGCCGTATGGAGTGGGCCCCCCCTCTTTCGGTTTTATTTGCACCTTAGACATGTAGGGTCCTTGGTAGGGGGGGTGCTTGGACATCACTGCAAGCAAGCAGCAGATGTCCTCCTGGCACCCTACCCGCCAATTTTAACCGCACCTTAGACATTTAGGGCCCCTTGGTGTGGAGGGTGAGGGGACATCACTGTGAGTGATCAGGAGATGTCCCCTTAGTGCCCTACTCGCCAATTTTAACTGCACCCCCCTTAGTACACACACCCCTCCCCCTTCAATATATACACTCAAACATAAACACACACACATGCACACACACACCCTCTCAAACACCCATACACGCACACACATTTTACAAGGAAGGTGGGACCTGGGTCCATCTGTCCCCTACCCCTTCCCTGGTGGGGGGTGTGGGCCCCTTGGCGTTGGCGGCCGTGTCCCTTGGGTGCCGGCTCCCTGGGCCCGGCGGTGCTCTCTCCGCACGGTGGGGGGGTTCATATTACACCTGAGCCGGGGGTGTTCGTGTCCCTGGGGGGTGGGTCCTGGTCCTTGCCCCTGGGCGCTGGGCCCTGCCAAACTTCCAACATGGCCGAGCCTGGTCGGGCCATATTTATAACACCCCTTGTGGGCCACCCTTTTTTCCCCGGGGTTCCCCCCTACTGGGCGGGGGCGGCGGGCCCCTGCCTTGCTCCTACCTGGACCAACCGTGGGCCGGGTGGGTGGCTGCCTGGGGTGCGGAGCCGGTCTCCCTTGGGGGGTCCTGGCTCGTACCTGGGGTCGGGGCGGGGGGATGCCCGGAACTCCTGGGTGGTGGTGGGGTGCTCGTCTGGGGCTGTGGGCGTCCCTCTCCGGTGGGGCCCTGTGTTGGGCTCTTCCGGCGCGGCGGGGGGGCTGCTTTCCTGGCTGAGCTGGGGCGGCGCTCTCTTTCCCTCCGCGCCTCCCTGCTCTCTGGCTCTGGGGGCCTCGCGGCGGTCCTGCTGGCCCTGGCCTGGGTGGCGGTCTTGGTCGCCCGGGGGGCGGTTGTTCCCTGCCTGTTCCCGTGTGGCGTTGGGGGAATTCCGGCTGCCGCTGCTGCTGCGGCGGGGGTCTGGGTGTGGGGGTGGCTGGGCGCTCCTCCTCCTTCTTTTCACATTCCACCATCCATTTTAGAAGAACATAAACACTCACCTGAGCACAGGTGTTAGCTCACCTTTGCACTAATAGTTTGCATGATTGAATGAATGAAAGATTTCACACTAGTTGGTTTAAAGGCATAGGTATGCGTTCGTGAACACTATCTGTTTTGTGTACATGTTGACATGTGGACATTTTTGCAGCTAGCAGGTGTGTTGATAATATTTGAGTGTGTGTGACTACATTTGAACCGTACCGTATTGATAAACAACCAGTAAACCTGTCTGCTCTATGCTGCTTCATGGTCTTACCCCCCTTCCCCTCCTATTATCACATTCCTACCCCCCCCCCCCCCCCTCTCTCTAACGTCCCTCTCTCTTTTTCCCCTCTTTCCTTTTCCGTCCGGTCCAACACCAAAGATTTTCAAACATGATTGAAATTAATAAAGTTTGGCCTCAATTACAAAGGGGGTTTATTCAGACATACCTTTGGTTTGTCTGAAGATGAATAACCCCTCTTGTTAAAATAAAATATGTCCAACACAAGAGGCCCTCAGCTCTCATCTGTGAAAAATTCACAAAGAGAAAGAAAGTTGGCTATCCTGTATTTTGTTCCATAATTTTCTCATTATCGTCTCTTTTTTGGCAAACATTACATAATGAGTGACGTGGCATGTCTTCTGCCCTTTTTGGGACTATTTTCCACCACTTCTGGGTCTGAGGTGATCAGCTGGAGATTTGTTTAGACCATCAGCTGTTGTCACCATGGCAACAAGAAGATGCCATCGGACCTCGCTGTCATTATTATCTGTTTTTTACCCAACAGAGCCATGGTAACAAGGTAATTTCCCTGCCATGGGATCAATAACATTCTGAAAAGTTTAATCTTATTTCTGTTTACTAAATTGGTTTGCAAGCTCACTTGGTTTTGTTGATGTTTCGGGTCCCCGCCGGTGAACCCGTGACGTATTTTTTTTTTTTTTTTTTTTTTAACTTGTCCTGTCCAACAGCTAGGCAAACAGATGAGAGCTGAGGGCCTCTTGTGTTGGACATATTTTATTTTAACAAGAGGGGTTATGTGACGTATTTTTGAAGTATGTCAACAAGGGAAATTTCAAGACAAAATGGCAAACCCAAAAGCAAATGTTGTATTCATAGTTGTCTTTTGAAAAGTTGTGCAGAACTTTGTGTTCAGGATACGATTCTTTTTGACAGATATCTTACAAATCATCTCAATCATCCCAAATCCTTCTGAAAAAGTAAAATACTCCAAAAAATCCCTATTTTGTTCGTCTGACAGCCATCATCATATTTGATCAGCAAACAAAATTCTATGAACTACAAACATTGATGTTTTGATTTATAGTCGTTTATTGTACTTTAGAACATTAGGCAGCATTTTGTGTCACTCTAAATGTGATAGACACTGGATTCAATACATTTCTGAAAATTTCAGTATATTTTTGTGCTACATCACAATTAAGAACATTTTGAATATGGTCAAAGCAAATTAAACTCCCATCCTGCATTATTATAAAGAGTTCATTCCATGTCGGTCCAGTTTAGGTCAAATTATGATGGGATGGAGGAAAGGTGCCTCTCAGGATGACCTTCAGCTGTCTGGCTTTTTGCAGATTTACTAAAGGCTCGGCTTAAGCTTGGTTTATCTTAGCTGTAAGCCTTATCAAAATAAAATGTATGTCTAGTCTTAAAGACAAACATCCTCTGACCTTCACAAGTGTCATTGCTGTGCTTAGCGTCTCCTTCTATATTTCATAGCTTCTCTGCAACTTTCATGTAACTGTTACTTCATTTCTCAGCTCTTGTTTTTTGCACTACACACTAAACTACAGACTCTTTACTGCCATTTAGTGGTTTGCATTTTTTTAGGACGTAGTTTCTGCAGACTGGTATTCGTTGATCAGAAATTCACGTCTGAGTTGTGGGCGGGACTGTTAGGGCAGAGCAACCCCACCCCCCCTTCCTCTCCCCGTTCAGCAGAGTAGGGAGCTTGTGGCCGGCCCAGTGTATTTCCTACATCACGAAAGAGTTCTTTTTCCAATGGTCGAAGAAGAAACAGACCATTTCAGCTGCAGATCTAATTGAGGAAAAACAAGGATTCTCTCGATGGAATCGTGAGCTTCAGCAGATCTGGATCAGACCCCTCCTGCAGTGTTTGGACACCACGTTCAGCTGATCGACATAAGTCATGGAGTCAACATGACGTGTTCACTTAAACAAAGAACGGGATTAAAGGAAAGAAAGAATCAGCACCGAATATTGACAAGAGCATTGGTTGACAATGGAGGTCATCGTTCATCCAGGTCATTTTTCTTTTCCCATGAGCAACCGGACTTTGAGGCTCATCCAGAAAGGATGTTGCCAGTCAGCCGCGTCTAAACTCTGGGCCGAGTCAAATGGGAAGACTTGTGAGGGGAGAGCAGTGACGTGCAGTGAGGCTTGTGTCTGGTGAGGCACATGCTTTACAAACACAACATGCTTACCAACTGCTGACTGTGTTTCATTTATCACGACAGCATTCTTTCCGAGCACATAGCAGGTTCACATTGGGCCAAAAAAGAATTTAAAGTGTTTGGCTCCAAAAAAACATCAAGGTGGATGCTGCAGAGAGACTATAACAGTTCAGTCTCCATGACAAGGTGTTGATCTGGCATTGCTCATCCGTTTGTTGGAAAGTCCAGCTTTAAGATAATAATATTACATTAATTTTGCAGTCGAACAGTAAAGAGTGAAATAACGGACTGCTATTAAACCTGGTTAACAACAGAACATACGTGAGCTCATGAGCGCCCTCTTCTCTGAGGCAGAGCTATTGCCTGCCTGCCTCACCTCACCTCACGTCTTTTCATGCAGCTTCACATCAGATCTGAACAGTAAACAAACAGAGAAATACATGACACATTGAATGGAGAGTGAGGACATGTCATAAAATGATCTACAAGGTATGAAAAAAACTAAAGGCACACGCTCCACCCAGTTGGATTGCGCAATCTGCTGTGAGGCAGAGCTCAGTGCTGCTCCACCTCACAGCCGCCCTTGTAACCGATTAAGAAATTCTCAAAACAAATTCATTTTCAGTTATAAAAATGAGTAAAAAGATTAGAATCATACGTATGAACAGTCTTTAGAGCCAAGATTATTGAACACACATATGTTATTTATATGAGGCACTGCCTCACCTGCCTCTCCTGCCCATACGTCCCTGGAGGATTGTTCTGGAACAACAACAAAATCTTGGAACAAAAAAATAATATGCAACAAATTAAAGGAGGAGCAAATGATAAAGCCAGAAGACTAAAACTAATATATCCCCCCCAAATGACACTGGATCACCAACATGAAGTGAAACCCCTTTAGTGCAACAGGCATGATTGGATTAACCCTTGTGCTATCCTATGACCCCACCCTCACGTTGACGTGTGATAAAGGAGAGGATTTCATTTAATCCATGGAAGATCACAAATCATTGAAGAAAAAAGGTTCAGTGCACTGTCTAGTGGGTCTAGGAGTGCCTAGGACAGCACAAGGGTTACAGTGTTTCATGAAGCAAATGTCTGCATTGGTCCAGGAGATGATGCTGGAAGGCTTGGTTTGATGACGTGTTGGTAGAAAACTGCATGAACATTTCCACAATCACACAAGGGAGATGACTTCATCTTTAATGAACGCACAGGTGTGTCAGGGGGATTTAAAAATCTTTTTTAATCAATGAACTGGCTTTATGATGGGAAGACATTTTAGGTAAAATCCTGAAACTTCAGGCAAGTGTCAACCGCACAAATAGTCAGAATTCCAGTCTGATTGAAAATATAAAATACAGAATAATGCTGAGCTGATCTTAAATTTGGAGAATTTTTGTTGATGACAAGCAGCTGTGTTGAAACAAAGTTTGCTCTGTTTTATGATTACTGAGTAATTTCCTGGTTTAACTTTGAAAGAATTTGCAGGTGCCTCTTAGTTTTTCTTTCATGTGTTTATTAAAGCAAAGGGTTTGAATAACTAAAATACATTTTTCTTTGTAGTTGTTATTGCAAACTTGAAAATTCAAATGATTTCAGTCAGACAACTCTTGCAGAAGAATATTTATTTCACAACATCTTTCGGTTGGCATTCACAACTTGATTCACAACTTCGTTTTGGCATAAGGCTCCGTTCAAGTCCTTGAGATAATTCTTTTTTCCTTACACTTTCGGGTAACAAAACCCCGTAACGGAGCCCACGGTTGGAAGCGAGAGAAGGTAAGAGAGAATGAACAATTGTTCACCTGACTTAAATAAGATGCTGAGCAGGGGCCTCATTTATAAAGGTTGCGTACGCACAAAAGAAGGCGTACGCCACTCTCTACGCAATAGTTGAGATTTATAAAAAGCAAACTTGACGGGAAAATGTGCGGTCCTCCACGCAAGCTCTGACCCAGGCGTACGCACAAAAACGGGTGAAATGAGAAACAGCGACACCGTCGGCAGATGGAAGAAACACGTGAAAGTGACAGTGTGTGCCAAATCGTGCTGGCATGTGCTGTGCTACACAATGTGGCATAGGTTAAAAACGTGCCTCTACCCCCTGGCGCTGATTGCTGTGTTGGCCCCGACCCTGAACCCCATCCCCACGCATTTGAGCCATTTGCTGCTGCTGTGCGCCAGCGTTTGGAAGTGATGCGTCGCTTATAAAGAAAAAGAGGTGTGGAAAATATTATTTATTTAAGAATTCCCTCATCGTGCAGTTTATTTCAGTCAGGGCGATCTTGATTTCGCCCAACTCCTTGGCCACCTCTCTGATTGAACTACTGACTTCCCTCTGCATTTCAAGGACTGCATCGGTGAGGACGCGTCCACTGCTGGAGGGTTGAGAGCCGCGTGCCGTGGAGACGCTGGGTCCAGACGGCTGCTCAGCTGCAGCATCGTAACCACTGGCCCCGCTGGAACACCCAGCAACTAAAATAAAATTGTTCTATATCAATAATCTGTAATTGTGTAGCCTGCATACATCATGTGACTTGACTGCATTCATTTTAATTATTTCTCTTACCTGTGTCAGCCTGACCCTGGCGCGTCGGCGTCCTCCTCCGTCTCAGTCAGGTGACTGAGGCGGAGGAGGACGCCGATAAGGGGGACTTAATAGGGATTCCCCAATAATAGCGGACAGTTTCTCATCAAGAGGGGTCAGCTCCGGTCCCCCCCACGTGGCGGACACACTCTGCCGATGCAGCGCTAGGCGTTTTTTTTGCCTCGACTTTGATGTCCGATCATTTCTTTCATTTCTTTTTTATTTCGGCCACGGTCCGAGGTTGTGAGGCTACAGCATTTACGGCGGCTGCCACCGTTCGCCGCTCACGTGCCTTTTTGGCATTAGTAATGCCCACACTGTGCCCTCCAAACAACGTTTTATCCTCTTTTCCACCTCGCCAACGATAACTTCTACTTCACATTGAGTGAAGTTACGTTTTTTTGATTTCCTCTCTGTGTTTGCCATGATCTCGCAAGACATGAATATTAATTTGTGGGCGTTTCACGGACTATTTATGGGCAACTATGGGCGTGTCATGTAGCCGCAAAAGCTGCGCTGCATTTAGAATCGGTTGTGATTTATAAAGGGAAAGATGCGTAGGATGTGCGTGCGCACGGTTTTATAAATCCGAATATTTCTGTGCGTACGCACGTCCTATGTTTCATCCGTACGCCACTTCTGACGCAAATCCTACGCAAAGTTTTATAAATGAGGCCCCAGGTGAGTTAATTGACTGAACCGCCCCAGGGGAGTAACCTGTAACTCTGCAGAGTGTGCCTGCCCGAAATGCGACGAGTCGCTATTTATTTTTTTGGGATTACAAACTTTCTGCCAAAGATGAAAATTACTACAGAAAGTACAATTCAAAGTTCCTTCCAGAAACTAAATGTAGGGGTCGTTTCAGGAACTGCTGCTGTGGAACCCGAAAGGCAGGAGACCAGGCATGGGGACAGAAACTTAAATGTTTGATAAAGAATATTAAACCAGGCAAAAACCAAGAACTTAGGGAGCAACAAAAGGACAACAAAGCAGACAAGGATAAACTAACAGACACTTACATTTACAGAGGATCATTTACTAAATTACTATGGATGATTAATTAAGAACTTGAACGCCAAACCTGAAAACAGAACTTGAACCAAGAGAACAAAAAAACCCCCAAAAAAGCCAAAGCTTACAGAGCAAGTAATTCTGAATTTGAGAAAATGTTCACCTTTCGGCATTTCCCTTCAGGAGTCGCCACAACCAATCGGCTTTTGCTGATTTGCAGGTGTTTTGACAGTGAGTGTTCACCTTCCTGACACAACCCTGTATTTTATCCAGGCTGGGGACCGGCACAGGAGGACCCGGACTTGGGCCCCTCTGTGGCTACATGGTTAAGTCCGTGCCACACAGCCACTTTGTAGATTTTGTGCATATTGCACTGATGAATCTTGGTCATACATAAAAATATATGGAAAAAGTAAGGAAAGTTGTGGTTTTTACGAGAAATTTTACCAGATGCATCACGTATGAAACACGTTAAAACCATGGATGAAGTACAAATAAGCCACGCAAAGTTCACGTAAATCAACGTAGAACTGTGCATGATGATTGCGCTGTTAATATGCAATTGGTTAGTGACTCATGCAATGTGATATGTGCGGCAAATACCTAATTTATAAGTTATAAATCGGTGGTTCGTGAGTGAAAGGTGTGTTGGACATACGTGGAAGGGTCGTGGAAAGACACATTTGCATCCTGCAAAATTCACCCTCAATTGCATAAGATTTACATAATAATTCTGTATAAACTACCTAAAATACGTGTAAACAGGGTAATTCTCAACCGACCAAAAATTTTTAACAGCGCAAAACCGAATTCACATAAAGACCTGTCGACCGAAACCCTTGACAGACATCTGTGCACATCGACGAATGACGAACGCAAGAAACACGTATGAGTTACGTAGATCACAAAAGAACAACATTTATGTAGAAAATGCTCAAAACGTGGCTGTGTGACACGGCCTTTAGGCAGTTGCGCGAAGGGTCTTGCCCAAGGACCCACACTCGGCTCATCACGGCCCCTGGGAAATGAATCCTGATTTCCCATGTGGCAGTTCTCCATGAGGTCAGCGGAGCCATGAAGCCGCTCCTGCATGTAAAGCATGGAGAACAGAAACGTGCAGATGGTGCTGCAAGTCAAGAGGTCACGTTTGTTGGAATAACTCAGTTTACACTCAAGACAACTCGAACTGCGTAACAGAAAAACTACAATAAAATGTCATAGTTAAAAATTATTAGCTTTCAAACTGCTTGAAAAGAATGGCTGGTCAAATTTTTTTAAATACAAAAAACTACAATTCCCAGAGCCCCTCCCCATTATACAATTGTCATTAAAATGCCCCAAATTCCCTCTGTAAATGCCAAATGGAGTTCATTCAGCAGAATGCTGTTGTTCAGCAGAAGACATATTTGGAGATTAGAGGATCAGACATATAGTCTCCTTCTCATTGTAATCACGTCATACTTAAAACTGATTTTCTTTTCTTTTTTTTTGTTGTTTCTTCCGGAGATGGCCTGAAAAATTGAATACGTGTTGCCCACAGATTTATCTCATTAACAGGCGATTCGGGAGTCAGACCTCCCGTTCCATACATTAGCATTTAGCGGTGGTGTAATTACCGCACTCCAAATTAAAATGTAGATATAGCTTCATTAATGCTGCTGCATTTCCAGCAGCGTCTGATAATGTACAGAGCTCACGTTCCTCAGGAATAAAATGCCTGCAGTTGAGCGGCATCAGTGAACGTGGGGCAGAAAAGAGACTCTTTCCTCAAACATAGTCAGCCATATCAAGGGATAATGGGAAAAAACGACACCAGTACCATGCTCCAGTGAAGCGGGCGACACAAGCCCAGATAAGAGCAGTCCTGTCCAGAGCTCACATGACTTTTGGTACACGCTGAATATTAAACTGTTCTCCACACAAGTCCGGAGGTGCAGCTTTCAGGACGTGGGGAACTTTTAACCTAAAAGTCAAGCTAAAGTAGAGTCTTTCCTACCATTTTAGCAGCTTGGCGGTGTTAGGATTTTGATGAGGTTTTGGGTCAGATGATGTGCATGTTTGCTGAAATATTCCAAATCAATTTTTTACTTTATAGTATCCCAAATTATAAACTCCATTAATACATTAGTAAGAGTTTGATTTTGTTTCGCTGGTGGACCTTCTTTTGTTCAGGTCACGGTGAGACTTTCAAACGGTCAGACCGTTTCTCTTCATAACGTTTCAGTGCTCGAGGTTGTTCCAAAACAATTGTAGGTTTTCTTTATTCAACAGAAACTGCCTTATAACTTGTATTTGAACACAGAAACGATTCAAAAGATGAAGGCTTTAAGTCCCACTCCGACCATCTTTTGTCAAAGTGTTCCCAGTGGAGTTTCAATTATGATTAGGCTGTTTTTAGCCCAAATCAAAAACCAAGACATGGTTTCTGCAGAACGGAGGGAGTTCATTACAAATTCACCTCTGAGTTGTGGACTGTTTGTGCAGCAAAAATGGCGAGTAATATTGGAGCTATCCAGTCGCACAGTTTAACCCTTGTGCTATCCTAGGCACTTTAACATTGGGAGTTGGGTCATCTAGACCCACTAAACAGTGCTCTGAACCTTTTTTCTTCAATAGCCGCGGTTACATGGGCAAAATATCTTGATCGGATCAATGGTTGGGTTACAATTCAACCGTGCACATGGGCACAGAAAACCTTTTTCCAATTAGAGCAAACGTTCACATGGCTCACACTTTCGGTCGTAATAAATCATTTGGGCATGCGCAGTAGTGTTGAAAAATCCCGGAAGAGGAAAGAAGTCCCGTTGTTAACAAACATCTGCCTCAGACATTTATTTTATGCAGCAGCTCAGTAATACACGAGACGATCTTCCAAAAGTACTTTTATTAATGTCATGAATATTATGAAGCGCCTGTTCCCTCATCGTTTTATGTAATCTGTTTGGTCAGTGCTTTTTTGTGGAAGAACAGAGCTGGAAGAAGGCTTAGGACAGGCTAACAACATTAGCCTTGATGGACACAAAATCCAGGACCATGCGGGAAACGCTGCAATCTGCAATTTGGCTGCACGTAAATGTGTGGGAATAACATCAGCCTTTATTTTGTCGGGACACAACTGGAAACACAAATCCACGTGATCGTTTGAATGGTTTCTAAGGATTGACCGACATTTATTTCTGCTCTGAAAAGTTCACACACACAGCCCCAAAGCCGCTGTGTGTGCTGGTGGTCCGAGCTCTGCTTGGACACACGGTTCTCCTAAAGCCGGCAGCCGCTAACCCAGAGCAGCGGGACGGCTCGCAGTCTGAAGTCTCCCACACATAACAAAACAACAAAACGCACACTAACATAGCATCCTCCTCCCTCCCCTCAAACACAAAGTTATTAATGATCCGGCTGCTCTGCTCACTCGAGTGCCAGTGGACTGAGTGAGTGTCGGGGGGCACGAAGCGCACAAAGCGCTCCTCCCCCACATCCCCCTCGTGAGGGGTGTAAGAGAGGCGAAAAGCCAGCGGGGCGAGAGCGGAGCGGCGCTTTTCACGGGGCGTCTGCAGAGCGTCTGCAGAGCAGCTGATTGGTCCTGTATGCGCTCCAAAGCTTTCTCTCAGCGAAACACCGTCTATGCGTGACGTAACCCAGAGCAGTAATGACGCAAGATCGGAATGAACCGTTTACATGCACAACGATCGGATAAACGATCGGTATAACCCACCTATCTCGATCGGAAAGAAATTTTGATCCGAATGAGTCTGATCGGGGCAGAGTATTCCGAACAGCCCATTTACATGACACATTTTCTTTGCGATCAGGCGTTCTTTCCGATTACTTTTGCCCATGTAAACGCAGCTAATGATTTGTGATCTTCACTGGTGTCCATGGATTACATGAAATCTTTCCACCTTTGTCATGGTAGGGAGAACACGTCAATGTAAGGGTGGGGTCATCTAAGATAGCACAAGGTTTAAACCAAATGCCAGCTCGGACGAGGAAAACAAAGACGCTTGTGGATCTATTCCTCTGCAGGTGGCTGCATCAGAATGGAGCAGAGCAGAGCCTTCTACCTTACACCTACAAGCTTTGTCAAATGTTTTTTATTTCTTTGTCTGCTCCTGATAAACAATGATTTGTATATAAAAGAAAAAAGGACCTCATAAATGCAATTTTAAGATTCATTTTTTATATCTGTCATCCACCTTCAGAAAAATTCCCCAAGAACATTTTAAAACACCCTTAAAAAACAAAATCAGATTGGATCTTTAAAAGAACCTTTCAGAGAATAAATCTGCCATCAAAGTGGGCCCAGACTCCCAGAAGCCCCCCCTCCACCTCCTCTAGTTCTGTCTTTCCAGCCCAGAGTCATGGCTGCTCCAGCGTGTCGTAGGTCTTCCCCGGAGCTTCTGCCCTGTGGGAAATTCCCAGCGGAAGCATCTGGGAATATTTCAAGGCTCAATGAAAACTCAACGCGAGTCAATCATCTGCAAAGTTGAATTAAATTCCTAGTGTGTTCTTGAGAAAGAAGCTTCTTGCAAGCATAACTAAAATTTACAATACAGATAAACTTCACAAAAGTCCTGGAGAATCCTGGTAAGAGTTTATACTCCATCTTTTTTACTGTAAGAACTTTAAGAAAACCCAACTGTGCCCACAAACTGAAAGCTCATCCAGAGCAAAGTCAGGACAAAACACATTGACAGTCACTTACTACAACATCTGGAGTATCTGTGTAACACCGAATAACAAATCTGTCCTTTCACAATCCAGTTTGGGATGCAAATATTAAGATTTCCTCGTTACATTTCAATGCATTTTAATGTAGAATTCATGACGCAGTAGTAACCACCTAAAAGCATGTTCATTTAACAGCTGACATTCCCTCATTTGAATGCAGATGTGGTTGTTGTCTCTCATGTTTCCCAGGACCCCTCCCTTCTCGGTAACCTTGGTCACGACGTTGCAGCCAGTAATAAGCTTCTCACCTTTTTTTTGGCTCCTTTTCGTTTTTTCGGCTCTACCCCGGATACACATTTGACTTGTAAATTGGGACTATATTTATTTCATGCCCAAGAGGCACTGTCAATTAGTCTAAACGCCGTGACGCTTCCTCTGAGGAGAGAAGGAGGAGGAGAGAGCCACACAGCCAAGCAGATACACATCAACAGAATGGTAAAGTATATTTAGGCGGGAGGTAGAAGGTTCATGGTAACTGCTGCACCAACGAAAAGGACCTCCAAAATCTGGAGTGGACCCTGGAATTGTGCCAAACAGATGTGATTATGAACGCTTTATGTCAGGAATCACATGGGGTTAAATAGAGCATCCGTTCAGAGGGAAGGTTCACCTCTTCCCGCTTGTTTTTGTTCAGATGTTAATGCTGGTTTTAACCCTTGTGCTATCCTATAACAACACCCTTACATCGACGTGTTCTCCTTACCATGACAAAGGTGGATAAAGGTGGAAAGATTTCATGTAATCCATCACAAGATCACAAATCATTGAAGAAAAAAGGTTCAGAGCACTGTCTAGTGGGTCTAGATGACCCAACTCCCAATGTTAAAGTGCCTAGGATAGCACAAGGGTTTCAAGAAGCCAGCGCAATGATACAGAGCATTTAAGCTATGTGACCGGGACTTCATTTTTAGGCATGTGTTGTCATTGTCCATTATCTGTCATGGTTTGAGTTTCTTTTGTATTGGTTTTTGCTTTCCGTTTTGGTCTCTGTCATGTTTGAGTTCTGTTTCCTGTTTTATTTTGAAAGGTTTCCTGTCTTGTCATGTTCTTGAGTTTTACTTCCTCTGTCCAAATCTGCCCTGATCATGTTCACCTGTGTCTTGTCATTCCTGTTTGTATTTAAGTCTTGTCTCTGCCTTACTCTTGTGCTGGTCCATTAATGTCTTAAATGTCTCTTCGTCTCTGCCCTCTGCCATGTGTTCATGTTTTTTACCACAGTAAGTTTAGTTTTGTTTTCCTGCTCTGCAGCGCTTTTTGTTAGTAATTAAATCCTTTGCCCTGGAACCGTGTGCCTCCCGCCTCTGCATTCTGGGTCCTTCACGCTCACCAGTCCCCCCCCACTTGACATTATCACTCTTTACTCCACTCCCAGCAGCCAATCACGATCCAGTATTTACCCGGACCATGGCATAAACGTGAATATACATGGAAAAAGTGAAAAAGGTTGTGGTTTTACGTGAGAGAAGTACGAATAAACCGGGCAAAGAACACGTAAACCCACGCGGTTTATTGAATTTCTTCACTTTGGCCTGCAGATCCCTGAGCAGAAATCACATTGTGTCAGCACCATGGTCAGCACCCGCCGCGGGTTCTCCTGGTCCACACCAGTTCTAAGTCAGCCGCTAGGCGTGAACCAAGGCAGTCTACCGGGGGGGGGGGAGTCACCAAGACAGGAGACCCCCTGTGGGAGCCACAATTGTGGAAATCTGCGAGAAGGCCATACATATCTGATCAATATTTAGTACTTTATTCATGTTATTTTTCTCAGTGTAGATCGCTGTTTCACAAAAAGCGGACTATTTGATAGGTGGTGTTGCGCGTTGTCATGGTAACAGCTGAGCCAGCACCGACCTGAACTGCAGCGGCTGAGAAAAAAAAAAAGCTTGCTTTTGTCCAGATGATAAAACAAAATGTAGTTTTAAAGAAGCCATGGCAGCGATGCAGAACATTTGGGCTTTGTGACAGAACATGTTTTTTTAGGCGTACATTATCACTGTCCCTTATCACGCCAATCAGAATCGAGTATTCACCTGGACTATGGTATAAAGTCTGATGAAATTTGTTTTAAAAGGTGTTATTGCTCTCTTTTCATGGGAAAAGGCTGATAGAAATAACGGGAGAGCAGACATGGAAAGCACAGGTTGAACTGAGATGATTTCTGCGTTCCATCAGCATGACCTTTACATCTCCGGGAATACATTCACACTGTTATGTCCACAATTGGACTATAATGAGTTGCCGTTGGGAGTGTGCATTTTTTTTCACCCGCTACAGAAGACAGTTTGAAGGATCCGCCCTTTCCTGTTCCCGCTCTTTAGATGTCTGACCCCTTACAGCAAATTCAGGATTTGACAAAGGTTTGCTGACCTTATCCTGGTCATTTCAAAGGATTTTCAGACTGAGTTAAATAGATATAACACAGTCAGCAGTGGGTGATAAAATATCCCAGCAGAAAATGGTTTCATTTTTCCTCTTTGAAGTACAATCGGTGATCATTCAAAACTGTGGGATTTTTTTCTCCGATTTTTTCCTCTCCTGGTTAGAACAGACTAAAGAGTAAAAACCATTTTAAGACAAAAGCCGAGAGCGGCGTTGAGCGGTCCGCAAGTGCCATCCTTCCCCGTCCTCGCCACCTTTTGACTCACTGGCTCAGCTCCTGCTACTCGCCTCTCACTCTCTCTCTCTCTGCCAAATCTACATTTTTTCTCAAACTATTTGCTTTTTTGTTGGTCTCTCTTCTTAGCAACCACATTATATCTGGGATGACCAAAATCCACAAACTTTGAACGAACATATTTTCCCTAATAGATTCCTAGTGATGCTCGATGAGCCAGGAGGCTTATCGAGCATCAGAAATATATGAGTATATTTATGAAAACTGAGTGTATGGCCCCCATTTTGGATTTTTCCAGTGGCTAACGTCATTTGTGAATGAAGGGATCCTAAGGTACATCCATGATTTGGTGTTAGTACTAAATAAATGCACGATTTGTCTTAATTATCAACTGAACTGGCTCCGCTATAGAGGTTTTTTAATTTGTAGCTGGTACTAGAAGTGATTTTTATAGTTTTTTTAACCCTTGTGCTATCTTAGATGACCCCACCCTCATATTGACGTGTTCTCCCTACCATGACAAAGGTGGATAAAGGTGGAAAGATTTCATGTAATCCATGGACACCAGTGAAGATCACAAATCACTGAAGAAAAAAGGTTCAAAGCTCTGTTTAGTGGGTCTAGATGACCCAACTCCCAATGTTAAAGTGCCTAGGATAGCACAAGGGTTACATGGCAAGTTTTTCCTAAGGTCAAAGGTAAATAACACTTCGGTTTCGGTTATGAAATTTTGTAAGGAACATTCATACAAAAGTGTGAAAATCTCCAAATTTCACACTTTTCCAGAAAATGGCTGCCAACCTTTTGTGTCCTTTGGCCATCCCATAAAATATGATATCTCATATTAGATTTTGGCTCCATTTTTTTGATGGTGTCTTCCACTGTTATCTAACCTTTTTTTTTCTACAAAATTCATTTTTAGCAGGTATGAGATGTGGGACATAATAAGCCTTTACGTGACTTTCCCTGCCGTGCAGAACTGCACTAAAACCGTAAAAGTCAACCATTCGTGTTTCCGTGCGGTCTGTCGCCGCTATGAATTATTTCTACAGAATGTATTTCATCTGTGAGTGCTGGCTACAACAGTGTGCAAGGCGGTTTGGAGAAAATCCGCGCGGCGGATGCAGTGTCGCCTGTGTTTTGCTTATCCAATATGACATGTTCATGTTTAAAGCACTGGCAGTCCACAGTCTTGTTTGCCTCCTGCAGTGACATAAAGAGATTTCCCCTCTGAGTGAACCTCCTTCAGTCTGAGGAGGGAGGTGCTCCACCTGCTTCGTACTCCACCAACGGTCACGCTTTCAAACAGTTTTCCATGCACATGCGTGTTTGCAATGCCATCCATGATCCAGGTGCTTCCAGCTTCCAGCTCTTCTCTGGTCGTTCGGCATCTTCCATATATCAGGAAGCTCGGGCCCCACAGCTGGTTTTAGGCAACTGCTCTCGTTTGGATGTCTTTATTTCATCCACTGAACCGCTGATTTGGTTTTGCCATCTGTGATTGGCACAGAGCAGCACGAAGTGTGGAAAGTTCTGGAAGCAGCCAAGCCCATTTAGGAGACATTGCAGGAAAAACTTGTTCAATGAGCAAAATTCACTTAATGCCTTTCAGACACAGTTGCATGAATATTATGTCTTTGTGATGACCCAATAATGGGGCATCCAGCCACTGACCATTATGCAATCCACCGCTCTCTTGGATTCTGAAAGGGCAGAGTCTCGCCCACACCAGTGCAGTCTGCCCAGCAGAACAGAATTCTAATCAGTGTTGAGCACAAATGTTTAAGTTGAGAAACTCTTAAACCGGAGTTGCTGTTGAATGACTTATTCTATGAAAACAAGTGAATATCAGCAATGATTGGGAAACTGAGAGGGTTTGATGTGTGGGATGTCGCCCAGATGACTTCTGGGATGAAAAAGGAGGCGTCTCTCTCAGTGGAGGCTCAAACCAGCAGCTCTTATCTCTCTTTGGTGCCTTGGCTCTGCCTCATTTACGGATTTCTGGAGGTTTCTGCAGCATTTTCCTATCAGGCAGCAGGAAGAGGGTGGATGGCTGTGCCTAGCAACCTCTTCCAGTGGACACAAGGATGAGGGAGTCTCTGTCTTCCCCTTAGCTTTATGCGTATAGTTTCTAATTGTTTACACACATTTCTAAATAACAAATAGAACCCTAAAAGTGCCGTCCGCCCTGTCCTCCTGTTGGCTGGAGTGTCAGCATCCAAGCAACACAAACACAACACCCACTCGTCCCTAGCACCCCTGGGTCTCTGTTTTAGTTCTATTTAAAAAATATTTACTGCCTTATCATATTTATTTGGTATATTTTATATCAAAATTCTTTCATTTTAGAGATTTTTGACGGGGAATTCGCCTTCTATTGGGTGTCGGCCTGTTGGTAAACGTGAAGTCAATTCAGTCGCAAGTTTTTCATGATACAGACGCCGCCATGTTGGAGCAAGATGTTGTCAGTATGGATCTGAATCAGTCAGTGTTTCTATGGCAACCACTCTCCCCAATGAAGAGTGAGCTCTTTGGAAGTCCGCTCCCCTTCCACTTTAAATGTGGCCCCAGGAGAATCTGTCAATTAAACGTTTCAAATGTTTGCTGTGAGACCACATGCTTTTATTGAGGCCTCTGATTGGTCGGTTAATAATTCGAATAACTTGAACTACAGAAAAAAAAACATTAAGATTATCAAGAACCTGATTAGATTAGAATGACTAACAGCTGAATGAGGGTTAGAATGAATAACAGCTGTTTGTTTCTCTATAGAAGGCTGTGAGTTTTTGGCTTCTTGGAATTAGCGGGTACTTCCTGTTTGGAATGACAAGGGGGAGGGGTCACTCAATCCAGTTCTCCTATACAGTCAATTAAGGGTGCCGTACAACAGCATCATCCAAACGTCATAACTTTGAGCAACTTGAATTTTTCTTACAAATACTTCACAATACACTTACCACACGCACGACAATGGTACGTTCCATTTTCATGACGTCCCTTAGTGCAGTGGTCCCCAACCTTTTTCACGCCACGCACCGGTAAGACATCAGGAGAGGTTTTCACGGACCGGTCTTTAAGATGAGGCAAATGATTATTGTACCAACGCTACAATGAAGGAGGAACAGAGACGTGACAAGCCGATCCCTAAGCTTTTATTTTGACACGCATGACATTGTACATCGCGCAGCTCTCATCGTCCTCTCCCCTTCCCACACTCGTGGTGCAAAAAAGAAGTACCGTCTATTAAATATAGCTTTCTTTTTCTTGGACGTCGGAGGTTCCTCTTCTGTCTCCTAGCTGAGCCTTTTCCCCTTGGCAAAGAAACTTTCCAAAGACGTTGGTTTTTTACTCATTTTGCTAGCTCCTGGGTTTTATTTTAGTGGTATCCTATCACGTGACCGAGACGAGCGCCTTGGCCTGCGTCAAGAGTGACATAGACGGATGGAGCAGGGAATCGGGAAATTTTCAAAATAAAACATCTTTCAGATTCCGGAAAGAATAAATTGAAAGTAATGTAAGTTATGTATTCTTTCTGTGCGGCCCGGTACCAAATGACCCATGGACCAGTACCGGTCCGCGGCCCGGGGATTTGCGACAGCTGCTTTAGTGGACCTTCTGCCTTCAGAACCACCTGCTTCCCTGAAGTTTCCTCTTTACGACCCTCCAGGGGCACCGTACAGCCTGTACAGGTCCACCCCAAAGTTCAGAATTTTTCTTTCTAAAATTTATCTGGTTGCAATCATTTTCTTCTTATACGGGAAAGAAAACTTTTGTTTAAAAGTTCACAGTGCAGGCTGCTGTTTCTTGTCTTGATTTATGTAGCTTTCCTTTGCTTTTATGAGTGTTTTTCTCTGTTTTGTATTTTTGTCTAGCTTTACCAACCTTTCACCTCCCCTCTCTGGAACGGTCTGGGAACACCAACACCCCTGTAAAAACCAAAAAGGACACATTTGTCATTTCCCACTAAGGCTTTTCCTTAATGAATTTCTTATGAGCAGTGGCCTCCTTCTCCCAACACTGTTCCTTCAGTTTTAGTTCTTGCTGGATCTGTTGCTGCTCATGACATCCAGATAACCTTTTGTTGGCTCTGGTCTTCATTTTGCTCCTTTAATGACTCATAAAAGTAGAATCAAATATTCAACCGCCGTTTCCTTGTAAACTGACAGAAAGCTTGTATGGTGTCCTGAACATCCCCAGTGACCACAACAATGACAATCCAGCTCTGCAGCGCTTCATTTAACCACTGAGCAGTTTTCCACACGAAAAGCAGAAGAAGATTATCTGAGCAGCATGACGTTGGATAAGAGCTAAAAACAAAGTTTTGAGGGGCCCCCGTTCTGTCAGGAAGCCTGCCTCAGGACTCTTGATCACACATGAGATTAAACACACACCAGCGTCTCACACAGCTCATTTCAGCTTTTACCCAGAGAGAGTCAAAGACACAAATTGTCTCTGAAGCTTCATCATCACCTCTCGCCGTCACGTGCACACACACGTGCACAGACGCTTGGCGTGGCATGGCAGGGGCAGTGGCTGAGATGACTCTGGTGATTGTCTGTCTAACCAATAGTGTCTCCTTTCGTATGAAAGCAGTTCACGTGCCCATTTAGAGCTGAAGTTTCCGCCAGAGGGTAAATGATGCTGCAGCTTTTTTTCACTTTTTGATTTGATGAATGTGGAGCAGGGCATGAAGGGGGGGTCGACACAAAACAAAGCTCTCCCTGTGGGAAGTGCAGTCATCAATTTTAACAGGAAAATATTTGAGGTGTCTCATCATAGTGTGATCCATGCATGTGTGCACATCATATTTTTAGAGATTGGCAAGTAAATGGGAAAATCGGCCACAGGGTACAGCTCGCAGTTGGGTGGAAGATTGGATGATGAAATAGGGAGGAAACACCTCATAGAATACAGGGAAGGAAAAAAAAAACGCTTTTTTGTTTCTTACCTTCACAAACCTTCACTTCAGAGTCACAAACGGAGCTTTCGACTTGATCCTGCACCTCAGAGAGCGTGCAAATTCAATCGTTACTGAGGCTTTTTGGTGCAAAGACCTTTACATTTCACACATTGACTTCATAATAGGAGTGTCTTTCATTTCCTGTGAGGACTGAAAACACCAAACTACAAAAATGCACTGCAGCCAGATTTTACAAACCACTCAATACTTTTCTATGACTGTGTTTGTATTCCTGTGTAATGTTTTCATGTTCCACCATAAAACCTTTGCTTAGATAAATCACCATAACTCAGAGTACACCCACAGGCCGTGAAAGGATTTTTTACATTGTTCCTGCACTATAAGGTGATCACAAACAATTCTCTGAGGTGGCCTTCTAAACTACTAAACACTAAACTAAGCCAGAGGGATGTTAAAGAAAAAAGGAAAATGTCCGTAGTTTAACAGACAGAAGAGATGCAAACCAAAAAAATAACATAATAATGTGGTTGGGTTGAACGGTTGGTTCTGAAGGTCGTGTCACACAGCCACCATGTATGTTTTGCACTAATTGCATGGATGACAATTGGTCATATTTGAATATAGGTGGAAAAAGTGAGAAAAGTTTTGGTCTATCACGAATGAACCACATGAAAACCACGGGACAAGTACGAATAAACCGCGCAAGGGACATGGAAATCAACGTGGAACATTGACCGTGTGTGGCTACTGCACTGTTTATATGCAATTCGTTATTGGTTGGTGCGCCAATTATGTAATTTGAACGTGATCTGTGCGCCATATATGCGATATAAAAGGTATACATCGGTGGTTCATGCGTTTAAAGTCTGTTAGACATACGTGGTCAGGGTAAGCCACAAATTTGTGTTTGCATCTTGCAAAAATCACACACAATTGAGTAAGATTTATGTACATTTTCAGTCTGAATGCACCCAAGCAGACACTGGTCCGGGACCAAGAACCTGTCTCAGACCCATCTTTTACGATGGTTGGTTTCAGTTCACTCTGAGTTTCCTCAGTCTGAATAGGCTCCATGCTTCATGCGGATGAAATTGACCAAAATGGCCACCACACCCGAGCATTACCGGATGTAAACAAAGTAGGAATGTAGCAACCATGACGATGAGTCAAAGCAACTCACTGAAACGTGATCGGATGAATGGTGGCTCATTGGAACAACTCCTTACACATTGCTTCTCGCTGTTATCCCAACAATCTATATGATTGTGATAAACACTTATCCGTGTACCTTCTTAGCTGCAGTTTCCTCAGAAACCGCCTTGCACCATGACCCTGCCGTACCAAAGTAGTATGTAAATGGTGTTGTACCTGACGTTGATACAGACGTTTCACAAAAAAAAAAAAAAATTATGACAAATCAGTGAACTATCCCTACAAGGATTACAGAGCGTAGGACTTCCTTTATTCTCATAGCTTTGCCCCGCCTTCGTAATTCCAGGGCAATGACTGAAAAGATCTTTAGTCACGTGATTTTGTTTTACAAGCTGCAACTGCTTGACGGCAGTCTGAAAACTGAACAAACGCTGATTGCAAAGAGCTGAATGAATGTCAGGTCAGAGAACAAGTCAAATGTTACACTTTTTTTACTCTTCTTGGACAGTCTGCTTCACTTGACAGGTTTAAACACTTGGGCCTTAGTCACGACTGTCCTCAGGGGTTAATACCGGCTATCCGGCAAAAACGCTTAAACCTGTACGGGGATCGCCAGTGGCTTGCATAAAATTTTAAGATCGTAGACCGCTCGACTGGGTTGGTGGGAACACATTAGAAAGTGATGAATTGCTTTTGTCAGTAACAGAGGAATGTAATAGGTTACAATTCAAATTATGGTAGTTAAATTACAATTACTAGGCTATAGAAACCTGTCCAAGCACTTGGCAAGATCACACAGCCACACCCAGCTTTTGGCAAAAGATGCCATGGCCACAGCCACAGCATTTTTGTGTCATTTTCACACTACTGTCTAAATTTGAATGAAGCCAGGTTATGTCTTGAACCATATACTTTGCACAAGGGAATTGCTTTAAAAATAAAGTTAAGGGTAAGGGTATCTGGTTTGCGCAAGTTTTTTTTTTAAAGTCACCTTCCGATAAAACCATGTTTTTTTAAGTTTTTTACATCTGCATGTGGCATTTTTCTTATAAAAGAGAACAAAATAAGAAAAATATCACAAAGTTCAGGAGGCCCGAGCAGGCTGGCTCCTCCTACTGCATCGTGTCTCTGTCTGGCTAGCAGCTCGCCACCCGGGAGCCGGCATAGTGATCGCGATGGCCCTGCGAGTGACTGTCCAGGTGTGTACCCGCCTTTGTCCAGCAGTGGTCGGGATAGGTACTGTTGGGTGATTTGGTTCAGACAGGTACCAAATTGTGCAGAAGTCACGATGCAAAAGTCACGCGACTGTTAGACCTTTCTCAGACCTCAGATTGCGTCTGTACCATTGACTTAACATTGAAACCGGCTGTCTCTGCCACGAATCGCGCTAAGCTCTACAACTCGCCAATCCAAAAACCAACAGAACCCTCCAGACAGGTGCCTGTCACTAAGGCCTTATTTAACCCTTGTGCTATCTTAGAAACTGTCACAAAACAATTGAGTGTGGTGACTTGAACATTAGATCTGTCTCTTAAAAACCGTCTGCTAGTAAATGATTTGAAAAGTGTTCATCATGTGGATTTATTCTGAGACAGAAACCTGGCAGCAGCAGGAAGATCATGTTGGTGCAAATTAATCATCTCCACCCACTTATTTAAATCCAAACTGCAATATAATTCAATTCAATTCATTTCAATTTTTTTTTCAGTCCAACATCACAAGACAGTTGTCTCATCGGGCTTCACACGGGTATTTGTATGAAACAGAAAATCATTCATAAAATACGCTAGCTGATTGCTAAACTAAACTGCACAGACTAAGCTAAACTGGGCATCCGTCTCCCTCGACTCTCTTTCCCTATACAGCTCAGCTCTAGTTTCGACTCAAACTCATGTGGATCTCTGGCACTTCCTGCTTCTTCTTTCTCACATTTCCCGTCTGATCTGATAAACAAATCAAATGGTTGAAGTGTATATATATATATATATATATAAAATGACCCCGAAAGGGATAAAACGGTATAGAAAATGAATGAAAGGATTTTTGATGTCGTTTTTATTTTGAGGATTTGAAAAGACAACAACAAAATGGAACGTGCACAACGTGCTCCTTCTCTGGGAACTAAACAGAGCCCGCGTTTGTAAAAGAAAACAGCAGCCTTTTGAAAAGGTAAAGTACAAAATATCAAATTAATACAGTTAAGTTTGATTTCTGTGCCAAGTGCAAGGGTAAAACGCAGGAGCCTCCTCTTCTCTTTTGACACGCAACCACCGCAGACCTGAGCAACAAAACACAATAATATCCCTAAGTGTCATTCCAAATATATACTGACAAAAATCAGACATCACTATATAAAAGCAGCTACTTTGTTACTGAATATATGCCTATGACAGGATTGTGTTCTTACCCGTTTGATGTGACTTCTGTTTTTGGACATCACTGGTCAGCTTCTCAACATCGGGCATGTAAGATGTAACTTTAATATTGACGCAGGACTGCAAGCTGTCATCTGTGAGGCGGGTGCGATACTTTGATTTGATGTTGTTTATGTTTGAAAATATCTGCTCGCACAGGTATGTTGATCCAAAGGTGGATAATACTCCAAATGCATGTTTTCATGTTCCTATAGCTGTCAGGAAGAGCATTCCACGTGTCATAGACAAGTTTCTCGGGTGTTGGGAGGCTTTCAATTTCACTCCACTTGTGGCTTTGGCCAAGCTGAGCTTTCTGGCGAGTGACATCTTCAAGCTCGGCTGTCAGACGTTTGAATTTGGACACCCATAAATCTTTGTCGGCTCTATCAGCCATTTCCATTTCAAGGTCAGCTTGATTTACTCCTGGAATTGTGCTCAACGAGGACGGATCGATCTCCAGGGGTGTGACAGGAAAAGAGGGTGTCACTTTTTCCTTTCGGAACTCGCAAAATCTGCTTCCAAATGCAGTTTGCATTTCAACAATCACACCTTGCAAATAATCACAGTTGAGGGTGTGATCGTGATGGGCTTCTTTGAATTCTCTCAGGGAGGGGAAGTGGGAGAGCGTGCCACGCTGTACATCTCTGGCAAAGACTGTCAGCTTGCGCTCAAATGACAGAACAGCTTCAAGCATTTGCAGCGCAGTGTTTCCCCGCCCCTGCAGACTTTCATTCAGCTTGTTAAGGTGGCCTGTCATATCCACCAAAAAGTGCAGCTTTTCGAGCCACTCGGGATCTTCCAGTTGCGGGTAGTTAAGGTTTTTGGTTTCCAGGAATGTTTTTACGTGTTCTAAACAGATGACAAACCGACACAAAAGCTCACCCCTTATTGTGTAGCAGTAGATTGGAATATTCGCTGTCAACTAACAGACGGTGGTTCAATGCTTTTGCAGTTATCTTGTTCACCATCTCAATGACAAGGTTCATCACCGCCACACACTCTGATGGGAATGTTTGTGCACACAGTGTCTCTTGATGCAAGATGCAGTGAAATGCAAGCAGATTTCGATCCAACGCTTTCTGTAGCAAAGTCACAAACCCCCTTTTTGATCCTCTCATGCTGGGTCTGTAGCCACTGAAATCAGGTGGTTGGTGTTTATTCCATTGTCACTTAAACACTTCAGCACAGCCTCACATATATCCTCCCCCCGTGTTTGGCCTTTCAGTGGTATTTATTGGATCATTTCTTCTTGCTGCCCTTCGAGAGTTCACATACCTGCATAAAAGTGCAGTCTGTTCAATATTGACCACATCACACGACTCATCACAGGCAATTGAGTATGCTGGCGCTGAATCAATGTCCTTGATTTGCTGATCGGTGATGTTGCCTGCCATTTTAATGGCCCTTTCCTTCACTGTTTTAGCGGAGAGAGGTATGTCTCTGATTTTCTGTATTATCTCGGTTTTGTTTTTGAAGTCTTTAAATATGTGTTCTGATATGTTGATGAAAGAATCCCTCAAGTAGTCACCATCTGTAAACGGTTTTCCACGCTTAATTATCTACTGGGTTGCAGCAAAACTTGCAGCAGAAGTGGAGTTTGGAGACGCAATCCACTTCTTAAATATATTTTTGCGCTCCTTTAATTTCTCCAGCAGTAATGCAATCGCAAAACTGGGCTGCAAATGTAGCATGCCTTCCCTGGAAATGTCTTTCCACATTACTCTTTTTGTTATTTGACAACTTCTTGCTACAAAGCAAACATTCAGACAATCATTCCACATTGGCAATGAATGCAAATGATACGGTCCAAGAAACGTATAATCCTCTGTTCTCCTTAGTTGTTTTTCTTTTTTTCCCCTTGGGATCCATGGCCCACCACACCGCCGCCCTTTTCTAAAACAGCCACCTGCCTAGCATCCCGCCCTGCTGGTAGAAACGTGTGTCGCAGTCGATGACGCAAATCTTCGTTGACAGAAATGTTAAAATTTAATATTTATTCTACACATTTTTACGGCATTGGAAAACGTTAAGAATGTTTGTGTAATGTTTTTCCTCCTACATAAACCATATTAAAACAAAAAATATATTTATCTCCCCCATCTTTTTACATTTTCAAACATTTTTGAAAATGCTCCGGGGAGCCACTATGGCAGCGCCAAAGAGCCGCATGCGGCTCCTGAGCCGTGGGTTGCCGACCCCAGGCTAGTGATTACGTCTTTTTTTGAAAGGAATGCTCTGAAGTGCTTAAAAGGAACAAAATATTGTGTTTGCATTTTTTTTTTGTGAGCAATTCAACATTAGAATACACCTAAATACCTAAAAAATGATGATGCAGGCCCTTTAACAGAGGGAAGTGATCAATTTTGTTCCAATGTGTAAAAATAAAAAAAATTGTGATTTCAGAGCCATGAGTCTTGAAAACAAGGGGGTTTCTGTAAAATTGTTCATCATAAATAAGGGCTACAAACTGACTTTAACAGAAATGGATTATTTTCTTTTTTGTGCAAACCACCAAACCAGAGGAGCGTAGAACACATGAAGCCAGAAGTTCTTCTTCCACTGTGTCAATGATTAATGATGAGACAACATGGGTTTGTCAGAAGATGCATTATTTGTCATATAATAATATATTTCCAAATTTACGTGTTCTGAATCTGTAAAGATCTACCTTCTTTGTTGCTTTACTCAGTTTTGCGTTCTCTTTATTTTATTTTCTCTGAATGTTTTTTATAAAAAAGGAACCTGCATGAACCTGCAAAGCTGCTGGTTAGAAAATGAACCTGTTCTTGGATGGATTTCACAAACTAATATTGATTTATTTCCTAAATTTTGAACAATATTCTTCAAAAAGAACATAATGTACCACTTATGAGAATTTCTGTTTTTAGATCCTCTTGGATGACACTGTGGTCACAGCTGTTTTATTTCCCATCATGCAGTGGTTTAATGCGATTTGTATGTTTGAAACCTTAGATGCAGGTTAGAAAAAGGTGCAATTTTCCACTTACTCCAATGTTAGAGACTTTAATTTTACACAAAGAAAACCCAATATTTTTTTATATATGACAACAGAGGCGGAGGTTGATTTTTGAATTGGAGCAGATTTTTGTTCTAGCATCTGTGGTTATTGTTTGTTCTGCATGTTTAGGTGATTATGGGAACCCTACAAAGCAGGGACAAATACTTTGGACCCTATGTCCATGTGAAACAGAGAAGTAATGAGTTTAGGCTGAAAACCTTTGTTTATCTTTCACATCAATAAAGTAAATACATTTTTAAGGTCCATATCCTTCTTTAGTTGATATCAGCTGTGCTGAAAGTTGAGGTCAAGTTGTCTGCAGGTCAGAAATTTGCTGAAAATCAGGGTCACTTCAGACTTTTGGAGAAAGCGATGAATCCAGGCGTCAAATCTCTTGAAATTATATTTGGCGTTTTGATTTATTACTGCATGTTGGTTCCAACGTCCGTGATCAAACACTTCTCAAAGTCCTTCCTGGTGTTCACAACCAGAACCTTAGACCGGTCCGGTGGACCGAGCAGTTTGACGTAAATCCTGCAGCCTGTAACCCTTGTGCTATCCTAGGCACTTTAACACTGGGAGTTGGGTCATCTAGACCCACTAGACAGTGCTCTGAACCTGTTTTCTTTAATGATTTGTGATCTTCACTGGTGTCCATGGATTACATGAAATCTTTCCACCTTTATCCCCCTTTGTCATGGTGGGGAGAACATGTCAAAGTAAAGGTGGGGTCTAAGATAGCCCAAGGGTTAACCCAAGTCAATCTGCTTACGCTTCCTGAGAAGCCTGGCATGTTTGGTGATTTCAGCGTTTCTTCTGGTCAGATGGTCACTCAGATAAGCAGCAGATCCCTTCAGATTCCTCCTTTGATTCATCTGAGCTAGCTTGTGTTTTTGATTCACAAACCTGATGACAAAGCCTCTTGGATAAGAGGTGAAACGTCTTCTAACTTTAAAACCAAGTCCAGATGACATCCCCTAAACCTACTACAATTAGTCATGCTTGCTTGTTGTTCCATATCGTCCAGTCTTTTCTCCGGAATGTCGACCCGTTTTGTCTTTGCTCGTTTTGAGCTCGGAGCATCCGGGACTCTTCCATTAGCTCCATGAGAGGAGTTAGCTTAGCGGTCACTTGCTCCATGAAAGGATACAACGTAGCTTGGATATCATTAAGAATTTTTTTAAGGTCTTCGTAGTCATGGTTTTTCTTAGGGGCCATTTTCTTAGGGGCTCTCTTTTTTTGGAGAAAATCAACTTTTAAGACACTTGAAGATAGTTGTATAGCCGCCGTGAGCCAGACGCGTCTGTGCTGTAACCCGGAACCGGAAAAAAAAAGGAAAAACAAAAAAAGCAGGTTTTAACAGTAGCTCTGCCCTAACCAGTCAGTTCCATTTTTCTATGGACCTACAAACTATGGGGGCCCATAAATAGTACGGTTCGGTCAAGCTTCATAGGTCCACTTTACAATGGAAACGTTCAAAATACTGGTCTGGACCATACCGGACTGTTCCGCTAAGTGGGAACGAGGCTTAACAGTGTGACTCAAGTTTAAAATTTAATCTACCATCGCTGGTGCTGAAGTACCTGATTCTCCTCTGTTAAATCGGCGTCTTTAGAGCAGATTGTTTGCAATATTGTAAATAAATTTGTGATGTTAAAGCAAGAAATTCAGCTAAAAAAACTGGTAATGGTTATATTCAGCTGCACTAGCGTCTGTAGGGAGTTAAAGAGCAAAACTGACCACAAATGTTCCTTGGAAATCTGTCCATTCCCTACCTATGACTTGCCGTTGTCCTAAAACAGTTTGGAGTGTGAACGGAATTGGAATTTCTGTATCTACTGCATGTTTAAGGAATTTAAAGCTTGGTCATACAAAGTGAAGATGAGATAATTTCTGAAGATGATGAAGGCAAAAAAACAAAACAATCACGCAGCTTTATATGTAAAGGGAAAAGTACCCTAAAGGTGAGTGCAGAAGTTGCTTTAATTTATACCACAACGTCTAATTTGGGGGTAAATCTCTCACAACTAAAAAAAAAATCTTCTTGGTTTATTTGTCACCAATTATGCAGCAGTTCATTAGGAGGAAGTATTTCATTAGAGGTTCAGCTGTTCTCCTGTCAGAGCACGTCAGCCTTGCAGCAGTGGTTACCATGGTCATCCATCCCAAACCTTTTCTTCCTCAGAAATCCAGGTCAAAACATTCTGCCACCAATTCTGTGGCATATCACAACCAGTGCTGGTTCTCCATACAAAGATGGTAAAAATGTTCCAATTTTTTTAAAACCCTTTTAACGTTTTCCAGAAGATGGTGGCAGACCTGTTGGAAGTTGCATTTGCACTAATAGTAAGCTTGAAATATGACATTAATATGTAATTTAAGTTCAATGATGACTAAACTAGTGCTGTCATGTGATTAGCGTTTTTGTATGATTAATTGATCATGACCTGTAATTAATTAATCCAATTAATTTATGTTTGGCGAACCTAATAATGCTGAGAAAAGCCTCATTTGGAAGTGTTTTTTATTTGAATTTGTGAAGTTGTGGCAAAATAAAAGATCGAACTAAAACAGTGGCTTTACGAATTTTTCCTATAATAACACATTTCCAAACTTTACTTTTACACCACCAAAGAGGATTTTTTTCAATTTTGAACAAATAAGAAAAAAGGAGAACAAAACATCAGGTCCACATTTTTCTAATTCAAGACATTAAACAGTAGAAAAACGTTTTGAGTGATGCAAAACATACTGACCACAAACTCATTTATTAATACCATAATATCTTTGTTGATACATCTTTTTCCAGTTTATTGCCCCATGTGATCAGTTATGATGGTGATAAGTTATGTTGTGCCATGGTCCAGATGAATTCTCGATTCTGATTGGCTCCTGGGTGTGGATTAAAAAGTGACAACGCACAGAGATAATACACACCTAAAAAAGAAGTTCCGGTCATCTATCTTAAATCTTTGGTATCACTGCCCCGGCTTCTTTAAATCAAACTTTAGCTTCATCATCTGGACATAAACAAGCGGTAAGAGGTGAACTTTCTCTCTAAACCAGGGGTGGGCAATTATTTTAACTCGCGGGGCCACATTGGGTTCTAAAATTCGATAGAAGGGCCGGACCACGAGCAGGTGCGTGGAGTGAGAATAATATTACATGAAATGTTAATGAAAAAATTTGGATTGGAAATTATGAAAATTAAAATGAATTATTTAACCCATCGGGACAATAAGCAGCAACGCCGCGTGTGCTGCGCACAGACGAGTTTTCAGCCGAGCTCAAATAAAACGCTCACGCGAGTAAACAATTTTATTGTTTTATCTCTAGTCATAGATGAGATTAACTGCATTAAAAATTTCATTTTTTCAATTTTCATCTCGAATAACGCAATAATTTGACACACCTAAATGAAACTATTACATATTCTACTATGTACACACCAGGAATGTGATACGTGTTGACGACCACGCTGAACTCTGGTTCTGGAATGCTCTTTTACCATACGGTGTTCACATACATGAAAGACTTGGTGTCATAGAATTCCAGCCGGACACAAAAAGCAATTATTAATTTGGTACCTCCATGTTTTTAATAAGTTGCTACCCATATGGGACTGCCAAAACGGATTCACGATTGGTCAAAGTTCAATTGGTTTAGCTGTTCACTTGCGTTCAACTGCGACACATTTTGTACGTAGGGCCTGAAAATGGTTGTCGAAACTTGCCTAGCTTCAAGTTTTGAACGCAGATTCCCGAAACATCATGCATGTGAGTTTTTATAGACTTTACATTGGATGTGGTCACTTGAATGCGCATTACCCAAGGTGGTGTGAACACAGCAGTATGCTTTAGCGCTGAAGGTATATCATTCACTCACCTGTCTGTGGTCAACCACTGAGTGTGATGGGGATTAAGCAGTGCTTCAGGTAAACATACAGTGGGTTATCAGAACTTGGATCAAACTAATTAAAACTTTGATAAGTGTTCTCAGCTGTGGTATTCAGTATTTTTCTGTGTAATGTATCCGCAAATTGCTTGGTAATAAAAAGGAAATTGTAATTCTTTTCTTTTCTGTAAAACTCAGAGTGATGATGACTCCTGCAGTGCTCTCCTAGGGCTCATCCAACTGAGCTATGCAGCTTTTCATGCACATAGGGTAAATATTCATCTTTGACTCTAAAATATGCTGATAGGTTGATGACATTTAGTGGCAAAGCAGACGTATGCAACCAAGTGAATACTAATCCATTAATGTAATAAACCTGCTTAACCCTTGTGCTGTCCTAGGCACTTTAACATTGGGAGTGGGGTCATCTAGACCCACTAGACAGTGTTCTGAACCTTTTTTCTTCAATGATTTGTGATCTTCACTGGTGTCCATGGATTACATGAAATCTTTCCACTTTTATCATGGTAGGGATAAAACGTCAATGTAAGGATCGGGTCATCTGGACCCCATTGGACAGCACAAGGGTTAATCCCATTTTGGGTGATGGGGTTTCTGGAGTCCATCCAGATTGAGCGAAGGCAGGGTACACCCGGAGCAGGTCGCTAGTCCATCGCAGGTGAAAACGAAGAATGTAACAGAGATGAAAGTTACTTTTTCCGTTATTTGTGGAGATGAAAAAACAAAAATCTGTAACCTTTTTTCTGAAATATGTAATGTGTATAACGTATTTATCCTTTTTTATCCAAGAAACTGATATATTCCAACAGTGCAGGTCCCTCTGAGACATGTTTTATCTCTGTGTTCAGACTCGGTTGTAATTTAAAAACTTTGTGGAATTTTTCCTCAGACCTCCTGTTGTTTGAAGAACACCTGCGTAGTCATAATCTCTTTCATCTGCGACCCTATATCTTCTTCATGTTCCCCCTCTGTGCCTTCATGGGAAGAACGCTTCATACTTTCCAGACTTTACTCTGCAATGATAGTATGACTGAAGAAATGAAGCTTTTTTTTGGCTTCAAAACTCATTAAAAAGTAGATGAAAAAAAGTATTTTATGTGGAAACATCCTATTAAGTACACAGTCATAACTAAGAACAAAAAAATGCTTGACTGTCTTGAAAACTCTCCTTTTCTCCACCACCTCCATACAGGATGAAGTTTGTTTTGACCTTAAAAGAAAGACATTGGTTGGTAAGAAACACAAAAGGAATACGCAGCAGCAGAGTGTTGAAGTTCTGCAGGAAAACCCACCTGTAACTCGGTTTGTGGCAGTGTGTTGATTCATTTTTTGCATTAATGTTTATTTCACTCTGCAAAAACCAGATGGCAGAGCGGGGTTTTCTGCTCTTGTGTATGTTAGAGAAGATAGCTGCTGTTCATTTCACTGCAGGGGGGCGTATCGATCTGAGTATCAAATGTATCGACACCAAGGGGAATTATTGGTACTAGCGTGATGAGATTGAAACTTCCATAGCTGTCTATTTTTCGGTTTTTTGTGTCCAGTGTTGCCAGATTGGGCAAAAAACAGCCCAATTTCAGTAAAAACCCATCCAATGTGTGCGGGAAACTGTCTGATGTGGCAACAGTGTCTGTGTAAACAATGCACCTCCACTTTTCTCTGCTGATCACACCTTGGAGTCATTAAAGGACCATATATTTGTACCAATTGCAGTATTTTTTTGTTGTGTTGTTTAAATTATTATAGTTATTACAGTGTCACTTTTGTTTACTTTATTCAATAATGACTTTGATATTTTATTACTGCCTTTATTTTAATTAAAACATGTTTGTTACATTCTTGCTTTTTTTAAAAATTGCTAAGTATCTGTTTTCTTCTTCTTTTTATTATTATTGTATTATGCCAAGATTAATATACATGTTCTGTATTTTTTTTTGTTTTTTTCCTTTTATTTTTTATTTTTTCCTACATGTTCTGTATTTGGTGTGTATGTTCAGTTCACGTTGTTGTACTTTAGATAATTAACATTTTTTATTCGCCGAAAGTCTCCGTCCTGTTTTTTATTATTATTATACCCTTCACTAACAAAACATGTTTATTTCTGATATTGTTCTATAATCAATCATTTTAAGAAAAAAGTATCGGTTTCAGTATCGATATCTGCGATACTTGCCCTGTAATTACTTGGTATCAGATCAGACCCAAATTCCCAGTATCGGCCACCCCTACAGCCATGAGCTAATGCTCAGCAATAAAGATGCGCATCAGGCTGCTTAAGATTTGACGGCTAGTCCTCCGACGGAGCTGTTAATGTCATAAAGGAGGAGACAAACAGATGACATGACTCGGGGAGTAAGAAGTATATAACCAAGTGTATTCCCTCTGTTAATATACACATATTTAGAGTCATCTCACTTGAACACTTTACAATAACATTTAGAAAGAACAGGAAGATACTGGGAGGAGTATTCTTGGAATGGAAAAAGAGAAACCAGACAAACGTGGCAGGAGAGGAGATCGATGGAGCTTGTAAACTAAAATGGCTTCCATCATGTCCCTCACCACACAGACAAGAATGGGATGGGTTTCAAACCAAAGTGTTTTATGGACAGAGCTAGTGTTCAACAGGATGCAGGACATATAATCTGCCATGGGAGGAGTGGATGTAGAAAAGAAAAATAGATTCAAGAGGATGGAATGAGAGGAACTTCTTTGCAAAAGGAGAATGTGCTCATAACCCACATTTGCTCATTGACTAAAGAAAATAGAAATTTCAGTTTCCCAGAATCACTGTCATTTTTTCTGCAAACAGGAATGATAACAGGGAAAAGACGTTTCTCTTAGTTATGGTATGAGAGTCAAATATTCAGACATTTCACAAACCTTTTTCATGAATTTTCTTGTCATGGTTCAGTTTTTTATCATCTTAATAGAGTTGAGAAAATTGGAATACTAGAGTTCAGTTGTACATCTTCCAGGGAACCGCCGTTCACCTTTTCTTTGCTCTCCCCAAAAGTGTGCTTGTGGCGAGGCCAAAGCTTCCTGTTGGCTGCCGTCAGTCCAGTCAGGCGAGAGAAGACCCAAAGACAGAGTCGCATTTCCGGCTGCGAAATATCTGTTTCCACAGTGGAACTCCAGTGAGATGAATTCCGATTGACCCTAAAATATTGTTCTTTTCAGAGATAAGAATCAAATAAAAACACAACAACCAACCAAGGGGACTTGGTCTTGCAGCAAGGCAAATTCATCAGCCATACTGTTTGTGAGACGGGCGATGGTCTGGGGAATGGGGAACAGGTTAGCGAAACTTTTTGGATGTCAAAAATCCTGAAGTCCATCTTCGCTGTCAGCAAACTCACTTATAGACTTGCACATGGTTTAGGTCCATTGGTTTCTGCAACGTCTATACATATATTCATAATTATATAGAACAGAGTTCATCGGGTTTGCTGGAGGCGTTTTATCTTTTTCTGCGATTAGTAAGTATGTGACAGTTTCTCTGCTGGCCCACTAGGGAGCACCTTGGTGCTCCAGAAGCCCATGAGACACTTCTTCTGGAACAATGGGCGACCAACAAGGTTTGGCCTGAAGTTTTTGGCGGCTGAACTTACAGGTTAGCATCCATTAGGTCGGAGAGGTGGTATCTCACATATTTGCTACGTTTAACGTTGTTATGTTCATCAATCATGTTTTTTTTTTCTTTACTTTTTTTTTCTTTAACTTAACAGAAGTACAAACTGTTAACTCTTTTTCGTAATTGAGTACTACATGCTTGAAACACGGCAGAGTTTAGGTTGCATCGGCTGCTGGACACCACAGATAAGGAGAGAAACGGAGCGCAGTCAGGCAGGAAAAGAGACGTCCGACTACAGATGCTTCAACACTTGCAGATGGGAGCGAGGGGGCGTGGATTTAATACAGCATGTCTTTAAACTGGCAGTATGTTTACTTTCCAGAGGAAGGCTAACATGTTAGTTAGACTCAGCATCTTGTATTCACTGCAAATGTTTTGACACATGAAACTGTTGGAGATGCTTTGCGACAGTATCTGAGATTTGAAACGACTGGTGGAATAATGCCCATCGGTTACTGTGGCATCAGCTTTACGTACATGGATGTTGGCACACTGGTTAACAGGTTTTGTTAATCAAATCAATCCTACGACACATGATCCTCTGTCAATACTGCTTGAACTTAACTAGCCACTGGTGGGATGTTTGGTGTGCTCCGTGTACTGCCTCCCCTCTTCCTCTCGTTTCTTTCCTTTTCTAAGAGTGTCTGCTGTCCGTCTGTGTGCCGGTGGTGCTAACTCAAACGTAGTACTCTTTGTCTTTGTTCTTCTTGTTCTTTGTGACTGTCTTGGTAGTGCTGGGCTGTTTTTCCTTCACCAGAGCACCGTTGCTCTGTGTGGCTGAGTTGCTGATGTAGTTGCGACTCTGGTCCACCTGGTAGGAGCCCTCGTCGCGGTTGCGGTATTTGTACATGGCGTAGAGCAGGATGAGGATGCAGAGAGCTGCGGCGGCCACAATGCCCACCACCATTCCCGTGGTGCTGCTGGACTGCTGAACCTCGACTGCACCTGGGAGTCTTCCGCCCGGAGATGTGGGGTCTGGAGTAGGAACATGGGGGAAATTTGGAGGATAGGTTATTCCGGGGATTCTGCGGTGGCTCGGATCTGACGAGGGTTGAGTTGGCGGCAGCAGCACTTGGTCCCTGGTGTTTATTTTCCAAGCAGGGATGTTGTTGCTACTGCTGCTGCTGCTGCTGCTGCTGCCGCCACCAACAGCCTTGATGCGTGGACTGAGCTGGTCAGGGTTGTTAGTTGGCGTTGAGGGTAGAGACGGCCGGTGAGAAATGGGGTGGCGGGAAAAATGGCGGTCTTGGGGGTTCTGGACATTACCCTCAACTGCCGGGGGAGGAGGAAGGACAGTCCTATCAGTGACCAAGGGGGAATTTTTAAAGTAGTCTTCGTCGTCTGTCTCAGTCATCTCCCCTGAGCCATGGGCCGACGCCTCAATGGTCTCCTCACAGTCTTCTTGGTCCAATGGGCATGGGGGCCGGACGTTGGGCAAAGGGAGGGTCTCTTTGGTTGTTTCAAGGAGGGTGAGGAAAGGGCGATGTGTGGTGGGAGGTGGGGGGATTACTGGGTAACGGGTGGCAATAGATGGGGGGTCTAGGGAGTCCACTGTAATAATGGGCAACACTAATTCACCTCCTAGAAGAAGAAAGAGACAACGAAGGAAAAGAGTGTTAGGCTTCGGACACAGAATCACAACAGCAGAGCACTTTAGATTAAAACTCCAGTATTACAACAAAACTACAGATTAATATGAGATTAGTATATTCTATTTACAAAGGTAACTTTGAATAAATCTAGACTGCACTAGAGTGTATAGGAAAAGCAATATCCTGCCCTAATCCTGACTCTTATGATCTAGCTCCCTGGACTGCAAAGTCCTACATGTTAAATCACTTGCATGATGGAAATATAGGCTACACACAACAATCAACAATTTAACATCTCTTGCACTACAATAGTTATCCTTAACGTCTAGCTTCCTAGTCTTGGCTGCTCTAGCGCTCAGGTGTTTCTGCTGTGAGTGGTTAAAAAGATAGCAAACCACGAGGTTCAGGTCACTTACATCAACAAATTGGCCGCATGATTTTTGCATGAAAAAAAAAATTACAAAAAGAAAGCTGTGTAAGATTGTTCTTGGATAGTGATAAACAACTCCCCTCCCCCCCTTCTTAAGCTCATCTTTCTTTCTTGGATAAAATAAATTAAGGCATAAAATACATTTAGTTAGAATAGTCATTGGACCTCCACCCGCCAAATTTTCCTACAGAGAATCTTCTTTTGGCCTCTTTAGACTTCTATGGCTCATTTCATAAGGAATGGCTGCCCACTTCAGTTACTAACAGCATTTCTTCACATGGGGCAGTGGCATTCCTATCAAACATCAAAACTTAATCAGTTAGAAAATGGGTTTAATGAGCCATAGCCAGGCTTAAGCTAAGGGATCGGAGTTGACTCACAGGAAAAGGAAAACCCAAAGAGTGGGTGTAAAACTAAGAGAAAAACAAATCATCCACTGATCAGGAATCCTTCTACCACAACTTTCAAACATTCTGGGGAGTGTAAAAGTACAAGCAGATAATATATTCTGGTCATTGTGGTAAATAATCACAGTCATGACAGTTACAAAACATGGCAGAGGGGATTAGATTCATGTCTGGGAGAGAAGAAGGGAAGGTAACAGCAAAACAACGAAATGCCAACATCATCAGCATAAAATCATGACTTTGGCTCTTTGATTGATGAGGTAAATCAGAGTGACTCATTGGGGGGAGGGTGTTGGATCAGGCAGTTAAAGGATGAGAGGGGGAAGTGATAGGACATGGTTTTTGGATTTAAAGGAATTCCTGTGTGGTCAGCTCAGAAGCGTTGTCATGTTGCACAACCACACACATATTGGCAAAGGTTTGGTTAAATAGTCAATGCATTTGAGTAACAAGGCTACAGTGACATCACATATCAACATATCAGAATACTTTTCAGAGAAACAAACATGTGGAAGCAGTAAAGGAGTGAGAAACCTGGAAAGACTTTAACCCTTATTTCACCACAGTTGCTGGAAGGCTAGTTTCCATGGCAATGCTCAAGTTATCAATCTCCCCTCTTTCTGCTTTTGAGGGATGCGATTCACCTTGACAAGGACAGCAGAGCGCAGTGGCACATGTGAGGAGCATAGCGGGTGCGTTCAAGAGAAAACTTGGTTTTGTCGAAGTCTCGGAGGGAGGACAAGTGTGTGTTGGGGGGAGGGGGGGTGTAACATGGGACACAAGGTACCCAGTTTGACGAGATTCTAGTTAGGTGGAATTTCAGGCCACGTACTGCTGCTTGGAATCCCCCCCCCCACTCCAGTGCTCCACTTTGTCGTACTTAGTGCATGAGTCTGACATTGCTGGTGGATGTCCTTGTGAGTGTAAACACACGCTTTAATCCCCAGAATCAGGATTGTTGCCTTCCTCTACCTAAAATCTATCCATCTGAACAGCTGATGGGATGTCTTGGGAGTTTTTTTTTCTATGCATGCATTGTAATTTGGGGATTGCCTTCAGCAGCTCGTGGTGTTTGTGCTGTAGCCCATAGCTGAGGGTCTCCTCCGTGAATATGACTTGACATGGTGTATCAGAGAATCGCAACCTTCAAGAACAGAAAGACCCGCATCCCTCCACTGTAGACAGTTATCAGGTCAGCCATCTTTTCATTTCCTGCTAGCTGACGCAAGTTTGTTTCACTGGCAGTTTGACCTCATCTACTGCATGAATTGGCTCTGCCCTCCCTGTCACTGCAGCTTTTCATCCCCCTATGCAGCTCTGATTCACCAGTTAACACCGGTCAGGTTAGGGGAAGACAACTTGTCACCTGTCTCTTGCTCCGTCTGCTGAAAACTGCCAAGAAGCACAGACTGACATAAATGGAGGGTTTCAGATGTTTGTGAAAGTGAGCACAGCATGTTTGTGTGACCTTGGCATGGTGCGGGGACACCGGGCTTCTCGAAGACCTTTAAACACAGAAAATCTGGGTGGTTCTTTCTGCTCAGACATCAAGTCTGGTTTTGCAGCTGCCTTTATCTTTTAGCCCCATCCCTCTTAACCCCCTGCATGAGTGACACTACACCAATCCCAACTTTTCATTTACTGGAAATGAAGAAGGGCAGATGGATACTAATGCATTCGAGCTGGTCTCCAGTAAAACAACAATACTGAAGATCACCTAACACATCCATTGATTTAGAGCTAAAAGGGTTGAGCATCAGGAAATTCAGCTCTGATTATGCCCCAGATGAAAAATCCCGGATAATAAATAGCATAACATACGAGCATAAAGTATATTTTCACTTGCTTTCTGTTGAATCATGCTACAATAGGCTCAATCATGAAACCCTGTAATCTGCTCAACGGGGACCAAAGCAGCTCCTTCATACATGAGGTGGCGCAAAACTGTTTACAAATGCTGTCAGTCTCCAGCAAAGGGATTTATTTTGACAAAAAGAAGACGATTTCCTGCTTATATCGTGTCTCAGCGGGAGTTGCATTTATGATGTAAAGTCACCTCTTCTGAGCATTTTAGCATCTTTAAGGTAAACCTGCCTAAGAAGTTTTTATTTCTTTATTTTTGGCTGGATGTGTCAGAACGGCATGAACATCTTAGAGATATTAGTTAAGTTCCCTGCCATTATTCTGCATGAATATTGGCCACACGCCATTATATATATCCGTGGTTTTCTGTTGAATCTGTCAGTAATAGCTTCTTAACCAAACATCTGAAAACCTAATTAAATCCAGGCAAATCCAGTGAAATCAAAAAAATAAATTACTCCGACAATCTGTGAATCAATATTTTCTTCCTCCGTCTGGAAGAGACAATTATATTTATTCCCCATTTGAAGTGTGAGTGGATGGATTCCATGCTGAGCAAGCAGCTGAGGAAAAATGAAAGAAACTGTTCTCCATCCACTGCTTTGGGCTAACATCCGATTTTAATTATAATTTAAATGAGATTTTGGATAGTTTGCTACCATTTTTTTTGGACGATTATAAAATGCACCAATGACTGTTAATGAAATAAAATGGCTGCAAGACATTTGGATTGTGAGTGATGCCGTCTCCAGTTTCTCTCACCTCTGCAATAACTGATTCTACTGACACTGAAAAAGACCAAAGTTCCTTTTAACACCCTTTAGGACCTAGGAAAACTTTCCAAAAAGAGTGTTGCACATTAGATGAAAATCCAGGGTTGAAGACATGAGGTGTGCATACATGGTATAGTTCTCATTTCTTAAGGCCGTGTAAAACAGGCCATAGATACATTTTGCACATTTCCCACTTATGAATTGTCGGTCTTTCTTGATCCATGGGTGATATAAGTAATTCATGTATTTCATGCGTTTGTCGTCCGTCGATGTGTGCAGATGTCTATCGAGGGTTTCGGCTGGCGGGTCTTTATGTGAATTCTGTCTTGAGCTGTTTGAACATTTTTGGTCAGTTGAGAATTACACAGTTTACTTATATTCTACGCAGTTTACATGCAATTATTACGTCAATATTACGCAATTGTGTATGATTTTGCACGATGCATAAACAAATTTGTGGCTTTCCACAACCGTTCCACGTGTGTCCACGTATGTCTAACGGAGTTTTGTACATGGTGGCTGTGTGACACGGCCTTTAGATTAGGACGACACATAACCTGTTCCCTAATCTAGCCTCTGAGTAGAAACAAAGGTTGAATGAACGCCTCTCGGAAAAGTTCATCAGAGTCTTCATCTGAAAAGTTACCAACTTCTTGGCTGTGTCCATGGATGTGGTTCAGCTCCTCGTAGAATTGTAAGAAACATTACAAATGAGCGATGAGAGGGCTGAATTTCAATGATCAGGACGGACAAATGGCATTTCCCATTAAAAGTCTTCCAACAACCCCCACAGGAGTTTGTCTAAAGGCACTCCAAGGACTCTGGGTCCATGAATAGGAAAGCACTCTGAACTCAATGAAGATTGAACCATGCGGCCACAAGTGAGAAACAATCCAAGCAGGAGGCCTGCAAGACCTGTGTTCAGATGTGATTCTAGATTTTACTTCATTTTAACTGAGATCAGTTGAAAAGAAAGAAAAGGCATTTTTGAAAAAAACACAACAATCATGCACTAAGACTAAGCTTTTAAAAACGCGGACTGTTTGATGGTGTGGTGGTTAGCGCTCTTGCCTCACACCTAGAAGATGATAATTTTAAATTCAACCGGGTCAATCTGTAAGAAGTTTGCGTGTTTTCCCTGATGATTTTCCAGCTTCCTCCTATACAGTCTGCGTCAAAGGTCATTCTTGATTATTAATTGTCCCTTGGTGACAGTGTAGGGGTGTTGTGCGGTTGTATGGCCCTGTGTTGAATTGGCGACTTGTTCAGGGTGTACCCCGCCTTTGCTCAGCAGTAGCTGGGATAGGCTCCAACAACCCTGTGACCTTGACAGGGATACAGCAGGTTCAGAAAATGGATGGCTAAACTGTTAAAGCCTTAGACGTAAGGCTGTGTCAAACAGCCACTACGTACATGACCCAGGCGGTACTTGCTGGCTTTGTTTTGCCAGCGACATTAGTTAGTCATGTGGGGTGGTCAGCCAATCACGGCCCTTCAGTTCATGACGTCACGATGACACATGACACGGCGCGGCCAATCTCGTACACTTATTATGGTTCTGGGTTTCAGTATTGTTAGAAGCAATGGGGAAGCCAAATGAGAGACAAGGCACAGGGGCCCTCCATCCGGCCCAAACACAGAAGATATTGTAGACTTGACATGTGGTTTTGGCAGAATTTGGCCAGGTCCAAGATGGTGAGCTAGACCCTAGGAACCTGAACCTCCAGATTCAGTAATCGAAGAGCTGCATCCTCCTGCTGGGCTGGCAGGGGGCTCTTAGTAGCCCAGTTAAAAACTCTCACACAATTTACGCCCAGACCATCGCCCAAATAAACTACCATACACATTAAAATCACACCTCCCAGTGCACTTGTATTCCTCTGAACTATGAGCGGGTTGGTTCTCGTGTTTTTCTCCTGTGGTGGACTCTTGATATGTTTTTTATGCATTGTTTATTGTGAATCTTAAACTTCTGAAATGTTTGTGTATATAAATATGAATGGCCACTCACTTTGCTCTATTCTTTAATGTTTGTCTGTCACTGTAAGTATTTTGCACAAACAATAAATAGTACAAAAACATATGCAACTTCAGTCTCTTGCCACTCCCTCCTTGAGCCAAATTCTAGACTTCTGGTCACTGTCACTAGCCCATTTTTGCATTCTCTGTGACCCAGTTGCTACATGTGCAGATTGCGCATATGAAAACTGGTGAATATATGTGGAAAAGGTGATGAAAGTTGTGGTCTTTCAATTATCACAGATGTATCATGAAGTGAACCATGGAAGAAATACAAATAAGCCATACGTACACAAGAACGCGTAAACCAACTTAGAACATGAACTGTGCGTGATTATTACGCTGTTTATATGCAATTAATTAGTGATTTTTGCGTCAATTACGTAATTTGAACTAATAACTGCACCATATCTTCCACTTTCGGCTTCTCCCATCAGGGGTCGCCACAGCGAACAAGTCGCATGGTAAATTTGGCAATGTTTTACGCCGGATGCCCTTCCTGACGCAACCTTCTCAAACCGGGCTTGGAACCGGCAGAGGTAGAGAAGGGAACAGGGAGCAGCCCGGAGTCGAACCCTGGTTTCACGGACGGAAGGCGCCGCAAACCAGCACGAGCTAAACTGGCTACCAATAACTGCACCATATACGTGACATAAAAGTTATACATCGGTGGTTGATGTGTGAAAAGTTAGACATACATGGAACGATCATGGAAAGACACACATTTGTGTGTGGATATTGCAAAAATCACGCACAACTGAGTACAATTTAAGTACTAGTTGTGTAAAAAATTCCTTCGTAAAATATGCATAAACTGCACAATTCCTAACCGATCTGTATTACGTATAAGTCTGAACAGCTCAAAAACGGATTCACGTAAAGACCTGTCGACGGACATCTGTGCACATCGATGAATGCAAGAATGAATTACGTATATCCTGCATGTATCACGCATGTATCAAAGACGACCAAAATGTCTAAAGTGGAAAATGTGCCAAATCCACGTAGTGGCTTTGTGACCTGGCCTTAAGGTGCCGATACTGGCCAGCGCATGAAAGCCGTTTGTCCGAGGTCTGTATGTGATAAGCGACTGCCTGTAGGATGTCCACACAACCTTCACTCTGATTGTCTAATTTCCTCATTTCCACCAGCCGGGCTTCACCCAAGGAGCGCACATTTTTCATGTGAACAGCACTAACGGGCTCGTGTATGCATCCAACCCTTATGAGTTGTATTAGTGTTGCTGCAATCTGTCGCCTGAAGCATGCCTTTAGAAATAAATGTACACAAACATTTTTGCTCTACGCGTTCTACCAACTGGATGTTTCCGGGTCACCTCATTTCTATCCGTAAGAAAGGTCGGTAGAAAAAAGTCTGTGTGCCAAGTCATTATGCCTCCCTGACTTAAAAAGTTTCACAAGTAGAAAACAAATGCTTCTTTCTTGTATCTAATCCCTGCGGTCTTCTTTTGTCCGTGTCTCCACATCAGGGAAATGCTCTAAAGCAAAGGTACAGTAGTTTGAATGCGAGTCTGAGCTAAAGATCCTCTTTTCCTTTTTTTAAAACACAAGGCATGAAAAGATCCAGACTGACATGCAGTCATCATGGTCAGAGCAACTGATCCTTATTGGTTGTCTGATGAATAATTGAGGAGCGCCCCGGAGCTCTAATCTTGCCTGAGTAAAACAGATATAGCGCTTACAGCATCTTGAGTCTGATAAGTGGATTGGTGGGAAGTGAGAGAAAGGGAAAGTGAGGTCATCTTGCAGTAGAGAGAGGGCAGAAAAAAATCACAAACATTTAATGAGTAGAGCCTGTTGGAGAGGAGATCTTCTGGTGTGAATCTGTTTAAAATCTGCAGATAACTTTCCAAGTGTCTGTTTAATGAGAGAGGGTCCTAAAACATGGTCCCTGTCTGCTTTTGTTGACGTTGTCACCCTGCAACGCGTTCAGGCCTCTAATGGAGGCGGTCCTTCCCACTCCTGAGCCCTGTGGCCCCTCTGAGGGAGGCTCATTACCAGCACGGAGGATTCAGACCAAGGCTCCAAAGGGTGATGTAATTAGGGCTCCTCAACAGTCAAAGTTTAATTGGCCCGGTGGGAGCGGCCCAATCTCTTAATGGGAAGATTCACTCTGCTTGCTCACCCAATTTTGCATCTTCTCCTGCTGCCTCACAAGCCTCATCTGTCTGCCCCGTCTCAGTGTCTCTCTCTCTGCTCTGCTTCGAGTGCATTAAACGTGATGCACATCTCAATGAGCGGCAGCCGTTGCAGTCCTCTCCCGGTCTTCTCCTCCTCATTTTATGGAGCATCGACTCGGAGATTCTGACTGCCCACCAATCACCTTCTGAGCCTTTGGTCATGTGAGGGCTGAGCCACCTTTGCAGTGTCGTCTGCAGACAAACACTTGACTGAACTTTTAGTTAAAAATTCCAAACTGTAAATGTTTGACTTTATCATTATTTGTTTTATAAATATGAAAGCAAAAATAGCAGTGGGAGCTTCAGGAGTTGACCTTTTAGTTATTTGACTCTCACATTTTGTAAGTTTGATCTGCATCTTTCAGCAACATCAAATTGGTTCATAATGTTTTTGGGTCCTTCAGGTCCCAGCAGCACACAGCGCTTGGGCGCTTTGATAAAGCCTTTTCCAAAACCCCAACTATTTACATGTTTAAGGCTGATTTAACGTTTATTGTGCTGCTTTTGAAGACGACTGAGCTGCAGATGGACTCGTGTTTATCCGTGGTCGATTCACAGCCCTTCGGGTACCCAAACCCAAACCATCCCTTCCCTGGAGCTGTGCTGCATTGTGGGTAATGCTGTTTTTTTTAAATTCCATTTTCATTGTTGTTTAAGTTCCACTCCGATCATTTTTTAAATATATTTTCTAGCGTGTCCAATGGTCTTTTAATCATGATTATGTTATTTATAGCTAAAACCAAACAACTTGTCGTTTTCTTACATATATTCTGCAGAGCAGCAGTAGTTCACTAAAAATTCACGTCTGAGTTGTGGGCGGAACTGTTTGTGCAATGAAACCCCGCCCCCCCCTTCCACTTCCTGAGAGCTCTCTGTTTACACATTTTCCCACTGGCTTACAGCCTCTCACCCAGCCAACCTAACTGCAGCTGCAACAAAAACAGCAGGCAATATCTGAACTTTCCAGCCGTACAGTTTGGGTCCAGATTCCAGCTCAGACGAGGAAAACAAAGACTTCATGGATCTATACGTCTGCAGGTGGATGCATCAGGGAACAGGGAGCTTTGAGTCCCGCCCAGCGTATTTTCTACACCGCAATTCTGATCATTTTTCAACATCATTTTTTTTTTGTCTGATCCTGGTTTGCAATGATTTGAACAATGAAATAAATACAGTTTTAGTCTATACGTGCCCCTCTATTATGGGAAAAATGCTACAAGTGCATGTTCAAACACCAAAACCATGATTGGAGTGGGTCTTTAAGAGGAAACTGTTCTAGAAACTTTGCTTTGTGTTCAGATGTGTAAACCTCAGTCTCTACAGTTTTTCTAGATGCTCTTCTCCAACATCTCTGCTTTTTTTTCATCGTTCCACCACAGGATATTAAATATCCTGACTGAGGCCAGCAGGCTCTGGGATGAAGCCCTCTGGTTTTCTTTAATTCTAGCAGCACAACATGGTCTAATATTTGGGTAAATGTGCTGGCAAGTTGTGGTGACTACTTCCACACAGTGCTTTGTTTCTGAACTTTATAGAATCACACTAAAGATCACTTGGAGGTTACTTTTTGTCCTTCACTGGTTCTCTGCTGAAGTCAGGTGCAGATGTCTTTGTCAGGACTGTGTTAGGACACACCTGAATGCTCCACACCAGATGGCTGACAACGCATCGGCCTTTAGAAAGCCTCGTACAATTCAGGATCAAGCCGGCTAGAGGATGAGCGCTTTACCTGCTGAGCCATGACTGCGTCTGCTGAGCAAACTGAATACCGCATTGATTTCTATGAATTCATTGCCGTCATATCTGACACAGCTTAATAGAAAGCCCACAGCTGTTCTTAACGTTTTCATTCCTTCCTGAAGGCTGTTCAATGAGACTCAGCTTCTTCTCCCATGTAATTGAAAACAGCAGGAATTGGCCCTGTTGCGCGGCGACTGCAGGCCTGTGTTTGCGGAGCGACGTTGGAGGGGGGACATGTGTTGCTGACAATGTTGATTCTTCTCTCCTTGTCCACGGCTTTCACAAACGCTTATCCGACCTCTCTGGCTTTCCCCCGCCGGAGCTTGTTTCTGCATCTGGAAGGTGTGATACGGGGCGCGTGCACCAGCGCTCTCCAGCTCGTTGTTCTCAGGAGAGGCGGCAGCAGAGAGAACTCCTCACACCCACAGAGCATGAGAGGCAAGCGTCTGTCTGGAAAGGTGAGCTTGTCTTCTGCTCTGTGTGTGTGTGTGTGTGTTCGTTCGTGTGGGCAAAGAGAGAGTTGCATTTCCCCACAGGAGATTAGGCCTGGGCATGGCATCCACCAAAATACTCTCATTTCTGCTTTTGATAAGAGGAGAACCGAGTCTCTATTTCGGTCCCAACCACCTACAGAGAAAACCACAGGAGAATGCTTCACTCCGTTTTCTGAACACAGTTTCGGATCAATTTCTCCTCACACAAACATGCTGATATGCGCTGTAATCTCCTGCTATTTACTGTCCAGCATGGCTCTATTCTCCATTCCTCGCTCTTGTAGCAGTGCACTGGTGTTTAAATCATCTTTCTCTCTCATGCTACGCTTAGCATTGTTTACTTCAACAACGTGCTATACCTATTTTTGTAAAAGTGCGTTCAGACTGTGGTGTTCACACACCAGGAGAAGCAGGAAGCAGTTCTCTTTTAATTTTTCTAAGCTTTTTAATTTTGTTTACTAGTGCATGTCCTTGGTGCAAAATGTCCAAGCGGTGAAAATCCCGCGAAGTCTTTTTCTTTCTCCGCTCTATTCCGATACATAATTCCGGCTGTGCATAAACCACAATTTTTAGTTTCTCCTTTGTGATCACGTCAGCACGTGATCAAGGGGCTGACGTTTTAGCACTTCCGTCTTTTTTAAAGGACACATCACTATCAGATCCGAGTCCTCTGATTGGTCACAGTTCAGCTGCTTTATTCTGGTTGAACTCCCAGCATGCAACCAATGAACCCGGGATTTGTATGTAGAAACCGCATTCGGAGAGTTCTGGTTGCGGAAGCTCGAAACAAAAGGTTTACGTGCGTTTTCATAGACTTTCCATTGGAAGAGGCCAGTCGAATGCGGCCTAACAGGTTTTAACTGCTCAGAAGTCGTGTGCCACAAAAGGTCTTTAGTGCCGAATTTCCGACGAATCATCCTGAACCTTTGTGCCTGCATGACTCAAACTGAAAGTCAGTTATAGACCAGAAAACCACCTTTGTCATTGTGTGCCTTGAAAAGATTTTGTTTGATTTTACCCCTTTGTAACATTTAAATTCTTGAATTTATCACCAAAGATGACATTTTGAGTGAATGGGCTTTCCAATGTAAAGCCTTTAAGGCCTAAAACCTTGTCAGTCAGGATTAACATGGGAAGTATTTGCATATTTTTTTTAACTGCAAAGAGCTGCAACTGCAGTGTTGTTGGAGCCACACTGCCTTCCTGTTAGAACGTGATTCTTGGCAGTTTTTAGGAATCGTCTTGCTAATGGACCTGGACACATGGTCCTGTAGCATCCTTCCCTGCTGCTGTGTCAGAACATTTCTTTAGCTGCTGTTTGACACCAGCAGTGGCACAGCGACCAGGCCCGCCAAGCCACAGCTGTGCCAACAAGCTGCACTTCAGCGCTGAAATTGTGTCGCCTCTTAAAGTCGGGACAGGAGATTGGTGCAACAGCTGGGAAAATGCCACACATATTACAACCTGCCTGAAAAATGGAAGCGGTGCAATGCCGCTTACTGCCTGCAGCTTTCAAAACTAAATAAGACAGGGGCCTGAAGGGTGCACATCTGGGCCATCAGAGCTGCTTGTGTGTGTGTGTGTGGGGGGGGGGGGGGGGGGTGCTGCCCAGTCACAATGTTTTTCAGAAGTGGAGAAAAGCAGGTCTCCAGGTGAACCTAGTTTCTGCTTTCTAAAGAAGATGATAACAGAACTCTTTGAGCTGACTCACCATTTCCAGGCTCACACTCCTCCAAATCTTCATCGTCACTTGGACATTCTGCTGAAGCAACCAAGAGGTCGTCTGCATTCTGTTGGAACAAAGAGAAGGTCGCAGCGAGGTGAGCTCTCTGCGCGTTTTTGTGTGTCGGAAGCAAGGAACGGTGAGGCGGCACTCACACCGACTTGAACAGACAGCGACAACAGAGATTGTGTGTTCAAACGTAAGTTCTGCACCATTTTCATGCGGTAAAAGAGTTGATAATGTGCACATTTGTGCTTCTGTCAGCAGCACTAGGTGAGTCACAAAGGTACGGTGGCCCTGAAGACCAAATCACATCAACAAATTACTCAATGCAAAAACATATTAAAGATCATGACAATTAAGAAAACATAACAAACAAAGACGTCTGAGGTTTTTCAGATGTGTCTTCAATCTCCACATACTAATAAAGGTTTTACGGTTAGTACGGTTGGTACGGAGCATAACCTGTATCGCTTGGACACATCCCATCAGTGATGTCCCATAATACTGTAGCGGACTGAGATGGACTGGGCGGCTGTTGGGTCGCGTTCTAGGTTCCGGGGTTCATTGAACGCATCAGGCAGAGATGCTGGTTGGCCCGTCAGTTCTGTCGCTCAGCCTGTCGTTGGGGAGTTTGGACCAATAGGGTTGAGCTATGGGCCAAATAAGGAAAAGATGAGGGCAGGTGCGGGAGCGAGGGAATACAAAGTTGGGTGGAGCCCTCTACTGGAGTTTTAGGGAGTTTCTGAGCGAGTTGTACGCCGTTGGTTACGGCCTACAGTAAACAGAACAAAGACGCTAAAAGAGATTAAGTCTCCATGCCTCAGTGTGGGAGAGGGACGCTATACCTTCCTCTGTCCTCTTTTGTTTAATTTTTTAGCGTTTCATTTAGATTTTTGGAACTGATTTTGGTTTTGTGTCCTATCACTGATTGGATGATGACATTTGTCCATTTGTCAACCAAAGGTTATTTGGCGTGAAGCGATCCTGGATATGCTCTGTACTAATTGGAACCGGAGGTTATTTTAGCACCAAAATACTGTTCTTCCGATGGTCCTCAAACGCACCGCAGAGTCGTCGCACATTTTCTCAGGAACCGAGCAGGCAAACAGTTTGGGCCAGAACTGATCGAAACTAGAGGACTCAGGAGGTTTTGAATGAAATTGGGTTTTTCATGAACATCCTGACTGGTATTTTTTCCTGTTGGACTCTCAAAGCTGCACTAATATCAAAGGGCTGGATCCTGCAAGACTTGTCTTTTTCTGGACATCTGGACATCTTGGATCCAAAGGTCCTTTTGTAACCAGGAGAGCGGTAAAGGAGTTGAAATTGGTTATTTCTTATTTCCCTCATATTTTATCCTGAAATCATAGAGAATTGGGTTTTATTTTGGTCAGGCCAGACAAAAAAAAAGACAAGGAGATAACTGATGCATCAAACTTGGAATTTCCTGGAATTTTAATTTGATTTCTAAAATGTTATATTTGTTTTGCTGTTTGAATTGCGATGTTTACATTTTGTTTTTGTTGAATAATTGGTTGGTGGGATTTGCACTTCAGGGCCACCGTACAGAAAAAGGGTCACTCTGTGACCAGTCAAAGAGGTTGTATTTCTCTAAACTGTGTGCACTTGCTCCTTTGTGTGTAGCAGGCTTCACATGGCTACTATTTAATTTGAAGTGCTTAATGCTTCTGCATGTCCTGGAGCCCTTTCTCCGTGTTTGGCATATGTAACCCCAGCTCCATGCAGCGTGCAGCGGAGAACATGAAGTCTGCCCTGCAGAGCTGGGGGTACAGGATGATGGCAGCAGGCGTCTTCAAATAAAAACAGACGATTGGACAAGGTGGCTTCAATTTAGGGAACAGGGTTTGTCCTCAGTGCTGCATGACTCATGCAGCTGCACGTCTAGACATCTCCCCTCCTCTCCTGTCCCCCTCTGCTTGTTTTTCAAGATGGGGTCATCCGATAGAAAATGGAGGGCTTTTATCAGCATAATTGATTTGAGAGCCCCACTGCTTGGCCGACTTTTCTCCCTCTTTTATTAATCCACGATGTGGGTGCTATCACTTATTAATCACATCGAGTCCGTTTGAGTGTGTTCGCATCAGCTGCTTCTGTCAAATGGGGCTAATGATCCTGCCTCACTTTCCCAGCTATATCTCTATCCAACAGGCGCTGGCATTTTTATTCCCCCCGTGCACTCGGCTGTCTCCCTTTTTCCTGACTCCATATAAATGGCACCTAATGAATCCTTAAAAATGTGCACTTCTGCAAATTAAACAGCCGATGTGGTAATAAATATACACTGCAGGAGTGGGAGTGGGGGGGGGGGGTGGTGGTAAAAAGCTTGTACCGGTATGAGCTGAAAATACTGGCTAAATGTCACACGGTTATTCCAGGCTGATAAAGGTGTCATTGCTTGTTATTTTGTGCAGCCCTGCTTCCAAACTGCTTCTCCGTCTGGACCAGGCCTGAGACGCATCAGTGGCTGTCATTCATCAGATGTGGAGACTGTCACAAGGCCCACTAACCCCACACGCTGAGAAATACTGAAGGAGTTGCTCTGTAATTCACTTTGACCCAGACCTCTTTTTCTTCTCTTCAGTTTCAGGGAGACTCTTGAGGGGTGGGGGGTGGGGGGCAGCTTTGAACTGTTTCGCTCCAAAAAAACCCCCAAAGAAAACACCTGAGAGGGCCGAAGCTCCGGACGGCAACCAGGGCGTTGCTGCGCTCGCTCGGATTTACCCGTGGAACCCAGACAAGCATGGGATGGCAAACCCCCCCCGCTCCCCCACCCCCCATCAAACGATCCATCTTTTTATTCTAAGCATCAAAGCACATTATTTCATAAAGATCAAAGCCTCGGCATGCTGTGCAGCTCAGAGCTTTTTCAAAAATGATTTCACTTTCTGCTCGCTAGCTTTTCCGTCTGTGGACTGACTTTTCCGGATGCTTTGGATATTTAACAGAGCTCCCATCGATACATCTACGCCATAAGCTTGGTGTTTTTTTCATGCATTTAGGAAAAGAGGATAACGGGACAGCCGTTAATCTGCGGCTGCAGGTGCAACTTCATTCTTTCCTTTGAATTTCTTATTTCTTTTAAATCTTCATCCTCTCACTTTTACCCGCCAGAAGTGATGCATGCAACGGGAATTAAGGCTCCATCGGCTGCTCCATGCCAAACTGCACCCGGGGAGTGGAGCCAGATTGTTTTGACTGATGATCTCACCGGGAGAATTTCATGGTGCCTCAACCATGAGTCACCTATTACTGTTTGTGGCAAAACTAATGGAACGTTCAATAATTGATTATTCGAGTATAACCTCCTCTGCAGCGCAGAGGAACATTGCATCATGGGAGTACGTAAAGCAGCACATCTAAACATTATCATCCAGCTTGTCAACTTTGATATTGATGCTGCTCTCTGAGGTCTCTTTTGTTCACCAATCATGTCCATGCAATGTCTTCACTGGAATCCCCCCTTTTTTTTTTTTGCTGTACATCTGTTTTGGGAAAAAAAGACTGTGGTGAAGCTGAGCACCTCACTCAAGCTGGACAACCAATTTTCTGTGCAGTTCAACTCTGAAGTAGATGAGAGGAAACAAGGAAAAGTGACTAAAAAATAACAACTCAGTGATGCTTCTTTTCTCTGTTATTACATTTGTTTCACACAATCTACCATATGTTTTGTTTTCTGAACCAATTTAGAGACGTTTCGCAAATTGGATTAAAAACGACTATAAAAAAAAATATACATGATAAAGGTTTTGCGACACGAAATCAACATACTTTCAAAACTGCAATGGAAACACTTTAAAGGAGTCACATGACCAACACCCGCATGGCGATGGGATTCTTGGTAGGAATTGGCGGTCTTGGCCGCTGCACAGCGGGCGCCACCAGAGGTCCCACAGCGTCACACAGCTCATAAAAATGTGAGCGTGTCATGAGGAATTGTTGGATCCACAGATTCTCTGTAAAATCACCAACCACCATTTCCCCAAATGGGGTCATCTGTAGCCCCTCCCACGTGAAAGGAGCTCGCCGCTCCACGGCATGAAGACGCCGAGGCCTATCTTTTGACAAATGACGATGAGCGCTAGTGTCGTGGCAGAAATGTGAAAGTTTCTGCTGTCAGTCAAAGTACTGTTCACATCCGTTGCCTTGTTTTGAATGACTTATCGCGTGAGTTGGTCTGTGTTTATTTATTTGCATAATTCTGATTGAATGGAAACAGTGCAATTGCAAAATTGTAGTTTTTTTGACATTTCTAGAATTTCTATAAAGTTCTGTGCATATGTGTGATGGAAACAGCTAATGACATCATACTAGATCCTAGCAATGCCACAATTCTGGATCCAAAACCGAACCGTATGTTTCACCATTAAACCAAATCGTGGGGTAAGAGAATCATTGCATGCCTTCTAGATCCATAAAGCTCTTCAATGTTTCCATCTAGTTGACAGGTTATATGCACTGACTATATAAGACAGGCATGTCCAAAGTCCGGCTTGTGGGCCAAATATAGTCTGTCTTCAAATTCTCATAGGCCTCCTTTCATAAAATCAATATTATGCTGCACCATCATTTTCTAAAAAAGGATGTGGTTGACTAAATTATGTTTTAAGACATTGCAAAGATGTGGCAACAATGTTGTTTGAACCTTCTGCAACATTCTAGCTCATTGAGGGCCACCACTTCTAGAAAAAGTAGAAATTGGCAAATGTTTTCAGTGAAATATGAGACAACTGTGTCTGCCTATCACTGTAAATGTTTTCAAGGAGTTCAATATCAAGTGACACTGACAAACAGGACATGCTAACAATTGACAAGCTAACTGGGAATGAATGGTGTGAAAATTTGACAAATTGGTAAAAAAAAACGTATTTAGAAGTATTTGTTATCTGTGAAGAAAGGACAAGCATGCCAACGCAATAACATGTTCATGAAACAGTACATTTGCATTTAGTGTTATTAAAATTGTTCAAATAATATCAGACTGACTGCCCTTAAACATTTTACCACACCCAATCTGGCCCTCTTTGTAAAACGTTTGGACACCCCTGGTACTAGAGAACCGGACTGAGTGTGTGTGACATTATCTGTAGACAATGATTTCCTTTTGGCTCCAACCAAATTAAGTTAAATCATTCGCCATGTTGGAACCAGAATCATCAGTAAGCAGTGATTGGTCTGAGTCAACATTACCATGGCAACCACTCTCAGGAGGGAGCTTGTTGGAAGGCCATACACTTGAAGGTGTGCTTGGGTGAAACTGTCAATCAAACATAATATGGTAAGCAGCAGTATAGTGTAGGTCCGTGGGCAAGGGTCTTCGCACTAACTATGTAGCCACAAAGGGGCCCAAGTCTGGGTCTGTCTGTGCTGGGCCCCAGCCTGGATAAAATACAAGGTTGTGTCAGGAAGGGCATCCGGCATAAAAATCTCTGCCAAACCAAATGTGCAGGTCGTTGAAAGCTGATAACGCTGTGGCGACCCCTGGGATGTGTCGAAAGGTGAACAACATCAAGAACATGTAAAATAAAAAAATTCAGAGCAAGAATGGTTATTCTGACAAATAGAATGAGAAACTGCTTTTTATTTCTCCTTAGAAGTCTATTGGCTTTTTGGAGCCAGCGGGTACTTCATGTTCGGAACGAGAGGGTGGAGGGGTCACTCAGTCCAGTTATTCTATACAGTCATGTCATATGTAAAGCATGTGCCCTGCACGTCTGATCGAACATCTCTTCCTTTAACAACATTTCAGGCCTGCATAATTGCTTTTACTAGATTAACACTTCTAGTGTCCAGCACATATTGGTGAATTATGAGACTCTGCTGTAGTTAGAAACAGCTACAGTTATTTATATCCTAAATCAAACTATACTCTTTGATTTGGAGTCCACCGTTTTCCTCAAACTGTGGTGAGACGTTACTTTGCTCACCCACAAACACTCGAATAAACGTAACCCATCACCCTTTGTTTATTAATTCATGCTTTTTGTGATAAATCTTTAAAGATAAGTAGTCCATCTTCGTTTTTTTTCCATGATTGGACCACTTCAGTTGTAAATCCACTGGCCTGCAGTTTTGAGATGAATTACTCTCATTACTCTCCTTGATCAATTTTCAGGAAGAAAAAATGGAAGCATTACCGGATGAGTAATTTTTCCTTCCAAAAAGATAAGTGATGATGAATGAATAAGTTCATTAAATATGAACACAATGAGGACATTTACAGATTATTTACTGTTAATAGTAAAGTAAAACTACAGTCTAAATGTGACACCTATATGTGACAAGTTAACAGTCAGCTGATGCTGCAGTCAATGGCTCGACCCCTCCTGCAGAGAACTAAAGACATACTCCATCACTGTTTGCTCTACTTTAGTCTTAAACTATGTCAAGTTTACTGACAGATGTTAAAAAAAAGCCAAACGGCTCACAGTTATCTATAAATTGTCTGTGTGACAGGCATTTTATGGAAAAACACCACCTGAAGCCAGACGCTGTGTGGTGTCACCTCAATCTCTGTTTCAGTTCATACGCTTTCGTATCTTCTTTGTTTTTTTAGGTTGAACGACAAAAGGTTAATTTTGACCATCGTGAAGCATCAATGTGTCTCCATGAAGCATTCATAGCTTCATTAATGTGTGCATAAGAATAAGCAGTCGACCTCCAAACACACTGCTTGGACTTGCAGGAAGCCCTGTTACTGTGGGGCCTAAACAGAAAGAGCTCATTTACTGATCAACTAAACTAGAAAAGCAAAGCATGATGCTATTTGTGGTCTTTTGTGCCGGCTCTGGCTTTTTGTGTGCGACAAATACCAGCAGCCAGGTGCATTTTTTAAAGATGAAATTCACCAGAAAAGGGAGCATGGCCCCCCCATTCGTACAATGACATTTGAGAAAGGGAAGCGTGTATGCAGGCTGTCGCTGCCTGTTGATGATATTGGAGATAAATATGTGTTTCTGCCTGTTTGCCTACACACATTTCATGCTTAGTTACACAGAAGGTTGCATTAAATTCTCTGAATGACTTTTTTTTTTTATAAAAACGGTCCCAGTGGTGTTTTGATTATAATTGTGAATCAAAATCCCACAATCTTAATGTCTTAAAATGCCATATTTCATGTTTATCTGAAGCCTCTCTTTCCAAAATCCCCTCTCCTCTACATGGGCGTGACACTTTCTACAAGCTGTGTATGAGTACCTCGTCTCTGCTCCTGCTCCTACACCTGGCTGTGGTTCCTGTCTCCGGCTCGACTCGCGCCCCTGACTGTCCCCCCAACCACAGCTGGATGAAGCTCGTCTGCTGGACTTTATAAATGTAGTTGTAGGGTTAGATAAGTTAATTCTTCTCTAAGAGTTCTGGTAAATCGCCTGTCCGTCCTGGGGGAGGATCCCTCCTTCATGTGGGCACCCCTGAGGTTTCTTCGTTTTTTACGGAATCCGTTTTTTTAGGAGTTTTTCCTTACCGCGAAGGGGGGTCTAAGGGCAGGGATGCCAGTATAGCTTAGTCAGTTTGTTAGTTCATTTTAGTATTTTCCTATTGAACTCTATGTATTCGTGATCCTTTTGAGTTCATGTTTTCCCTCGAAGCCCATCGAGACGACTGTTGTTGTGATTTTGGGCTATACAAATAAAATTAAGTTGAGTTGAGTATTGCTTGAGTGAAGAGCTTGACACAAGACAGTTTCTATACATCAAAGTTTCTCTTTAGCGATAAAGAAACAGACTTGGTTTTGGTTCCAAATCGACACTTTTTGAACAAAAAACAATAATAAATAGGACTAAAATCGAATTCTAATCAAACAATGTTCCTTACATATACCATATACTGTATGTAAGTGTACAGTAGAGAGACACACACAGAGAAAAGTGTTTTATGAAGACTTGTTTAAAGTTGCAATTTAAAAGAGGAATTGGGATGTTATTGATAAATAAATATTGTGATTTAATATTGTAAGCAGAAAAGTATTTTCTAAAATGAAAAATTAACCCTATAGCTTATAAACCTTATATCTTCATTGTTTTTAAAAAAAGCCTTTTTTGACTAATTAAAAAAATTATTTCATTATCCACATCTAATAGATTTACTATTTAGAAGCCCCTTTTTGTTCAGTTTTTTTTCCCTCTGCGGCACAAAAATAATTTTTTTTCCAACCTTTAAAAAAAAGTTTGAATATTTTTGAGTCAGAAACTAAAGTCATCCACATTTACATTAAAGTTTTATTCTGTTTAAATGTAGGCCTGGGTATCATCAATAATATCCAGAATCGATTTAATTCCAATAAACAGAGCCTTGATGGATTCAATTCACGACGGTTTCAATTGTTTTGATTTCATTTTGAATTTTTTACAGTTTACACATTTAGACAGATTTTATAATAATAATTTACATAAATGTTTTGAAGATTTTTATATCAATCTGATGCAGTTTGCACCCTGTAAAAGGTATTTGTGAATCAATTAACCAATAAGACCGTTAAACCCATACAGCAGGGGTGGGCAAATGTTTTGACTGGCGGCCCACATAGGGTTGTAAATTTGGGTAGAAGGGCTGGACCAGGAGTAGATGTGTGGAGTGGGAAAGAAATAACGTGGAATCTGGATGAAAACACTTTATATTAAGATTCATGAACAAGCTTTCTTAATGCATTAAACAAGCATTATAATAGAATTTTTAGGGTGTTAGTCAGACATTTATTAGCATTATACATGTCTTATGACCGACCGGTACAGAATCAAAGATGGGCGGGGCTTTAACATTTTAAAACAGGGCATTTTAGATTTTTTAGGTTTAAACTTTTGTTCTCATTTTAGAGCCAATTGCACCAACGGCTTGATGTGCCTGGTGTAAAATTTAGAGAAACGCTGCTGCGTTCATGTGGTGTTTGAATGATCGGAAGAATGAAAAACAGCAAATCTTCCAACACCACATGGATGCTAGAGTGTAGTCCCCAAAATGTCCCTTTTTCTTTTTAAACTTTAAACTCTTATCTTTCTTATGCTGCAAAGCCCTATAATAAAGTGCTATTAATTCATGATCCTTTTAATAAAATCAAGAACACTATTTATGAAAGTAAAAAAATGACCAAATAACTGTCTCTGTGATTTTTTAAGACAAAAAGTCAGGAAAAATTATACTGATACATTAAAAAATAAAACAATAAATAGTGGATTCTCTCCCGTCATTTTCCCGCTAAGACTTTGAGGGCTGCAGCTCCTCACACGTCTCACAGTTTGTGATAAAACGTAGCAGCTGTGTCCTGCGTGTCTGATCTCATCCAGTAATAATGAGACCAACCCAAACATTTGTATGTCTTCTGCTGCAGCTACGCATATATATCTGCGTTACCTTTTCAGCAGTACAGAGTTCCCTCGTTTATTGCAGGGTTTACCTTCTAAAAATAACTCTGATCGGTGAAATCTACGGAGTCAGATTGGCAGTAGAACTCCTCACTGCTTAAATACACTTTTCTCAGACAGACTTGACCATTTTCAAGCTTTTCTCTCCTGTTTAAATTCTCAAACCTTCATAGAAATTAGGTCCAGGATCTTAGAATGAGAACAAAGATCTGATCGATCACAGATTTCTGATCTGAAGAGCTCCGCGTTTCTGCACAGCACACACAGGGGAGATTGATTGACAAGGTCTCCAGCCAATCAGGACACAGAACAGGGTTCACTGTTTTAAAAAAAAGCAGCATAATTCTTTGCTCATTCTTTTAGAGTCTAAAAGAATGAGCTAAAGCGGTAAAGATGAACTGTCTGTTCTGCTGACAGGGATTTTAGAGGGTTTCAGGTTGGAGCACAGACTGCAGACGGGTGGAAGAAAAGGTCATGTTCTATGCAGGTCTTATTCATGTGGCCAGATTAAAAACAAAAACAAAAGCATGGGTCTCTGGTATTGTTCAGTGGGCCGAACCAAACATGGAGGTGGGCTGGATCCAGTCCGCAGGCCGTACACTGAAAAAACGGGAAAAGTGGGGTTGTTCAATTTACTAATACTAAACATGTGTGTTATATATGAACAAATTATGGTTACCTTTGAAACATGTTATAATCTTGAAAATCACACCTAATTTCTTGCAGTGTTACTTTTATATATTTAAATCATGTTGAGAAAACATGAAATAGTTAGGATTGATCCTTTGCCCCTTAATTTTGGACAAGAAAAACCCCATCGGTGAAGAAGCATTCCAGGAGGAGAAACTCTGCAGTCAGCCATTTTGGAGAAGCTCCAAGCACCTGCTGGCTGGAGGAACTTGTAAAAGGTAAGTTAAGTTACTTTAACAAATTAATTTAAGGAAATGGAAGGCGTTCATTTATCATTAATGTTATTTGTTTTCACGGGGAAGAGCTTTGTAATTCACTTTTGTCGTAGTTATCAACGTTAAGGCTCTGCGCGCCACTTTTGTCCCTGCCGGCCGCAGCCCTCGACGGCAGGTAGGGGGAGGTGTGCGCGGTATGTTGGACTTTCCAACGCAGGCAGATTCAGCGGTAAACGCGGTGATTTCCAATGATGTGCGGGCAAGAGTGGTGAGTAGTCATGCCGTGGGAATTCACCTTAGACAAAGGGGCAGTGGGCGCTCGCGGGCACGGTGTTTTTATTTTTTTTCGTAAATTTTGCCAGGGGGATTTATCGTCACTTAGTGGATATCTTTTTTGCTAAATTCCACGTTGTGGAGACCGAAATTGAAAGAAAATGTGAGAAGCCATTGTTACTAATGTCATTATTTAGCTTTTCCATACCGTTCCACCCATGAGCTAGCTCAAAGGGCAGCATTATTTGATCAGCACAATAATACAATACTATTGATAATAAATGCGATAATACGATCATACATGCTTAGTGAATTAAGTTTAAACCAATAAAAGGTAAAAGGAAGTTTCTAACTATTCTTAACAACATCCTTGTGCCTTCTCTCTTCTTCAAACGTCATCATCCAACCAGTGATGTCCAAGCAAAGCTACCTTTTTCTAGGTTTTTTGTTCCTGTTTTGGTTTCTTTAAAGTATTATTGTGTTTTTTAATTGTTAATCTGCGTTAAGTGATGTTTGCACTCCAGGGCCACCGTGTATTTGACGCTAAAAAATGTGCCTTTAATTCAATCTGACACGTTTGATAGGTTTTCGGCGTGAAGCTCGGAGTCGCAGCTTCTCTGCGGGTCGTGTGGAGGTAAAGTACGGGGCTTCTGGCCAAGCTGATGTTCTGGGAACAAGGATGTTTATGTTTTCACTGCAGCTTCTGTTTCTGAAAGAATATGCTCAAGCAAAGCTGCTAAACCTGCGTGAATAAGAGGCGGGACGTCTGTGACTCATTGTGTTTCTGAGGGAAAGGAAAGAGGAAAGCAGGCAGTGTTGGATTACAGCAATGACTGAGTATAGAGTACAAACATTAAACTCCAACTTTAGATCTAGTTATGGCCAACAGACACAATGTGGAGTGGAGCACTTTTCCCCACAGAATAAATGGATCCTGTTATTATGTTATAATTGGGGGGGGGGGGGGGGGGGGGGGGGGGGGCTGGATTGCCGGCCCGTTCCATCATCATTTATGTGGGCGCAAAACCCCCCTGCAGTTCTCACTTACCATGATTGTTACTTCAGTACGTGAGGATCACCATAAAATCTGGACCTCCTACAGGCGTGTGCAGCAGACTCATAAATAGACATTCATTGCACCCTTGTTTGCTGTTCTTTGTGATGGAGAATTTTCTTCTCTGGCCCCCTGTGGTCTTTGATTTGCTCAGGTTGTGCTGTTTCTACCAGCTTCCTGGTGTGCCTCATCTTTTCGGAGGAAATCCAATTGGACTTTGTGGCTTTAAAAGCATCAGGAATCAGGTGATGTGATTCACCTTTAGGCTCTCGTCTGACACCCAGCAGCGTTCGGGAAAAGGGACCTCACTGCTGACCACCCTCTTTTTTTTTTCTTTTTTAGTATTGCATTATCGTCGTAAAAGGATCTTCTTCCATCCTTTAAATATTACGCTACTTACAATATGTTGGGGATATTGGGAAAAACTCAGTGTTTGTTTCATTACACAGATTCTTAGGATAAGGTGACAAATGTATAGTGGTGACAGACACACCTTATTGTGTGTTTTCTACATGATGGTCTCACTGTGTTCAGTGTGTTTTACTTAGGGGCCAAAATCCCAAAGAAAACATTTTCAATATGACATCAGTATGAGAAATCTAATTTAGTCAGTAAGTCATTCCAAGCTCATCATTCACTTCACTTTATGACCATAGCACCCTCAGGTTAGTAGTAGACACTCAGGTGTTGCAGATGAACTTGGACATGAAACGTGGACTCTGAACTACTATCAGAGTTTGGGACCGACCAAAGGGGGGGGAGCCTAGGCAGAGACAGACCACAATCAAGACCAGAACCTAAGGATGTCTGACCTCAGGCATGGTTTAGAAAACGCCTCACAGCTACCAGATGTGAGGGGTACTCAGGTTTCCAGACAAACTGGACGACGGCTGCCGGTGACTCCACTGACACCAAGACACTGCCGTGAACGTTTGCAGTGGACACAACATGTGACCTGGACAATGCAGCAACGGTCTACTGTCCTGTTCACAGATGAGGGTCGGGTCACCGGGCACAGAAATGATGGTCCTCATCGTTGATTGAGAAGGTAAGGTGAACGATACGCCGAGGTCAACATAGTCTCCATGGTTTTTTGGTGGAGAAGGAGCAACAGTCAGGACACGCATCACCAATCAGAAAAAAAAACAATCTGGTTATTGTAGATGATCCAGTCACTGCATGTTCTCATCTTTGAGACATCGTAGAACAATCATCGTCACCCAATTCCACCAGAACACACCCCCAACTTTCTGTTCAGGGATGATAATGCTCCACCATATGGTGCCAGAATAGTCACAGGTGGACTTCAGGTAGTGGGAGTGTATCATATGGTGGTGACCAGCAATGGCCACTGACCTGTAACCACTAGAGCACGTCTGGGACCAGAGACTGGATAATTAAACCCCACTACCAAGTGACCTGGCAGAACTGCATGTAGCTGTTGTGGAAGACCTCAGAACAACATCATGAGGTTAGTGAGGAGCAGGAGACGCCTCTGTCAAGCTGTCATTACCTGTGATTGACATGGTCAGTTTTGCTATTTGGGGCTTTCTTTATTATTGTCTTAATGCTTGGGGTAACAAAATATCAAAGTAATGACAACTGTGTTTCTTTACATTCATATCAAAGGGAACTTTTACGCATTTAATAAAAAATCTGACAAAATAGAGAAAGCACTCGTGTAAATAACAACACCCCTAACTTATTGTGAGTTGTGTATTTTCAGCACCTTTGAAAAAGCATCAACCAACCTTCTATCACACAGTGCACCACCCCAGCATGTGTTCTTGAACCCAACGTTTGCTCTTAGTATGAATCATTCATGCAGACTGGAGGGCGGGCTCAGCATGGCTCACCTGCGTCACACTGTCCCTCATGGTGGGCGAGCGTTGTTTGCGGGTGGTGGTTGTGGCCATTGTGGTGGTTGTCTCCATTATAGTGGTGGACATGTCAGCCAGTGGGGTGGTGGAGGTGGTGTCGGTGGTGAGCACAGAGGGCACGTCGCCCACCAACCGCAGGTTGCCCTGTGTCTGGATGTTGGGGTCACCCTCGGCTGCCAGTTTGAGCACCTGCAGCCCGTTGTAGTACAGGCCCGAGACCTGGCCCTGGAAGTGGCGCCCCTTGTCTCCACCACCAACTTTAATAAAAGCCTGGCTGTTGAAGATGGTCAGCTGGCGACCTGGTTTGGATTAGAGTCAATGTAATGAAGGAGATGGAAAGTGGAGATAAGGCAGGAAGAAAGAGAAAGAAAGAAAGACGGCAAAGAATACAAATGAGCTTATCGTCTCTGTCCAAGTTTTAACACTAAATGAATCACTTTTTAAGTGCAGACATTAAAGGGAGTGTCCTCAAAAATGGGGATTTTCTTGGTAACACTTTAGAACTATTAGACCCTGGAGAGCTGCAGTTTTTGCCGTCATGGAACTGTGCACATTTTCAGGAAGGCAGCGAGAATGTGGCAGTCAAATAGATTGCAGGGGCGGTTGCGGATTGACCCTGAGACTGATAGTTCACAGCAAAATGCATTTGATTTGCCCTGAAATTGAATATATTAGAACAGTGCTGTGTCTGTGTCATTGACCTTCAATGCACCTGAGCTGCACAATGATAAAGTACCTCTGCCAGCAGAAAAATGTCACCCCACTGCCATCCTAAGGAGCGAAAATGAGATCCAATGTTTAATTCATCAGCTGCTCTTCTCCGCGGTCATTACTATTCATCTGGATGGATAGATGGATGAAGGGAGGATGGGGTCAACCATTAAACCAGGGCCCAATACTAATGTGTTACCAGAGCGCGCGGTAAGGAGGAGGAGGGTGGGCCTTCTGACAGGTGGAGTTTCTCCTCCCTGCGTTTTTCTTTCAGCTGATGTCAGATTAATTTTCTAGCCTTTCTTTTTCACGTCTGCATCCCCGTCTGCTTTGAAAAGTTCCAACTGCATCATGTGGACTGTTGGGAACTTTGACCTCAATCAGGAGTCACAGCAGATATTGGGGTTAGAAGGACTCTTGGGAAAAGACGTGGGAGAAAAATTGGGCCTTTTGCACGTTTAATGATCGTTCCCTCAAAGAGGAAATGTGCTTGTTTGTCAGAGGAACCCCCCCGTAATGTGCGCTTGAGCCTTGGACTGCTGCCTGAAGACAGTGGGTAGACCTGAATGTGTTTGTGTCCATGTTTTCTGCAGAGGCTCTGGAAAAATCATTCTACTCTGCTGAGGTTTCACACTTTCATTAACTCGTTATTACGTCCGCCAGAGACCCTCCTCGGTAATGATCTGACTTAATGTCGGGCATGTGAACTGTTGTCTTATAACTGCCTCCCCACATTTTGCATATGTTGTCAAAGCATGTATGGAGGTGCAAGAGGGATGGCCTTTGTCAAACTGTCAAAAAAATCAAAACTAAACAGAATGCAGGAATACTTTTGATAGTTTGCAAACACGGTGAACACACAAACACCAATCACACCCACATTCTTCCAACCCGTCAGCCCAGAGGGTCTCCGTTTTTAAGTCAGCTGAGGTTCTTAAGGTTGAAGATGTTCTTGTTCTTCCTCTGTCTTGTTAGCTCCACTGGCCGGTAGTTGAGGAGTTTTTTGTAAAAACGATGAGGTTCTTTGTCAGGATTTCCATTTGTAGGATGCTGCATCTTGTCGCACTTACATGACGTGTCCACTTGTGCATTTGACTCATGAAATAAATGGTCTCAAACCAGCTTTGCATGCCGGACAGCACTTGGGTGGCCATTTGCATTTCCATCCCATCTGACCGGCAAAGATGGAACAAACAAACCAAAGGAAGGTGCCCTCTAGACGAGATAAATCAGTGTTGCTTTTGTGTCCGTCTCATCAGGATGAGACTCTAACAAAGTCTGATGAAGTTATTGTTTCAGGGTCTGCCAGGTCAAATCAAAAGTGACATGTGGTTTTAGAGCCAATTTTTGTGGCGGGGAAGGAGTGTGGAAAAAAAAAAGGAAAACAACAACAAGGAAACCTCTGCATGACAAGCAGCTGCAGCTCCCACTGCGACAGAGCTGGATGTGACACAGCTGCAGAGACGAGGACGCGTCTGTCAGCCATGTTTGGCCTTTCCCAGCTCCATTTATTTACATATGACTCTTCTTTATGCTTACATATGAGTGAGGAGGCTGGCGGTGCACGGGGGGTGACGGCCTGTTGGTCTAATTCATTTGGATTTGAGGCTGCAGGTTTTCTCCCCGGGGCTTTTAAGGTGATAGACATTTAATGGGTTTGTGTGTGGGGACCTTGCATGCGGGGCAGGGGTGGGATAAGGGTAGGAGGAGGGTGCCTGGCCTGCATTACAAACAGCCTCTTATTAGAACGGCCATTTGGAGCCATACAAAGCTCTAATTGACTGCAGTGCAGAGAGCAGGATGGTCAGACCTCTGCAACACTCAGCATCCTTCCTGCTGTACAGCTCGCCTTTCTAATGGCCAAACAATCACGCTGTTTTCTCGCAGGAGAACACATAGCTTTGCTGTTAACACAGAGAAAATGGCGTGTAGCTGTAAAGGCAATGTCTCTAGTTTCAGCCAAACACCATTTTATTTCACCTTCTCAATACAGTAACAGTCTCTGTCCATGTAGAAAAAATGTAAATGATAAAAAAGAAACATTTTTTTATAATCTAAACATGTTCTAAGGTTTAAAAGGCCTTAATCTTATATTGTGACACCTTAAACTGCATTTGAGGCTATTATAATGATGGATCTTAACTCTGTTAGTGTTACTAACATAAAAAAAATACAGAAAGTGTATCTTCTTAAATATTCATCCCATTTGCAATATTGGCTCTAACAAGGTGTCAATCATAAACTGGTGTAAAATTGCTCTGTGTGGAAGAAAAAAAGAGGAATCTGCGGATAAACAGGTAAGATAAAAAGCAGCCTGGAGCTGAATGAGCAGTCAAACACTTGTCTTCTGTGATTGTAGAGCTACATACATAAACATCAACCAGAGAAATGGCTCTGCTACAAAGACGGCATGCGGGGAAAATCTTCTCCGCTTACCTAACTGTCATGAAAATGGAGTTTGTGAAGTTTTCACACAGAAGAAGACAAACATTTGTGTGAAGTTTGATCCTCATTTGAAAGACTTTGTGAGTCACTAGCTAATTGTGTGTTTAACTCTGTGGGACTTTTTCTAACACGTTTCAATCTTGGTTTTTGCTTTGTTTCAAATTGCATTAGAGGATGCGCTTATATAGGGCAAAACCTTTTTGAAACATCTTCAGTTTGTGATAACAGACTTGAACCAGCGCATAAAAGCAAAAAGCTGTGACTTTTGTAGTTTGTTCATTGTGCATCTAGAGTGTCCCCTGCCTTCGCCCTCAAGTGGCTGGGATAGGCTCCAGCAGCCTCCGTGACCCCGAAAGGGATCAACCGGATTAGAAGATGAATGACTGAACTAATCAGATGGGTCCCCTTCATCCATTCGATGTTTGCTAAGATGGAGGCACAAACAATTTTTGCCTCTTTTTCCTGTCGCAAAGTCAACAGGTGGGGTTTTACCTCAGTTTATCGGGGAGGTTTAAAAAAAATAACCTGTGTACCGCAGTCGTGGATAGTTAAAACGGAGTTTAAAAAAAGGAAAATTACGAGATATTAAGGCGTGAATTAACGGGAAAAAAATTGTAACACTGTTTCTTCTTCTGCTTTGGTGTTTCTTGTGCGCATGACAGTTAGATAACGTTATGTGACAAATGGACTTTTAGGTGCTATATGTGAATAACAATGGCAGAATAAAGTAGCGGTCCTCTACACCCAAACGTGTCTCTGAGCTCCTTATTTTACAGATGACACTCCGCTTTACCAACACCAAACCCCGGAGAGACGGCTCCACTAACAATAATTTGATTTTGAGTCGCCAAAAGGTTCAGAATTTCTTTGTTTTTGATACCTATCCTTAAACAAAGATTCACAAAAGCTTTCGTCCGTCAAAACATGTCAGGTATGTGAAAAAACACAACCGTGTCTGATAACAGAAGAACCAAGAAGTCAATAAAATTATGCCTTTTTTTAATTTTTCATACTTTTTGAAAATCATTTTCAGCACAATCTGTGTTCAATAAGCAACAACTTCCCCTTGTGAAATATGTCATCCGAAGTCATAAAGCCTTATCTGAGGATTCACTTGAAAAATCTTTCATCAGGAAAGCTGCTCCCCTGTTCCAAGTCAAACTGTGTTGACCAGAAGGGAAGAGCTCCTGAAGTGGCAGCCGTCACAGAAGTCCTCCAGAGTTGCAGCTCTGCACTGATCTGTCATCCTCTCCGACCTTCTCCTTCCTCAGAGAGAAATGGCTCGTCACCGCTAAGCCGTGTTTGGTAATTACCATCTGAGCGGAGCTAAACCCGGCAGTGGGCTGGGTGGGGGCCACGCTTCGCTGGCTAATGCACAGATTGCTTGTAACAGGCTGTGAAATAATAACAGCATGTTTGGCACTATGGCTACAAAGCAGTGAAGGTGCAGAGGAGGGGAGAGGAGAGTGTGGCGACACTAACCTGGAGGAGGGGGGTTGCTAGAGAGGAGGGATGTGGGGGGGTTAGGCTCGCAGACTAAGTGTCTATGGGGAGGGGGGGGTATGAAAAAGGCTGCAGCTGAGAGAGCAGAGAGTGCTATCTGTCACCCACCGCTGTTATCATTACGCCTCTCTCATCTTCCTTCCACTCCTGTTATCTGGCAGAGAGGAGGGCTGCCTTCTGCTTGCATGGCGCTTGTGCCTGAAATGTTTCCTCTTTGCTGGGTTCCAGGGTTGGGGGGGACGGCCCCGACTTCACCCCTGTCAACACGCTGCCTTGTGATGTGTGGAGCGGAAAGTTCGGCCCGTTTGAAGGCAGAGTCTTTAAGAGTCTGTGTTCACAAATCCTGCTGGTGTGGCTGCAGAATTTCTCATGCTAGAATCGACAAACAAAAACTCCCCCATTTCCATTTTCTCCTTTAAAGATAAAAAAAAAAAAAGAGAATAAGCAGCGAGTCAAAGAAGAGCCCGACACAAAGGGGTGGGCTAGGCTGCTGGAAAAGTCGATTATGGAGTGTTCTCAAGTTATCTCGGCGGCACAAGGCTCTCTTTGGTAATTAAGAGAGTTTTTCTCTTTTACGCATCAAAAGCTGGGTTGGTAGAATGCTAGGAATTAATTGTGTTTGACAACTGAGATGAGCGGTCAAATGTGGCATGAAGACACTGCGCTGAAAGACTCGAGTTCGATCTGCAGATCTCTAGAGAGAATAAATAGGATTTATTCAAATGCTGCTTAACGGCTGATCTCAGATCTGTATGCAGGTCTGTCGACAGGGTGGTTAGCTCTTTTTTTCCATTTTTTCCCCTTGCCTTTGATGTGTTTTATTTTTATTTTTGTAGGAGACCATGAAAAGGCGGACGCGTTCCTTTTCATTTCCAGCGACAGGCGCGCTCTCTCTTGTCGCCTCTTCACTTGTCGGCAAACATGTTCCATTTCATTCAGTTTTCGCTTTCTTCTCTCAAACGTAGCCATAATGGCACCGTCAGATCAAATGAGGAAAGACGATAATGACTCTGCAGGAGGCCAAGCTCATCACGGCGTTGCAGGAACAAGGCCTGGGAGGCATCCGCTCTCTGTAGTCCAGACTGTGGCCAGATGTGTAAAGTGGGAAAGTAAGGAATTGTATGGACCGATGCCTGGCCCGGAGATTCGATCTGAGCTCTGGCCGCACAGCAAGTGGGAGGACTTGATTGCTTTCGATTAGAGACTGAGGGAACAAGACCGAACATTAAAGCTGATTCTCCAGTTTGCTTTTTAGGCCCGAAAATGGGATCTTTTGGGCTTTTTTTTTAATCCTTTTAATTGACCAATCAGTGATGGGTGTAAAAGATGGATACATTTTGAAAAATCTATCCAGTAACAGAAGAATCGGTAGAAAATCCCATGTATATAAACAGGATTACTCTGGTGGATAGACATAAAATGGATTCTGAAGTAAAACTCGGTTTATGTCAAACTTTCTTGGTTTCTCATTTTCTCTGGCTTTTGATACAGATGATGAAAACCCAAAAAGACGTCCAATCACAAGCTTGCTTCTACCAAGTGGCATCAATTCCAATTGGCCAGAGGGGAAATGTTGTGGACTGTGGTCTTCTCTACACTTGATAATCCTTTTTTTTCACAGTAAAACAGTCTAAAATGGCAGGTTTGAATGTTTGAAGCTGTTTTTTGTTTTCTGTTGCTCAAATTAGAAAGTACCAGTAGGACAAAAAACGTTTCTCTGTTAACCCTTGTGCTATTAACATTGGGAGTGGGGTCATCTAGACCCACTAGACAGTGCTCTGAACCTTTTTTCTTTAATGATTTGTGATCTTCACTGGTATCCATGGATTACATGAAATCCTCTTCACCTTTATCCACCTTTGTCATGGTAGGAATAACACGTCAATGGAAGGGGGGGTCATAGGAAAGCACAAGGGTTAAAGGTCATTTTCATTTATAGTTTAAGTTGTATCTATCTCGGTGAAATAACTGGACTGTATCGTCTCAGCACAAAGTAAGCTGAAACTTGTAAGCATTTATTTGTGGACTATGGGTTCAGATTGCTGTCAAAATGAAAACATACGCTCATAGACAAAGTTGTGCATATTTTTGAAAAAAACAAACAAAAAAGAAATAGGCATGAATACAAAATTTAGCTTTACGTTTAAAACGTCTGTTTTTGATGCAACTTTTCTCTGTTTTGAAAATGCCTTTTTACACGGTGTCACATGTATCTCAGGTCATGGAGCAAAGTGGGCGTGCGAACCGACTACCACTAGAGAGAACGACGGGAACACAAACTGCCCCCACAATACAAAACAATCAGGCACTAATGAACAGTTTAAAGGTTTTATCAACAAATGCTAGTTTCAGCTCTACTTTGTTGATGTTTTATGTAGATTACTGGTCATATCAAATCGATGTTAATCTTCAAGTTGCAGCAGTGACATCATAAACTAGAGACAATTGGGTTTAATGAACAACAAAACGATACATTAACACAATTACAGCGCATTTAGGGTTGTGTAGATAAAGCTAAAACAAATCAATCTCTCGCATATCTTAGCAGGACATTTCCAAAAAAGAAAGAAATATTTTCATCCTGGTGGTGTGTTTTGTTTTAGCTTTGAGTTATCTTTATGTTTTTGCTTCCCTGTTCTCTTACGATCAAGCGTCTTTGGGAGACATTGACCTTTTTCTCTTTTTTTCCCACCTAATTAGTGTAGTGGCATGTGTGCTACTCCTTTTTGGACTATTTTTTACCACTTCTGGGTCAGAGTCGGTCCACGGCCGCATTGTTTACACAATCAGCTGTTGTCGCCTCGCAAAAAAAAAAACAGAAGGCCGCTGTGAGAGATCGCTGTTATTAACGGTTAAGACTGATTCTCACTGCAGTGCGTTGACCCCAAAAAGTAGAACGTTCATTAATCAATTGGAATATTTACATCGCCTTCCGCCATGTCGCCGTCTGGCACCCGACCCTCCGTAACGCAACGCAACGCAACGCGAGCGTTAATGCAGAAGTTCTATTTCCAGTCCGCTGATGCGTCGATGTTGCGGCAAAAAAGCAGCAGAAATGGGAAACAGATCTGGGTTTCAAAATTAAAAACTTCCTTTGCACTTTCAAAATAAAACGTTATATAATCACATTTTACAGTTAAGGTGACGTGTCCACGCGATCACGCACACTAACACAGATAACACCGGCGGCCGTTTTCGCTATGGCCAATGAAAGTTTCATTTTGTAACCTGTGACCTATTTTTGACAGTAATGTTACTGGAGAAATGTTGTATTTGTGCAGCAAATCAAAGAAAAGTCGTATTTAAAACAAAGACTAACCTTTATCCACACTTTAAATGTAAAACTAAATGCTGTATTAATTAGTGCTTAACTTTGTCAATGAGCATTCATTTCATTTGGACAGTTTTCTTGCCCCACAGTTGTCCGTGTCTGTAGATGCGTATCATATTACGTGAGGCAGGACAAACACAGCCCTACTGAGAAGAGACTGTCAGAAAAAGCTTATTTCTGACACGTTAGATGCAGTTGTGGAGATATTTGTTCTAATTTCTCCCTCTTACAGTCTCAGGAGTTTTTGCAGAATGGACAAGGGGACGAAAAAAAAAACAACCCCCGGTGTGACAGATCCATCATGAGCAAAAAGGAAACACGTCTGAGTAAGTTTGGTTTGACATGGAGCTGTAGAAAACTTTTGGCACTTGGACTTTTTCCCCTCCATTGGGTCTCTGTAATTGCTGCCGTTTTGAATTTAGTCAGCAGACACAGAGTGGGCTGGAGATGCTCACTCTGATCTGCCTCACACACAGCATGGGAGATTGAATAAAGGCTTTGGAGTGAGATCCGGGGCGACGGCGCAGCACCACAGCGTGCCTCTCCTCCAGGACTCTGCCGGCTCCAGCGACTTCCATTAGAGCCGGGTGTGACCAACGTACCAACTTGGGAGAGCGCCGGAGCATTTCTTCTGTCCACACTGGATTGGGATGACACTCGACTTTCTGAGAGATTTGACTGACGTGCTGAACTTTGCGGAGGGAAGCCCTCAGGGCTGAGTCTGCTTTGACCCACAGCTCTAGGACACATGGAGACCTCCACACAATGCCAGACATCCACGACAGCAGGACCACACACTCAACAGCTCTCGCCTAAAGTAACACACACACACTGCAGTGGTGAAAACGTTAAACGTTAAAGGGACCTTCGACGTAAAAAACGTTTGGTTGATCCAGAGCAGATGAGCACAATTTGGGGTTCATCATTTTAACCCTCTGAGGTTTCCAGACATGGAGGGGTGGATGGAATTATTGTTTAGCATGGGTTAGAATATGGTTAGAATTCTTTTTAGAGTTTTTGTTGGTTGCCGCAACCTGTCCAAGTTCTTCCAAATGTTGCCGTCTGGCTTCAATGGAGTTAAACTTGTTTTATAACAAGGTTATAACTGAGGGCTCTCCTAAATGTGCCGAATCCTTTCAGATCTGGGCCGAGGAGGACGGAGCCATCAGAGAAGCCCTCAGTGGTTAGTGTGGGTGGAGTTTGATTTGCTGTTAGGTGGTCAGATTCTGCTTGGAGGTTCCTGAAACGCCTCCTTCTGACAACAGGAAACAACTTTAACCCTTTGAGCTCGACATTTCCCACTAATCCACATGATCATCTAGATTCTGATGTGAACAGCATCACAGAGAGGCCCTTCAAAACCACTGTGCCAGGTCTAATAACATGCAGATGAGATGTTTTTAACAATCGATTCATCTCAACAAAGAGGCTGCCTCCCATTGGAAAAAAAAAAGGCCTCGATCACAGACTTAATTTTAAGATTTTTAGGAGGTTATTTGTTTATTTCCCCCCAATTCTTACATCTGCCTTGTGTTCTTATTGAAAGATTGCACACAGGCTCATTTCATGCTATAGAAGAAAGAGAATAGTAAATGAACTTTCAAACTCAGTCTGTCTAGCGTTCCCTAGCACACACAAATCATTTCATGAAGTGGCTTTTTCATGGCTCCACTTTTCATCTCCCAAGTCTTTTTAATTCTAATTTGTGTCCTAACGACCCCTCAGCCTGTGCGTTTGCCATCGCTCTGCTGGAGAGCGCACCAGTCACTTCACGAGAGCCGGATGTGAATGCAAGAATTGTTTTGTTTCCATGAAATAAATATGCAGGCACTTAATTTCTCTTGTCTGTCGCATGAATACTTCATTTTTTTCTCTCTCCGAGACCGATTTTTTTCTTCTTCTCCGGAATTCATCTCTGCTTGTGTTATCGCTCACATTTCCGTTTCAGAGAGAGCCCTAAAGCTAATTGGCCCTAAAATGAATAATTTATGGTAAGGTTTGTACATCTTTAATGCAGAAAACAAGTTTTAGAGAAAGGCTGCACCAGAACTGTGCCTGTACTTTAGAAAAGCACAAATGCAGCTTAGTGTACATTTAAGAAGTGTTTTTTTTGTTGTTTTATGCTAATTTCTGAACAACTGTGGATTGTTTTCTTTTTATCTGCCAGATCGAATCGTTTTTATGAATCAACCACCTCCAGCAGCTCAAACCAAGACGTTGGGTCATCCGACACTCAAAGGGTTAAAGAGTCAAACCGAAACACCGGGTTCCTAATTTATGATGCCGGGCGGCTTATTGCTGCCGCACGCTACACCAAAGGCTGATTCACTTAGAGGAAAAAAGCTTCAGCAGTCCCTTTAACTTTTAGTGAGTTTCCAGGGAGTTTTTTTTTTTTTTTTTTAAGTCACTCACATCCTGCCAACAAAAGACACATGAAAGAAGCAGTGGGCTGTTTCACATGTGCTCTGGTTATTAGGAGTTATGTTTGGTTATTTGGGGGTTAAGACCCTGGAGAGATGCAGCCCCAGTTTAAGGCGCTTTGGTGAAGCCCCCCATGACAGGAGCTCAACAATTTGTCTTTACGCCACGTAAGAGCATCTCAGTTAAAGCTCGGTTTCCTCTCAGTTACTGTTGCTAGAATAACTGAGGGGAATCACATGACACTGTGTCACCCAATCATCACAAAGCCAGTGTTTAAGAGCCGGATCGTTCGCCCCTGCTGCGTGGCACTGCACCTCATCCAGAGCGGTTAGGCTAAGTTAGGCAGTTAGATCATTTGTGGAGTTAAAGGGATTTTATTACCTTTTTCGAGTAGCCACTCGTCAACTACCCGACCAAGTCGGTATGGGATTCTTTGTCTAGCAATAGCCAGGCGCTCATAATCAGGGTTCCCTTTAAGAAATTTGGAGAAGACAAATTAAGAATGGATACAAGAAAATCTGGAAGTTAAAAGGTTAGAGGTTAGAAGGGAAACATAGCAAATGTTTATGTACTTTAAATCAGCTTTAGTTAGGACAGGAAGAACTTGCTTTGGGACTAGTTTGTTATGGTTAGGCAAGTTAACAACATTAAAATGACCTTTAAAACATGTTTTAATCTTGTAGAACGTTAAAAAAGATTTATGAGGTATTTAGAAAGAAGATGATTAAAATGGCTGAAGTTCTGATAGTCCTCTGCAAAAACACTTTGGAAAAGCATTAGCAGTAGTGAAGAGAGCTAAACACACAGGAGATCAGTCAATTACATCCAGAGGAAAACGCAGAAAAATGCATCTAAGTGTAACCGCCCTCCAGAAAAACAGCTTTGTCACCTCACCCAAAGATGAAATAATCACACAAACACACACACACACAAAGAAATGAAACATTTCATGGTTGTTTTTTAGGAAGACACCTTTAGTTCCAATTTTAAACAAAGAGTTGCTGATTAGTGAGTCCCCACCTCTTCAATTTGACAGCAGCCCCTGAAACATCACTTCACTTTGAACCCAACCGCTTTTCTTCACCTGAAGCAGATCCGATGAAACACATCTGTCAGCCTCCTGTTTTCTCTGATTTTTTTGTCTTTATTGTGCATTAATTGAGCACTTCTCAGTGGCACTTGGCAATTAACATCACTTCATCATCGGTGCAAGAAGTTTCATCACTGCTTTGAAAACGCATTATCCCTCACTTCGCTTCAATCAACCCTTGGGTCGCGCTGCGTAAATCACAACCGCTGTCAATGAAGCCGAAATGAGGAGAGATGAGGCGCCGGCGGTGACCGGGCCGCCGCTTTATTGGAGTCTGATGAGTCGGAGTCGTATCTGGAGAAGCCAAGGTGGTTCAGAGAAAGAAGGAGCAAAGTCCAACTCCGATGATCAGTCATCAAAGCCTTCCCAGTCGTCTTTATTTATGATTGTGCCGCTTTTGGCCAAAAGCGAGAGAAAAAAAGCGCCATTTTCTTGGACATAGTTGCTGCAGGGCGGCGAGAATTCTTTAGAAATTCACCTTTTGAGTTGTTGGTGGAACTGCTGGCCATAAAAAAGCTCTTTTCTCAAACTGAATCTTTTTGACTGCTCCTGTTTCATTACGATTCCAGTAAAAGAAATACTCAGAAATGCCGTTTTAAGCTTAATTTTCTTTTTCTATGTTCTCCATCGTCAGAAAAGTGCTACAAGAACAAGTCACAAACACAATTTCCTTCAGAGTGGGTCTTTATGGAAATATTTACCTGAAAAAGACTTAATAGCAAAAGGTTCTAGAGAGAAAACCAGTAGAGTGACAGCGCGAGGGATCACAATCGCATCCAACTGGCCTGTGCTGCTGCAGAGACCTAAAATAGACCCATCACTCAGTAATGCAGTACCTCCTTCCACTCCCCAGGGGGCTCTCTACCCACGCTTGCCTGTGCAGAAAAGGCTCACGGGGGCAGAGGAAAATGTGTTTGCACACGCACTTCTGCTCATTGCATATGAAGATGCACAGCTGTTTGTCCACGAGAGGGAGGGGCACCTTGAAGAGAATCACGGGGGCTTAATGAAGACAGAAAGGCAAACTGAAAAGAAAAACTGGAATGAGTGATGGTCTGCAGATGCAGAAGAGGGGCGTGCACGAAACATGCTGCAGTGCAAGACACAGCATCACTGTATTTGTGAGGGACAACATGCAAACAACCAGAAAACACGATAAGCTGAGTTTGACTGTTTCTGTGACAAAACCACCACTTAAAATGTGTTTTGTCTCCACTGCATGGAAACAGAACGTTTGAGCTTTACAAGGGTTCTAAAAAATGAAATATCTGATAGTAACCCCGCTCTTTTGAAGTCGTTTCAGGATTTAACGGTGTTTTCTCTCTCAGAAGATATTATTTCCTGAAACATGGTTCGCTCTGCTTTAGACAAAAATGACAGAGCCTCCATTACCGGTTAGTGCTTTTCACATTGCACTTAAGATTAATCAGGTGCCACTCTGCTTTCAGGAAACACCGTGCAGCAATGATAGCCCCAATCCAAGTCTGTTTGAGAAACCAACGCACGCATTCTGCTGCAGTCACCCGAGCAGAGAGGCAGTAACTGATGCCGCCGGCATCGGGGAGCGCAGAGGCAGCGAGGACCGGGGTGTGGCGGAGGTTGCCAGCTTCGTGATAACAGAGCGGGTGGAGAATAGTGGGAGTAGCCCTTTGTGAGATGAATCAGTCAGAGTGTTTTCTCCTCCCACTGCTGCATCTGCTGTGTTGTCCTCAAATCCTGACTAAATCTCCTCCCTCCTCTAAGTTTCTGAATCCCTCTCAGTCACTTCTAGTGTGCCTGATCCGCCCTTATCATGTGGAAGGCTCTAAAGACCAAACTCAGGGAATTACCTTTCAAAATGCTCTTCCTTTGTTTTCCCTAATCTGTTCAATTATTTCTTGTTTTTCACTTTTTTCTCTGTTAATCCCTCACTGTTGTTTTTTCCATGCTGCTCCTGCTGCTGCTGCTTAATTTGAAAGTATTGATTTGACAGAGCAGGAGTGTTAAAGTTGGAGACTACGCCATGCATCTCTCTGGTCTGGTCAGTGAACATTTTTAAATCAACTAAGAATAAGAAATAAATAAAGCTACCAGAGGTGAGGAGCTAAAAGGATTATCAGGAAAGTGAACGTGGATATTTTTTTGTCTTTTCCGCAGCAGCTGAAGCCTGCTCTCCATAGAACATCAGGAAAGGTTGAGGGTTCATCAGATGGGCCTTTCTGTTTTTCATTGCTATCAGGCTAACTCAATCCCCAAAGCTATTTCCCTTAAACAATCCTATCAGACTCCAGAGGATCTGATGTACAAGGGAAACAGAAAAAAACCCTGAAAATTAGATGGGGAATCCAGCTTTGTTTAACTTCAGAGTGAACTTTTAGTCATCTGTTTAATAGCGATTATATCATGATATGTGAGGCCATGTTCACGCTGTAAATCATTTTGGGCCACATGCATATATTTCCCTACAGTTTGATTAAAAAAAGCCTTTTAAGCCTTTTTTGTTTTTGTTTCACTAGAGCCATTTATCAAGTTCACCTCTTTAATTTTGCTCTACTGAATAAAGATGAATAGAAAGATAGAATAAAAGAATGAAAGAATTTAGGCTTGCATTATTTTTAAATAGAGATGTGAGTAAACAAAAGCAGAAAGGACAAAATTCCCCCGCCATAAAAATTTCAAGAAACATTTAGATCCGATCTGTTCACGATCTGTGCAGTAAAACCTGATTTTTCTGGCAAAGCCTTAGGTCCAATATCCCCAAATGACACTGCGTGGCGACCTGAATACAGCAAATTCCACAGGTGGCGTCACGGCTAACCCTTTGTAATCGGGGGGCAGCAGTCCCATTTTTACATGCCGCACAGCGGACGCGAAGGCTTAAAGAAAAAGTATTACACCTCCCTGACGATTTTTCTGGCATTGAACGGTGGCGCCCAGGCCCATTTGGAGGTCGCCCGGTGGCAGTCCAGTGGCAGGCGGACGGCAGGAAGGCACAAGCGCGAAGGTGAACTGGTAGGAGGGTCTCCAAGGCCACCAATATCGTCTTACGAACAGTCGATTTCAGACTACCACCCATCAGCCACCCCCCTGCCCCGTGCCGCTGTCCCACTGCTACTGTCCGATTGTTAGACATCCTACGGTAGCAGCAAGGGCACTCAATGAGGGGCCTGGCGATGGCTGGAGGTCAATCTGGTGATCCAAGCCACCGGGGGATCTGCTGCCAGCCGGCGATTCGGCTGCCACCGCCTGCCAAACTTCGTAGTGACATCATCCCCGCCTGACAGACTGACGCCTTACCGCCGCCGCCTACGTTCATAACCACAGATTTAAGTATGCAGGCAGGTCCGAATGACAAATACCGTTTCTATTCCCTCAAATGTTTTGCTCTTTGATATTTCCTGCATGCCCCATACAGGTTTGCCCTTACTTTACCTGGAGACAGTCAGTATCCACCAATAGCAGGAACCATTTGGTGGTTTAACCCCCAATTCTACCCCTTCATGCTGCGTGTCAAGCAGGGAGGCATTGGGTCCCATCTTTTGAGAGTATGGTATGACTTGGTCTGGATTTGAACTCACAACCTCCCAGTCACAGGGTGGACACTCTACCACAAGGCCACTGAGCTGGTCATGATTGTCATAGTAAGACATTGAATTGGCTTTTTGGGCGGCTTCATTGCAGTTTCAGTGCCAGCTGGACAAATGGATGACTTTGCATCACTTTAGTTTCCCTTGGTTTTGACTTGTGTGGGACTAAGTTCAAGCATTCAACCGACTCACATGGTCCATGTGTGTCATACCAGCGTGTCCTGAGGTCACCTAAAAGACAATTGGCAGGCAGCCGTGCTGGTGTCTGTCCTTCATAAACCGTTTCCATCCAAAGGTTTAACCCTAATTAGTGATTTTTAATGGATTAGATACACATTTGAATTTTACAGGAATAAATCTTTGCCTTATTTCTATCCCATGCCAAAACTTAAAGACAAGTTGTTAATGTCAAACGAGTGAAAACACAGGAATTCACCTATCCCGCACACTGCTTTGTCGAGCATAATTACATCACCCACCGCTCACATCTGCCTGCATTTGAAATAGATTATTGTCACTCTGCTAGCAGCTCATCTTTCATCTGTGCAGCAGCTCATTTTCATGCCTTCCACTCGCTTTTTGCTTCGGCAGCATCCTCCCCACCTTTCATCTCGGCCACGGTGGATTTGAGCCAGAGTGGATTCCAGACGCACCCAAAAGAGACCCAAACCACCCAACCTCGTGTCGAAGTGAAAGTTGTCACCGCTCTAATTAAAAAGAGGAATCTTTTTTCCCTCTCCCACTCTGCAGGATCTCTTGCTCCCTTCCGTTTGTTACCTTCATAAATGCTTATCTTACCCTTCTGTCATCCGTCAACCGCACTCGAACAATTTAAGGTGTCATGTCTCTGAAGCAGATCTAATCACAGGATGATGCAGATCAGAGGAACCGCCACAATCAAAGAAACACACGACTCCAGTTCACGTGCAGCCAAGATGCACGTGAAGATGCCGCATTGACCGCATGGATTTCAAGTGCATGACTGCATCCGCGACCAAATGTCGTTGGCACGTATTCGTTTAATCCTAACCCTTCTTCCGGGTCCGTTCGGCCAGGAATAAAGCGCTGGCCGCACATTTATAGACAATTATGAGTGAACATGCACTTATTAATAATCCTAACAATAATAAAAGAACGTTTAGAAGATCGTCTCGTAGTTTTGTTTGTTTACAACAGAACTCACCATTTCTTCTTCTGCGGTGGTTTCCGGTGTTCTAGAAATGTCCAAATGATTTATTCTGATTGAAAGTGGGGCGCATTTACGCGTTTGTTATAATCGGATAACGTTTTTCCGGGCTCATGTACTCAGTTTAATTCTAATCCGATCTTTGATGCGATCAAAGATATTTTGTACACGAAACCGCAGCTAGTGAAACTTTGACTAAAAAATCTCCTGGATCCACTTTAGTTTAGTGTATCGAATTGTTCCAAATGAATACTATGGATCCAATCATTAAACCCAAATATAGTGTTAAAATAAATGGTTACAGCCCTGGTGGATGCTGTTCTTAGCCTGAGAACTTGAAGTCCTGCTTCAGTATGACAGGTTTTGATCACGGACAGGCGTTTTTCCGCTTTGACCTTTTGCTTGGAAGTGGCTGCAACATCTTGTACTTTATTCGCTTCAAAGTGAAAACACCATGTGAAGCCCTTCCTTCCCAAAGACACTTTCTGACCTGAGGTGACCCACCCGCCCGCCCGCCCGTCTCTCCACTTTCATGCAGATCATAAGCACGGCTTTAGTACTTTCTGTTATGGCTGGTGAAGTAAAACGCAGACCACGTTAAAGGAAAGTTTTTCTACCTCCAGTCATTTGTCTAACTGTGGTGTCTTGCACATGGTGCACTTCTTTCCTGTCCTAATTTCTCTGCTCTCCACTGCCTTTACCTACTCTTTGCTAGTTGAGAGTGCTCTGATTCTGCCTTTGCCAGCGGCAGGAGGGAAGCAGATCTTCTTGGCTGCCTGAGCCTCCTCCTCTCTTCCAAAAGATCTCTTTATCTTTCATGTTTCGTCTGGCTTTTCTGACTCACACCCTGAAAGCTGAAGGAACAAAGGATCAAACCAGTGATGGTATCCATTAAATATTTCAAACACTATTTACTATTTACCTAAAAAAAAAGAAAAAAAAGTGAGAGCATCCCTGCATTCGTTAAATCTGGAAGGGGCCACTTTCCAGATTTAATGTATGCGTTTTTTTGTTTCATTTCTCATTGCAAGCCTTCACACAGACTGAAAACAGAGAACGAGGATGGCCCACCTCTGCACTCGCCCTGCTCGCCGTCTGTGATGGATGTCACCTTTTCAGGGTTGTGTCGCAAACAGCATTTTTAATTGTTCTGTGCATATTTCAAGCAGGACGTCATTTGTGCGTTCTGAAATGATTCTTGGCTTGGGTGCAATGTTGCATCACTCTCTGTCAGCATGGGGGACAATGGGAAAGGTGTGTGTGGGTGTGTGTGTGTGTGTGTGTTGTGGGTGGTAGTCAGGAGTCAGGAGGTTTAATTGACGCTTGAAGGTTCAATTCCCATCCTGGGGACGTGCAAATGAAGCCTGTGATTGTTTCTGTGGTTTCACTGGTCTGAGTGTGCACAACATACTATATATTTTTTTTGTGTTTTCATTTTGATTGACCGCAAACGGATTCCAAGAGAAGGGAGAAGGTTGTTCTTACTTGCAAGGTTGCAAAAACGTAGCTTTTTTCTTTTTGATTCCAATTTCCGTTTTGTAGTTCCTGCACATTTTGTTCTTCACAGATTAACGTCACTTCTTGTTTCCAGCATAAAACTATTGTGTGACTCAACAAACATGTTTTCTCGAATTTTGTTACCACAGAAAACAGAAGAAGGTCTGGGAGTGAGATCATGCAGCAGCACTCTCTGACATGAATCCGATGGACGCCTAAGATTACTCACTTTCCCTGCAATTTCATCAAGTGCAAATCAATCTGGTTGAGTCCTAGACTTCTGTATCCTTTAGCATTGCCAGTGTTGGAAATGTTTTTGTGTATTTTTGCCTGTGCGTACAGTGAGAGCTCCATGAGGACTTTCAAAAGTTCTGAGCTTGTAGCTTCTCATGCAGCATGAAAACTCTCAGTCAGAACAAACATTGCTTTTGCTTTCTAAGCCCTACTTATGAGAAGAAGTTCATCTTTTCCTTCAGGTTATGAATGAGAAAAGCTAAAATAACAGCTTCCCTGCAGTTTGCATCACAGAGATCAAGACGTGTTGAGTGCAAAAGCAGGAGCTCTGATGGTCTCGGTCTTTTAGAGCTCTACTCTTCCTGCAGTAATTTTGTGATCTAAAAGATCATAATCGCCAAAAAGATTTCATGCATATTATACAATGACAGTTATTAAATCGTCTGTGTGTGATCACACAAAAAGATAGACAGGCACTTAACACCTTCATTGCTCTGAAATGCCCCCCCCCCCCCCCCCCCCCCTGATTTTTAGACATCTCTCTCTCTCAGAGATCAGAAAAGGATGTCAGCTCCTCGTAGGAGAGGATTTACCGGCCTGCTCATTTATCGGTCGCAGCGATGCTCCTGATGTGGTTGTAGGATTGATTTTTGGAGTGGCATGAGTGTTGATTCGTTTTCCTATTGAAGCTTTTCAGGTGTTAAAGCCAGAAGGCCGCCCTGATTCCTCTTCATGGTCCGGACTGTGCCCAGACATGAACTGAGAGCTTCACGAGTCGCATCTTCACTTCGCTTGGGTTTCGTTCAGCTGCAGTCTTCCTTCTGCAGGAGTTCCCCTGTCTTTGAAGCCTCATCAATCTGTGTTTCTTTTACAGGAACGCCTCAATGTCTCCAGAAAAGACGAAAGTAGACTCACAGTTTGTTCTCCAGGGCGTGTCACACTGCGCTACATACATTTTGTGCGTACTGTAGAGATCAAAATTGGTCATATGTAAACATGCGTGAGAAAAAGCGAAAACGTTTTAGTCTATACATGAATTTTTCACTGATGTAATGTAAATCCACAGAAGAAGTGGGAATAAACCACACAAAAGACATGTATATCAACGTAGAACATGAACCGTGTGTAATAATTCTGCTGTTTATATGCAATTCATTACCGATTGGTGCGTCAGTTCATTTCCATGTGATGTGTACGCCGTATACGTGATATTAGAGTTATACATCGATGCCCAAAAAGGGTTAGACTTACGTGGAACGGTCGTGGAAAGACACAAATTAGCGTATCCATCTCGCAGGAATTACGTAATAATTGAGTATAGACCTAAAGTGTGTATAATCTGTGCAATTCTCAACTGACCACACATGTACCACAAAAGACCGAAATTACACACGTGGAAAATGCGCAAATTGTCCGTGGTGGTCATGTGACACGGCCTTTTAGTGATGCTCGTGTTGTTTGTCCTCAGCTGCGGTTTGGTTCCTTCAGTTTCAGGTCTGTCAGATCGTTAACAAAAAGCTAAATCTTGAATACATTTACACTAATTGTTGATTTTTTGGCCATCAAGACTCCTACACTCACTTCTTCCCCTGTTCCAGTTTCTTCTCTAGGTTCATGCACGACACAGAAAGCTGTTGTGTTACATTCGCTTTGTGCTATAAATAAATCAAAGTGCGCTACTTGCCCCCCACCGCCCCCTTTTTGACCCTCCTTCACTGACTGAGCTGCTGCTAGATGCCCCTCACTCTCCCCTTTGAACTCTGCCACCCTGAACAGCAAGTGACAAATAAAAAAAAAAACCTTTCTTATTTTTTTCTCCCAAATGGCAGTTTTTTTCTCTTAGTTTATCTCCATAGCAACCATTTTATTTTGGCCACCTGTGGGTTACAAACAGGTCTGTGTAATTTTGAGAAGAATTGGCGAAAGGAGATTTTGGGATTGCCTTGGCAACTGCCCCCCCCCCCCCCCCCCCCCCCCCGAACAATCCCTGTATGTTCATATTGTAGGTCATTTTATTTTGGATTCATGCATGACATTTTTACATTCCAGTAAAAATCTACAAAACTTTAAAACTGACATATTTTCCCAAGCAGCTTTTCAATGACGCGCGAGGAGTTAAAAAAGTGATTGATCAAAATCCCTGGTACTAAAGTTGAATTTTTTTTCTTCTTTCTTTGTCATGGTTTGAGTTTGTTTTGTCTTGGTTTTTGCTTTAGTTCTTGTTCTGTCTTGTTTGGTTATTTTTCCTGTTTTATTTTGAAAGGGTCCCTGTCTTGTAATGTCTTGAGTTTTACTTCCTTGGTCCCCATCTGCCCTGATCGTGTTCACCTGTGTCTTGTCTGCCCTGTCTGTATGTAAGTCTTGTCTCTGCCTTCCTCTTGTGCTGGTCCATTAACTTCTGGGGCCTCGTTTATAAACGTTGCGTACGCACAAAAGAAGGCGTACGCCACTCTCTACGCAATAGTTGAGATTTATAAAAAGCAAACTTGACGGGAAAATGTGCGGTCCTTCACGCAAGCTCTGACCCAGGCGTACGCACAAAAACGGATGAAATGACAAACGGCGACACCGTCGGCAGATGGAAGAAACACGTGAAAGTGAAAATGACAATACTGCCTCTCATAAATAACATGAAGACTTCACAAAGCAAGTCTTACAATTAACAGCCTACATGAAGACCCGTTTGATCGATCAGCAGTGAAACAAACAAAAAAATCAAACGAAAATTACAACAGAAATTTAAATGAACACATATTTGCAGAAAGAAAAGTGAAATATAAATATGTTCTGCAATATTGGCATGTTGTGCAATTCATCTTCATAAATAATATAGTTAACAGAACGAAATAATGTACAAAACTGATATTTTCGTTAATGTGTACGTCTGGCGGAGCAGATATAGGTCTAATTAGACAGACAGACAGACGTACTAATTGTCCACTGGGGAAAGTTGTTTTCAGAGCAAAACATTTCTTCATAAGATATGGAATTATGGTATTCATGCATGTGCCTTTAGTTTGTTTTATTTTTGATAAAACAACGTATGTCTCGACCATTCAGAAAGCAACAACAAATTACATTTGCGCTGAACAATTTCCCATTTCCACGTCGATTATTACCGACATCTGTAGCTTGTCAGATGTAATTAAATGGATGATAATAAAATGCTCCATCACAATGCGTAATGACGCACAATAGCTGATCTTGCGCTCTTAGAAGATGTGGCAAATGGAAGAATTCGGAGTGAACGCATCTTTAGACAGCAAGAAGACTTGTTGGCAAACGAGGACGAGTGGCTTATGAGCCGGTTCTGACTTCCTCGAGCCGTCCTGTTGGACCTCTGCTGGCTTTTGGGCAGAGGAGCACTCGGAGGAACTATGTCACCTGGTGCATCTGGCGCTCCGGTGCCCCCCCCCCTCCCCTCCTCCCGATGGAGCGCTAAAGGTTTTTTCGCCTCGACTTTGATGTCCGACCATTTCTTTTTTATTTCGGCCACGGTCCGAGGTTGTGAGGCTACAGCATTAACGGCGTCTGCCACCGTCTGCCACTCACGTGCCTTTTTGGCATTAGTTAGTAATGCCCACACTGTGCCCTCCAAACAACATTATTCTCCTCTTTTCCACCTCGCCAACGATAACTTCTACTTCACATTGAGTGAAGGTACGTTTTTTTTGATTTCCTCTCTGTGTTTGCCATGGTTTTGCAATCAATGAATATTCATTTGTGGGCGTTTCACAGACTATTTATGAGCTACTATGGGCGTGTCATGAGGCCGCAAAAGCTGCGCAGCATTTAGAATTGGTTGTGATTTATTAAGGGAAAGACGCGTAGGATGTGCGTGCGCACGGTTTTATAACTCCGAATATTTCTGTGCGTACGCACGTCCTATGTTTCATCCGTATGCCACTTCTGACGCAAATCCTTTTTTATAAATAAAGTTTTATAAATGAGGCCCCTGGTCATGTGTTTCACGTCCTCTGGTCTTAGCGTCCTTGTTCCATGTTTCTCGTCACGTCACAGTAAGTTTTCGTTTTTGTTTGGTCATCCTGCTCTGCAGCGCTTTTTGTTGGTTTAATAAACCCTCTAGTCCTGAACCCGTTGGCCTCCCGTCTCTGCGTCAGGGTCCTACCGGCTCTCGAGCCTCCCCCACATGACATTCTTTTTATTAAAGATGACGGCCTATTGTCCGGGTCAAAGGTCAGAAAAACTTTGGCTGTAGTTATAGACTTGTGGTGGCTTGTGTGTGAAGTTTTGTGAAGATCGCTCAAACAAAAGTTTTCTTTTCCCATATTGTGATAAAATGTGGAAATCACCAAATTTTACAATTTGCCTCAAAATGGCCATCCCATAATAATTTTAAAACCTTCTTTGGATAAATCTGACAGGTGGTATGGTTTCATCAGTGGATTCTGAAATATTTGTTTGGGTCTCGTAAAAGATTTTGGCGTCTGACGGTTTCTCCCGCTGTGATGTCATCATCATTTTTTGGAGGGGGGGGGCGTGTTTCTCTGTGCCCAAAATTCAACTTCACGGGGTATCAGGTGAGTTTTTGAGTCTGTGGCGGGGGTGAAACTTTTACTCAAAGGCGCAGAAGGAGGAACAGTGAAAACGATGTGGCGCTTCAGCCCAGGAAGGCTGCAGGTCAGAATAACGACGTGCAAAACCGCATTTGTGAAGCAACAAACACTTCCTGAGTCGGAGGTCGGGGTTCGTCCTTGTTCGAGAGCGGAGCTCTTTCTAAAGCTCTGTCGTGTGGAATGTTCTTTGGGATTTCTAACATACATTCTTAGTAAAAACCTTGACTGCGATGTGTCAGCGGGGTGTGTATCTCACTCTGATGCAGGGCTGTTGTTGGACAAAATCCTATGTGAAAGGGTGCTAATGCGTGTCGCAGAGCCCAGCTGCTAACACCTGCCTGTTTATCTGTGGACACATTACGGCGCTCCGGGTGATAGGGGCGTGTTTGGAGCCAGGCTGCCATTTTGGAGGAATGTGTCTGCGTGTGTGTGGGGTGTGTGTGTTGATAACTGTTGCTTCATGACCCGCAGGGACACCTGACATGCAGGATTAGCTGGCTGGACACCCATCTGGCACTTTTCGTCTGCTCTTTGTCCATCAACTGCACACATGCGTGTACACACACACACACACACACACACACACACACACACACTCACAGGCAACCGTCACACACACAAAAAAATCCAACGTGAGCCAAAGCCTCCACAAACTCCCTGAGGACTACAAACATCACTTCACGGGACATCAGGCGACACGCTGCTTCGCCGCCGAACGCGCCTGACCCGTGACGGCCGTGTTCGTTGTCAGCATCTTGTCTCTCCAGATCATCAGCCCATAATTGCCTGCTGTTTATAGGCCCGCTGCTGGCAAGACGGTGCTTTGTTGGAAGCTTTGTGTGCAGGGCAACACAAACACTTCCCAATCCAGAGGGTTTAGACTTAAATAATACGACGCTTTGGCATGCATGTTTACGAAAAGATTTATCTGCCATTTTTGTCCAAATAAAAGTCTGGGACACCTTGATATGTTTTTAAAGAAGAACAGAGGCCCTTCGTTGGACTCTTTGTTTACTGCATGGCATCGTGATGGGAGCGTCTGACGGGGAGTGCATCCGTCCCTCCGGTAAAGGACAGTTCACAGGAATCTGTTCTTTGTTTTTTGACCTGTTAAAGCAACCAGAACGCCCCTCCGGAGGCGTCTTTCATGACAGTTATCCTGTTTTCTCTGTCATGCTGTTTCCCATGGGACAACAACACCAAGAAAAGGAAACACTTTATAAATAGAAGCTACAGTTTTTTTTACAACTCTTTGGACGAGTTCGTCTCATAATCTGATGTCATTCAGACTTTCTTTTCTGTCCGTAATTTATCAGAAATTCTACACACACTGGGATGGATCTTCAATTAATTAGATGAATGTGTGCATTGCAAAAATCAAAGATAATGCATCACTTCACCTAACTTCTTCAGCAAGTTGCATCTGCCCCACAAACGCCTCCACCCTGTTGTGCCTGAATCCCACCAGAGGCTTTGCTTTCCTAATGTGCAACATCTCCGTTTTTCCCTAGGATGCCGCCCAACCAGACACTGCCAGCTGGAACTATCAAAGCACCTCCCCAAAATAGTTTGAGTGTAAGTAGCGCACATAAATGAATCAAAGCTGTTTGCCTTCCTTTCCTCGGTCCCCATAACCTCCTTAAACTTCAGAAAGGCTGCGTCCCACGCCGACAAACGGGAAACTCGTCAAGTAAAACTAACAAACAACAACGAAATGATCAATTCTTGATGAGTAGAAGAGAAGGAAAGAAACGTTTGACGACAACAGTGGTGAGTGAGGGGGGCGGAACGGAAGAAGAATAAAAAGAATAGAATATGGGCTGTGCATTAATGTTTCTTGATGAGACAAAACATTGATTTAGATGATGACACTCGCTTGACAATGTTAACAGGCTGCTCTGCTTTTATTTTCCAAGCGGTTTGTGCTTTTGTTTGAAGAGGGCTCCTCTTTGGAGTGCGTGCTGACAGGAAAAGGGCTGCATTTCCATCATAATAGCAACTGAAAAGAGTGAACTGTCACAGGGCGCTTCCTCCTCTGGCTGTGATGCATGCCCCTCGGTCTGGCCTCGCTGTGCTGATGGATGAGCAAGAGAATGCGCTCTTATCACTGCCAAAAGACGGCTTCCAAATTTGGGATCACTGCTGTGGCAGAGAATGTCACAGTCTCTTTGCTCTGAACTGTATGTCAACCGCTGTAAATATCACGGCCACATTAGCAACACTTTCCTGCTGTATTTGCACAAAGGCTGCACATGCCCGGCGTTTCTCCACAATGGAGATGGAAGCATCACCGGTCCAGCCCCGGAGCCTTTTTTAGGTGGGTTTCCCCAGTTCAGAGACGTGTTGAGATCAAAAAGTGTCTTCCTTCAAACAACCATGAGCAAAAGGAGAAACAGATTGGAGAGAGACATTCAGGGAGAGCTGGCCAGTATAGAAAGACCCGTCCACTCTGCAGCAAGCCCTCAAGTTGTTCTGTAGATACTGCAGAACGTCCTGAGAATAATTCTCACTTTGGTATTCACAGCCCTGCTCCACACAGCCAAAGGCTACACGCTTTGAGCAGCTGCAATGAGTCGGATGCTTGCAGGTGATAAATGACCCCCCTCCCTCGAAGCCTATTTGGTTCGTCCCGCCTTTCGGACCAGAACCTGGCTTTATCAACCAGAATAACCCAGGCCGCTTCAGAGGTCATTATCAGTTACCCTGATAGAAAACGTGTCGGTAATCTATAGAAAGCAAGAGGAATGGTTTTCCAAAGCTCCTTTAATCTCTCTCTCCAATGTGTTAGCCATCCTATCCATGTCGTTAGTCTATAAAAGTCCCTCCCCCCCCCCCCCCCCCCCCCCCGTCTGCATTAGGGCTGTAGTTCCTACCTGAGGGGAAGCGCTCAATGACTGGCTGGTTGTCCACCTGTAGCGTGGCGTTGCCACCACTGCGTGTGAATCGCACCACGTGGTATTTGCCGTCGCTCACCATCACACCGCTCTCCTCAATGATGATGTCATCCGTTCCCACGTTGAAGATCACGCCGACTCGTCCTCTTTCCTGCAAGCAGAACACAGAGAACGCCTGCTGAGAATCTCTGAAAGTGATCAACAAAAGCGACGATGTTTTCATGGAATGCATTTAGGATTTCTTGATGTTCTGCTGGGCAAAGTGAAATGGGATCCTTGGTAACGCATTTATGCATTTTTGAGTATGAAAGCTGCAATGCAATAATCAAAAAGTGAACAAAAAAGCTCAAATGAACATGGTACAGATTGTAAAACCTTTTGAAAGGAGCAGACATCAGAACAGCCTGCTTTGCTCTGCTACCACATTATCACCAGAACACCAGAAGTTTTTTTCTTGTGACATGATATGAGGTAGTAGATGTCATTATCACAAGATAAAGAATTTTATGTCGTGATGACGAGATAACGAAGAATATACTGTTTTTATTTTCTACAACACTTGTCAAAGAAAACGTCGAACACCAGAAGAACTGATCAATTCATAATTAACTACTTTAATCGTGGTATAACTCAGCCAGAGATTCAGTTGATGTTGGCCATCAGACACAACATCCATATCAGTCATCATTTGAGAAAAAGGTTGGCCCGACTGCAGCTGCGCAGACCCATCTGCCAGCAGAGAAATGGGGATCGCCCATGAAAATCTCGTCCTAAAGAGAAATACCATCTTGTGGTCTCCTTCTCACCAGAAAAAAACGTATTTATGTGTGATTGTAGATGTCATGACAAAACAGCAAAAAGGTAGGCCGTTTGTGGCTTCCGTGCATCAGTGTAGTTTCACATTGTTTGTTTAAATGTAATGCTTTCACCAAATACACAAAATAATTGTGACCACAGGAGTGCATCAATGAATTTACTGATTTTTCCAAAGATATTGTTTAACAGTTTATTTGCTAGCAGAGAAAAATTCCTACATTTCTTCAACATGAACTGCAAAGATCTACACACTTTTATGTTGAATATTGTTATCTTTCCCAACACTCTGAAGCTGAAATAGAAATGAGTCAGAAATTCTTGACAATGCACAAAAAAAAAATTGATTGAATATTGATTTCTTTTGTGAGGCACCATGGTATAATGGGATAATACCCGACAAAGTGTGTGTTATCAGAAAATAAGGGACGCATCGTGTCTTAATTGGTGATAATGCAGCCTTTGTCAGGCATAATTCGTTACTTCTTCCACGTCTTTGCAAAGTGTTTCCACACCCTGGACTGTAATGGTGGCTTGATCATTTTTCGCTGCCATCACGTGTGTTTTATTCACTGTGATGGTACTTGGTTGTTTTTACGTTATTGTAAAATAAGCCTACCATGTCTCAGTCCATATGGTATTTTACAATATTGATGATTATTGATTTATTTAATTTAGAAGCGATTTTTAATAGTACAGGTCGATTTGATCCGATTAACAACTTGCTTCAGACACATTGATCTGGTTGGATAAATCGATTCATTGACTCATGGATCAATCATTACACTTGTACGCAAGAGTTCATTAACATAGAATTTTCATTGGAAGTCGCTTGAATGTGTTGTGTACGAAGCTTAACAGTTTACGGACAGCAGTCTCAATACATGAATCTAAGGCAACAAACTATTTTCGGTTTGTGTTCCAGATAGTTCCACCATGAGAAACTCCTTGGCCAACAAATGACCACATCGCCTCATCAGGTCACGTTTAGGTAAGACCTCTGCATCTCACCTGAGAATGTAATCTCAGCAGAAAGGCAAAGACGAGTAGAGTGCTGGAAGAAGTAGGAGTCCTGGCAGGCAGTTTAAAAGTAAAAAAAACACGGCCTGAATGTGTTCTTTGTGTCTGTTTTCTGTCCTCTCAGACCTGGTAGCAGCGGATGGTCGCTCTTACAGACTCTGCTTTTGTTCACTTAAGCAGCTGCAGGAACTCTGTTCTAGTCCTTCTGACAGGATTGCTCTTTGGTTGAATTGTGTCAAAACCCTGCCCTCACTCCATGCCGTTAAAAAAGAGCACTTAGTCAGGACTCGGGCATCTTTAGTAATCATCGACAGGGTGGCCCCCTCCCCTCTCTCATCTATTAGTGTTGACAGCCGCCCACTGCTTCGAGTTTATTACAGTCAACCGCCTACTCTGCTCTGCTCCCCAAGCACCCCCCTCCTCTCACTCCGTGGTTTCTGTCCTCAGTCCCAGGAAAGGTCAAAGTCATTTACAGACTTACAGTCTAGCAGAGAGCCACAGAACAAAGGTGAGGAAAGGAAACAGAGCACAACGCAGACAGCAGCAGCATTACACATGCATCGTCTGATTGGCAGACTAGCCCGCTTTGCAGACTTGCTCTGCATCTGTGTGGACGCTGCAAACCAAACCCCAGACAGGAGCACTTTCTGATTGTCAGTATAGGTCAGGCTCATTTGCAGATGCTTCACATTTTTTCAAACTGCTGTGCACTTCTGAAGCCAAAGCTTCATTCGTTCCACTACCTTTATTATTTATTAGCGTTTTGCTTCAGCAATTCTCTATTATTCATGACTAAGGATAAAAACAAATAATACTTAAATGCCACCAGAACTGAAGATAGAAAGTTAATTAAGTAAATAAGTGCAGCAGTTGTGTGGTAAGATAATGATTGGGATAATCAGCTAACTTTATGTGCATCATTATTGCTGTTTGCTGCTGTGTGGAGCTGCTCCAGCATTCAGCCAAGGACACACTAAGGCCACACAAATGACAGCTGTGATTAGCGAATTAGGCATGCTTAAGAAGTGCCGTTTGAGCTCATGATTATCAGTTCAGAGGTCAACAGACAGTGCAAAAAAAACTACAAGTCTAAACAAGAACTGTCTTCCATCCTCAGCTCGCTGCAGAGGCGCCTGATGGACTTTCCAGCAGATTATCTTATTCTACAAAGAGGTTCGAATGTCTCAAACAGGAAAGTGCTTCCACCTTCTTAGGCACTTAATGAATTGATTTGTGTTATACAGTTGCCTTTGTAGTCGTTCCACCCACTCCACACCAAAATCCAATACAGACTATGAGACCTGAATATAAACCTTGTCCATTTTAAAGCTAGATCGACGCCAAATTATTACTGGACCCTGTGAGATGCTCCTTTCCCAGGAAACCGTGATGATGTGTTCAAACGCCAGTTTCATACGTCCAAATGGAGATGGCTTACATTGATCTGAAAACCTTTGTTTGGAGAATTATATTAATTTACTAGAAAAGCGGAAGGGTTCAGTGTTATCGCACCAACTTTGGTCATGTTTACAGAAAGATTAACGTTTGCGTTCTGCAACATTAGGAGCCTCTTTCTGTGCTGAGGGAATGCATGGAGTCCATTACGGTGGAAAGCCGCCGGGAACCAGTGCTTTTTAAAAAGGATTTTATTGAAGCAGTAATGACATTTTAATGGCCATTTCCTTAAGTGAACACATCTCTGGAAACAGAAGATAAAAAAAAATACAATGCTGTGAATGACTGGGTGCAGTCAAGCCTGCAAAACTGAAATGAAGCAACTGTTAGGTAGCTTTAAAGAGCAACCAGAGCGCATTTGAACGGCACCGCCTCTCAGCTGATAAGCAGTTTCCAATCTGGTGCAGCTGTCGGTTCATGTCAGGAACAGGATCTTCTTTTATCTGCAGGTCTCACCAGAAGGTCCACTGTTAGTAAAGGACCCAATATAGAATTGCATCCAATTTATATTTTAAATTTCTAAGAAAGACATCTTCTGGAAAAAATACCTGCAGGGTTAAAAGTTACTCCTTAACATCAAGTAGTTACTTACAGAAAAATTGGTCTTACTGCCAAGTATCTGAAACCTCAATAAGTAGATGTCTTCGCTGAGCAGAGATAGTCTAAAGCATCACTTTTGAGGTAAAAAATGTGTCAGATATAAAAAAAAAAAAGTTTTGTAAGTCTCCCGGGAGAGTTTCTCCTTTTTTTTTCAAAGACAGAGAAAAGAGCTTTCAATTCCAGCAGCACAAAGGAGAAAGAGTGCAGAGCTAATACTGAGAGCATTTCCATCTGAAAAATTTCAACATGACCTTGGAGCTTGTGAGAGCGCATCGCAGTAAACGCTGCTGGTGAGGAGGGAATGAGAATGAGGCCGCGGTCGGCGTGTTTGTATTAGGTTATCTGGCAGAAAACCCTGTGATCTTTGCAAGCAGACATGGACGAGTTGAAGGAGGAGGAGGAGTAAGCTACAGAGGGAGATGGAGTTTGATGGGACAGTTGCATAACCCGCTCACACCCTGTGCGTGCAGCCTTTGGTCTATAAGGAGCCTTGCACCTCGCTGACTACTAAAATGTGGTGTAAGAACAGCAGGACAGCATCACCTGTACATCAGAAGTGCATGCAGCTTTCATTACGTAACCGTACACTTACTAAATGCACAAAAATGGTACGTTCCATTTTCTTGATGTCCCTTAAGGCGGCCGTGCGAGCCTCAAGGAATCCCTTTAAGATGCAGCCACTTGTCTCTATCTGACCCTCCTAAAAACCCACCACACCCCTACGGGTCAACCCAAACAAATGTGCATGGCGCTAAGGCATAACTCTTGGTATGCTGACCCAAAATGCTAAAACGCTGCAGCGGTGCAAAGAGGGTAAGAAGAGTTGGGGGATGCTGCACCAGCTGCCAATGTCCTCTGAGACGACATCATTCTGCCTGGATTGTCTGAGAGCCTCAATGACATGCATGACATGAGATCTGGTTCCATCCTCAGATCCATTACCTTCTCCCAAAGGGAATGTAACGTTTCGGCTTTTTTTTCTTCCTGCTAGCTCATTTGAAACTCATACCAAACATCTACACGCCAAAAAGATTCCAGAAAGTCTTTTTGGTTTGTTTCTTTTCACTTTTCTGGTGAGGCTGGATGAAATTTTTTTTTTTTTTTTTTTTAGGAAAATACGAATGATTTGTTGCTGGAGCTCATTTAAAGATCAGCCTGACTTTAGCTGCTTCAAAGCCGCCCTCCTTTATCGGCTGTGGTTTCTGTCTCACCTACAGGCAGGTCTAACACTCTGAATTATTAATCATGTGATTGTAGCCCTGTAAGACATTTGTGATGATGTTGGCTGCACAGCTCTCCTAATCCCAAACTGGCTGCAGTGCAGTTTTGCTGCTTTGTGAAAGAGGTGATCAACGGAAGCCTCTGGACATGACGGGTCTGTTCAACCCAATAAAGAAGCTCAGAAGGAACAAATTGATTTATTTTATTTCTCGCTTCACATTAATTAGCTTCCATTCTTTATAATGGCTACAAGAGTTTATTACCTGCTATTATGGAGACCAATCCAACTTTTCGTTTTACTTTCCTCTTTGCATACACAAGCAGCAGTAGGTATGGTTCAAATCAGCAGAAACACTTGGATTTTCAGACGCTTGTTAGAAAGTGAAATTAACAGGAGTGATGTCAGGTTAGTGGGAAACTACGGGGAAACTTTTACGTTTTTCAGTCAGATTTAATATTCTTAAAAACTGGGAGTGAACATTGGACTTAAAGACTCACATAAGTGGAGGTGGGGTTGATAGATATGTTCTGATAACTCGTTGGTCCTACCTTTTGGAGAAAAGGTTCAGAGATATTGGATCTGATGGAGAAGCAATGATTGGAGAGTTAGAAAACCTGTGGGTCATGTGACCTCACCTGCTGTCCGTCCTCACGTTAAAACACATTTTTGATCAATTTCTCATTTTGGAGGATACAGGTGCATCCTCTATTTCTATTTATTTATTTTTAACTGATAAAATAAAAAAAAAAACATAAATAGAAGTATAAAGATGAATGGCAATGACCAAAATTCAAAAAGGCTTTGGATGACATAAAATTTATCAAGTATGAGGCTCTTTTTTCAATTCAATCCAAACTTCAATTTATAAAAACAGTAATTTTACAGAATTAGAAGAAGTGAGCACCGAAAACAACCAATTAGGTCAAAGATTTCTCGAAAGAAAGTACATATCAATGGTTCTTGTTGAGCCCTTTTACCTTTTAGAGTTACTTTAAATATTCTTTTTTATGGATCGAACAGCTTTCTTGTCTTCCCTGCAGTTATTCCATGTCTGAAACCCTCTTGTGGAGTTTAGCATTTGTTCTTACAAACACACGGCGGGGGGGCGTGGTGCAGCGGTAGGGTGGTCGACCCATGATTGTAAGATTGCAGGTTCAATTCCCGCCTTGCATGCCCATGAGTCAAAGTGTCCTTGGGCAAGACACTGAACCCCACCTTGCCTCTGGTGGTGGGCGGGCGCCTGTGTTTGGCAGCGGAGCGGCCACCAGTGTGTGAATGTGTGTTTGACTGGGTGAAAGGGTCTGTGACTGTAAAGCGCTTTGTCCTTGTAGGAAGAAAGGCGCTATATAAGTATACGCCATTTACCATTTACTTGATCCTCTCAGACCGGACTTATTATCAGGTTAATGGAGAAGTTTTAAATTATTTTGAAATGAACCAGGTCTCCAAATTAAAATAATTTGGTGTTTACAGTGAATTTACTGTAGCTTCCCCTCAACACCATACATCATGTATGGAAGAATGAAGGAACAATACAAAGTGTTGCTTCTATTGTTGGTGACATAGTATTCTTTCCACCACACATATTATCCCAATGAATCCCCTTTCTACCTCTCTAGTTCAGTGACATCTTTGATTAGAGGTATTCCTGCTTTGTCAGGTGATTTATTTAATTTTATAAACATTTTACATTTATCCAAGGCTCTAAAACGTGTCGTTTGAAACTTTGTGGGCTTTTAGACTGTTGATACTCTTTCAGCTGTAACTTCTTTTTTAAGAGTTTTTTTAAGGTTCCACTCCGATGATCTTGTGATCTATTTTCAAAGCGTTCCCAGTGGTCTAATTATGTCATTTTTATCTAAAATCTAAAAACCTCTGTGGTTTTTCTGGGACATAGTTTCTGCAGAGGAGCCGGAGTTCATTCAAAATTCACCTTGTGGCCCCCCGATTGGAGTTTGTACTTAACAACTACAAGAATGTTCTTTTCTTCTGCTCCTGATTCCCCACGATTTGAGTGAAGAAACGTTCAGAAATGTTATTTTTCCTTTATATATGTCTTCCGACATGGGAAAAATGCTACAAGAACATGTTACAAACACCAAAAATGCTGTTTTCTTTGGAGTGGGTCTTTAATAAACAGCTTAGTTACTCTCTAACAACACCCCCTATTGCATCACTCACTCAGATCCCACTCGGACTCTATTTTAGTTTCTGTCTCTGCAGATTCAACGTACAGAAAAGTGAAATTAAAAGTGATTCGTAAAGTCGTGACCCTGGAAAAGAAAATTAACAACAGCTTAAATAAGACCATTTTTGCATTTTGCAGAGTCAACATGCCTGAAGAAACTGTGGAGAAAAGCGGCTGACCAAATTAGGAATTTGCTGATGCCGATAATTTAGTTTGACAGATTTTATATTAGTAGACGTGGGGGGGTGGAAATGCAAACTATTCATCGGCTTCTTACTCATTTCCCCAATAATGATCTATCACAGCCTGTGTCTGCTTGAGCCTAACTTGACATGCAAGCCTAAGTATGCAGCGCTGCAATATTTATGAGCTTATGAATCAGCCAATGGAGCAGAGTGCAGAGAGAAATGACTAATAAATAGATTTTTACTTGATGCCCGACAAAAAGCAATCAATTCTTCCATGGATGCACGCATGCATCTGACACTTCCATGTGAGGAGGGGCGGCTTAACATTCCAGCTGTGGAACACGAGCGGAGGTCTTTGCCCGATTCTGTGTTCATGTGTATTCATATAGATCCTATTTGCTCTTCCAGATGAATGTTGTAAAGCTCAGATGTCCCACAGGCTTCGGAAACGGAGCCTTACAGACTCATAAACATGTTCCCTGTGAGAGAAGCCCTGGTCCTGTTCAATCAGCTTGTCAGAATGTGTGCATTATGCCCGTGAGTGAAGATTGGTCGTGGAATCGTCTACAAGAAGAACATTGCAGAGTCTAATCTTCCCCTCAGAAACTGCAGCATTATGTAAGATAGAAAATAGGCAGTTGTGTAACACGTCGACTCCTAGTTGGCTAAATCGTCTGCTCCTGGCTCATCTCTGGTCTTCAGAGTCTGATGATGACAGGAGGAGGAAAACACCATCGGGCTTTTGGAGTCGGTTAATGGGAGCCAACACTCCCCGTCGACCCCTCATCCCTCACCTGGAGAACTCTTTCAGACACACTTCCATGTGTGTCATTTTGATTCGGCCAACAGTGGAAAAGTGTCACTTTGCAGGAGGGACATGGTCTGTTTCAGCCCCCACACCTTCTCTGAGCTGCAGCTCAGCAAACTCCTTTGTACGAGATCTTCAGCAGTCACCTTGGCTGAGTTGACCCCTCCTCCCCCCAACCCATTTCTCCATCCTAACAGCGCTTCATCCGCCCTCCTTCTTTCCCTCTCTCACCCTGACGCCGTGTTTGCTATGCATCTTGAGCGACAGTGGTCGTCTGTTCGTTCAATGGCGCCTTGACAACCAGGACTGGCTGCTCTAATGGTGAATCAGATCTCATTAAAAAATCAATGAGTTAGACTAATGTGAAGTGGGAGTGTGTGTTTGTATGTGTTTGAATCTCCCCCATCCGAGCATGACTCACGCTGGGCTTGCCTATTTGTCCCCGGAGTATGCACAAACTGGCGGCAATCCAAACTCCTGCAGACGGAGGCAACATTTATGATAATAAATCAGCGGAAACATCCTTCACAAGCGTGACGAGAAGGTCGCGTCAGAATCTTCTGTCACCCCTCTCTCCAAAGCTAAAAAAAAACCTGGGAGAAAGCAGAAGCACAAAGAACTGAGGCCACTGATGGATGGGGTTCTCCTCCACAGAGGCCATCACACCTACTGGTCTGCCTCCTGGCCCCCCACCTGCTTTCACTATCAGCCCCCGCACAGTTATTACCCCCCCCGTTCCCTGAATTTAAAGTCAAGGCTGCAAAACAATCAGTTCACCTGAAAGGTTAAGATTCTTCCTCACATCTCCGGTTCTGAAAAAACCAAAACCATAAAATAAAAATAATTGTCAGACCTTTGATGTTTTAAACAAAAGGCAAGCTTCAGTGCAGAGGCAGGGCGTATAAATAAAAGCTTACTCACTCCAGGAAATCCGAAAACAAAAAAATATGCCAGAGTGTGGTTCCTGGTCCAGCTAACACTCACATTTCCAAAAGCAAAGAGGGCCTGGATGCTAAACAGTCCAGACCATTGACTGTATAAGAGAACTGGATTGAGTGACCCCTCCCCCCTGGCATTCCAAACAGGAAGTACCCGCTGACTTCAAAACGCCATCCTCTCCTATAAAGAAATAAACAGCTGTTACTCAATCGTTTTATTTGTTTGGATAACCATTCTGATCGGATACCTTTTATTAACACGTTCTTGATTATCTGTCATATTTTGTCATGATATGACTTCTCTATTGGAAGTTATTCAAGTTATGAACTGACCAATCAGATGCCTCAATAAAAGTAGGTGGCGCCCTGTTGAATGGTTGAAACGGTTGATTGACAGATTCTCCCAAGAGGGGTGTGGCCTTCCGACAAGGTCACTCCTAAATGGTGAAAGAGGTTGCCTTGGAAACGGTGACTCGGAAATCACGGCTTACTGACGTCAGGGTCCAACATGGCGGCGTCCGTATCGTGAAAAAAATGCAGACTGATTCGACTCTCTCCAACTATAAATATTTTTTCTGTAAAACCATTTCCAGTGGTCTTTTAATCAGGATTATACAATTTTTAGCTAAATCCAAAAAGCCTGTGTCGTTTTTTCAAGACATAGTTTCTGCAGAGCTGCAGGAACTCAATAGAAATTTGCTTTTGGGTTGTGGCCGGTATTGTTGGCCTAGCTAAGGTAGCCTTGCTAATTTCCCAGCATGCCCCTGTTTATCTCTCCCGCTAGCGACAAGCATCTCACAAGCCCAAGCTAACATTAGCGTAGCAAAAAAATAGCAACATCGGAGGTATCCAGCAGTACATTTCAGAGCCAGATGGCAGTTCAGACCAGGAAAGCGCTGATCCACATAAGTCCAAGTTTTTTCAAATGTATGCTCCAGATCCAATATGATATGAATAAAGAAATACTCAGAAATGCAGTTTTGATTTCAAATTCTTAAATGTGTGTCCTCCATTATGAGAGAAATGCTACAAGAACATGTTAAAATACCCAAAAACATTTTCATTGGAGAGGGTCTTTAATGTTGCTGGAGAAGTATGCATTATCTATGGGTGACATCACACTGACCCGATCCTTTTCTCCTACAGTCAATGGTCCGAACAGAAAGGGGCAGCATTGTTCACTGTTATTATACATCCACTAATGAAGAGCTAAGGTAAAGGGTCGTGGGTAAGTGTTGAAATGAGATTTAAAGTAAAATAGTGTTCCATATGTTCCTCTTTCATGTGTCTGGTAGAGCTCTATGCTGTTCGCAGTTCCGGTTGTAGATCTCAGCACCTTTTTCTCAGTCGCTTTAGTACAATTCTCAGATCAGAATGAAATTCCCAAAACTATTTGTTCAATCTTCACATCCTGATGTCACTTGTGCACATCATATAAGCCGTTTCTCACTTCTTTGAACAAATTGCAGTTGCTTTGGTACATCCATGCAAATGATTATGTACAATTCTCTGCTCTTTGCTACATTATCAATTGTTTATGTCATGTTGATCAAAATGTATTATATAGTTCACTCTGCAATAGTCTTACTCCTCAAAACACCTAGTCATTAGTTCATCGTATAAGTCATTAACTGCAAAATGGTTGACCAAGTTGTCATAATGTGACAAACATATTTGGCTGCATTGCAAGAGAGGATATTTGCTGTGATGTGGATGAGAATTTGTGGCCTAACATACAGGAACGACAAGAGGTGTAGGAAGACCACACCAATTCCTACTGCACTGCCTGTACTGTTGTACAGAATATTCTCCTATCTTTTTTTCCCTTTGTGTTACTGTTTGCAGTGGGTTTTTTCTATGTTGGTATGACATGGTCTGTCAACAAATTACAATATGAACAATAAAAGTGTAAATGTGAATCTTGTCCAGTCTCTTGCAATCAAACAAAAAAGGTGTAACTTACATTTTACAATAATTGTCATCCAAACTTTAGCCATAGTTTACATCAGAACCTCCCTCTAAAGTACACAGTTATATTGACAACATGACTAAGTCATTTGACTGTCTTGTTCGTAGACAATGACACAAGGACTTGACATTCTGATGGCACTGACAGGTTCAATGACATAAAGACTTAGTTTTGAGAGATGAACTAAAGATTTTGAGCAAGTTACAGGCTTTTGCAAGAAATCCGTAGTGTTTTGCTGTTTGTACAAATTGTTTTGAGAAATGCACACACGTATTTGCAAACTTCAATTCTGAACTGAGAATTGTGCTAAAGCGACTGAGAAAGATTGTAATGGGATTCATCTTTGCAGTACAATGGAATTTTGTAGCTACTAAAACATTACAGTTGAGTAAAGAAAGGAACTAGCTACACAAATCTGCATATTTGTTTTATATATTTTCCAGGTTCTAGAAAAAAATCAGAAAATGTGTAAAAGATTTACCCAAAGCTAAGCAGAATAAAGAAGCCTAGGCACAGCTCTGCAAACTTTTATTTTTACGTCCACTGCTTCTCCTGCGGCCAGAAGTCCATTCCATCTTAACTGGTTCCTCTGGCTTCTACTCATATTTCCTCCTGGATGGCTAAGCTTTTTACCCTTTTGCTAAGTGAAACCCCAGGCAAGCTTTCCAACACTTTATCTGTGGTCTTCTGTACTTGAACACAACCCACAGCTCATGGCCACAGGTGAATGGCTAAATTGAAAGCTTTTTTTATGACTCGGTTCTTTCCACACCACAATGGACTGGTACAAGGTTTATATGACCACAGGAGCTGCACCGGTCCAAATGTCACGCACTTTGTGAACAGAATTCCCAGATACCTGTACCTCCTCACCTGGGAAAGTGTCTGACAGCAAAAGTTTGTTCCTGCAGCACATAGAAACACGTGGAAATATGTCCAAAGTGTGCTCCTAACCCAGTCGGTCCACAGACTGAGCAGACACAGGTGCATTTTGTCTGTTTGGGTGAAATAGTTTGGGACAAAGAGGCTTACACTGTCACTGTGCCCTTGGATTTATTTAATCTTTTCTTTTTTCAATTAGCTTTGCATTTAGCAGCATCCTTAATCCTCCCACAGATTCTAAGATAGCGCAATAATCCCTGTATCTGCCACAAAACCTCATTATTCTTGCTTCCGTCCTTGCAACAAAGCTACAGCTGACGACAGCCACGACGTTTTATGAAACAACTGGAAAAGACTTCAACTGCCGCAGCAGGATCCACAGGTTCTGGGGATTTTTCTTCCTCTTGGACTTGCTTTCAGTCAGAAGAGCGTAAAAACATACACGTTTTTAAAACGGACACCTTCACATGTCCACACTGATAATCTGTCTCACACTGTCTCCAACTTCACTTTTCTAATCTGTCTGCCTTGATCGCAGCTCCTTCTCTCCTCTGAGGCTCATTACTGAGTCGACTGGAGTCACTAACATGCCTTTGGTAGAAAGCTATTGATCTGTAAGCTCCTCTGAATGGTCTGGGAGAGAGAAGCGATAACCAGAGAGCTCATGACTGACGGAGGTGAGAGCATCAAGTCAAAACAAAACAAGTTTGGAGATTATTCCCGCCTGGCAGCTTAAATCTAGTCAGTAAACGGTGAAATGAGATAGTTGAGACCTTGAATTTTATGAAGGAGGTCTGTTTTGTGCAAAATTAATCCTTTGTGAGACCGTTTGAGTTAATTTTGGTGGTAATACACGATCACATTTTAAACAAGTCAACACATCTATATGAACATTTGTTTCTTAAACCAAACATTGGAATTCAATCAAGATACAGACAGAATTAAAAGACTTGTAGGAAATGTCCCTAAAAAACCCTAAAAAACGATAACTTGAGAAACCAACTAGTGTGCACGAACATGCAGAAGTGAGATAGAGTGAAATAAAAAAATGCATTTAAACGTGCGTGTCAGGTTTTTGTATGTGTGCTTATTTTGCAATTATGGACCTGTTGGAAATGGGACCAAACAGTAAAAAAAAAAAATTAGGCTGAAAATGTATAAAGGCTAACTAAGCACCTTCCAGATTTAGAAAAGTAGAATTATAATTAGCACTTGTTAGTTATTAGCAAATTTTTAGGAGTGACATGCTGCATAAGCATTTGTGGCTGATGGACATTAAATATCATTTTCTTAATCACTTATTTGTTAAATGAAAGCATCAAAGTTTGACACAGAATTTGCCAAACATGTCAAATTGAGCTAAAACGTGTCCTCAGCTCACACAACCCAGCAAAAGTTGTTTACCATAACATAAAAAAAAAATCACAGGTAATCCAGGTGAAAGGGAAACACTGCTTGGATATTGAATAAATGATCAAAGTCCTCCTTCAACCCTGTTAAATCACTAAATCAAAGAGTTGAAAGAAAATTTAAATTTCTGTGGAATCAAGATGTTTTTTGGAACCCTTTTCATAAAACCCACAAAATAAATAAATAAATAAATATTAACTATGATCTGTTTGGGTAAGTTTTTGCTGAAAATGATAGTTTGAGTTGCAAAAATATTGCCGTGGGTGATCAAGAAAAAAAGCATTATTTACTCACTGTTTCAAATTTGTCTGAAATTTTATCAAAAGTCAATGTAGTGGAATGATCATGAACTACGGGGCAAAAATGTTAACTAAATCATATTTTTTTTAAACTAAATTTGGTTTTTAAGGAAAGTTTAGATTCCGCTAATGAGCCAGAGTTATGTCCAGAGTTATGGATATGTATGGATCATATTTTCCTTCCAAGTTGGAAATTCAACCCAAAGAAAACTGATTAACAAGAGCCAGATACAGTTCTACTGTATGCAGTGGACCCTGTCTAACAACAGGTGAGGCCTCTGAAAATGATTTGTGAAGTCTGCATATGTTTTTAGGGTGATGCACCCATTTCCCAGATACAACAACCTCACATCATCTTCACAATTACTCAGAACTGTGAAAGCAAGAGAAGGCTTGGCTCTGTTAGGAAGTAAAGCTTTGCATGCTGGTGCAGAGCACAGAGACAGTAGAGGAGAAGACAGCTATCCTGCATTAGGTTTAGGACATGCTGCACTGAAATGGCGAGAAGCGAGGCTTGGCGTGTGCGCGTGGTGGTCTTCAGGCAGCTGGCTGCAGTTGAAGGCGAATGACTGTGACCTTCGGACAAAATCAAGAGTGAATTGTTTTGCATTGGGATTGTTTCTCTGCAATCTGCCCCCACAGCCTTCGTCTGTCTGCACCAACCCCCCGGCACAGCCTGCTCTCTCGGAAACATGACCTCTTTACACCAGCTTACATGCTGGAAGCATGTAATGTGTTGAAATTGCATCTCTGCGCCACAAAAAGCCACCAACTTTTTCCTCCGTTGACGTGGTTCCTATGGTGACATGTTTCTCCACAGGCAGCAAAGAGCTGTCAGTGATTACTGCTGCTCTTCTGATATTTTCCCAAACAAGGATTGACAGTTTCTAAACCAGAACCATCTCAGACCTCTCCGACGTCAAATATTTTGATCACAATTATCGCCCACCTTTCTCCCCTTTCAGGAGTTTTCTGTTTGGCTTTGTGATGTGTGATACTGATATTTAAACACAGGCTTACAGGGTGCACCGCAGGAGTTTTATTTGTCAATGCAAAGTAAACGTGTGTAGCATACAGCTTCACAGACAGAAGTCTTTTGGTTGTTTGATTGTATGTGTGGTGAAATACTATAATAAATGTCAGACACTAAACACACTTCAGGAGAGTTTTGTAAAACATCAATGCCATTAATATATGGGACTACCATGTTTTCGGCACACTAGATTAAAGTGCGTACGGTCTCCTCAAGGAATGCCTTATTTCCGGACTTATGTGGTATGTAGGGCGCACCGAGACATCAGAGTCCGAGATAAGTTCGTCAGAAAGTCAGACTTTGTGAACTGCGCTCGCAGTAACTCTAGTAATTGTTTGTAACACGCTACATGTTAGCCACATTAGTGTTTACACCATACCTATGACTCCCAACCTCGATTGCAACACATAAAAATCAGACTAATATCGCTTAAACAAACTCTAATGTGACTACGCTAACCCTGTTAGTAACACATAAAAAACACAATCCAAGAAGACTACACATTAGCGTTAGCGTATTCAAATTATCTATCTATATCTCCAAATCCTGTTATTAAAACATAAAAAAACACGCAGTCTGACACCACTACATGTTAGCCACACTAGAAGCATTAGCTACGTTAGCGCATTTCTGTGACTAAGCATTACACTTTATTCCAGAAGATTTTGTTAAAAAAAGATGCGTTGGACCACAAATGGCTACTTTTGAAAAAATGTTTCATTAAAAGAGTTTGGAAAATTCATGCCTGTGAATATATAAAGCTCTTCATTGAGTCAGGAATGTATGTTTAGGTCGACTGAGCGTTAGCATTAGCTGTGTTATGGGAAATTTCATTATATGTTAGCATCAAGCCAACAATACTTTATCTTTAATGGTGTTTTGCTTCAGTCACTGAAAAAGGAAAGGCAAAAGATTGATCTTTACCTTTTTGGATCGATTTTTGATTTATTATAAGCTCTGATCACTTCAGATCAATTCATCAATTTAATCAAGCCGGCCCTATATTAACCTTTTCACAAAAACACTCAAACTCGTTTTGTTAAGAGCGCGACTTACTGTCCGGGAAATACGGTACATGTCGATAAATATTCTTTATTTACTGTAACTTTCATGTTTTGATGATAAACAGTGGTTGGTTTTGTCCCTTTTCTGTGAAATTGTTTTCCTGACAGCTGTCCAACTCTTCCTGTCCCTGTCCATCCCCTGTTCTCTTGTTGTCTTTTGGGCTCCAGTGCATGATGAGAGGTTGGAGCCCATCAGAGAAGAAAGGCTGCTGAGCACACAGGCTAATATTTGCTCTGTGCTAAACTGAGCAAATATGGATAAAACGAACACAATCTCTTCCTCTGTATGTGATTTTCTGCCTTGTTGTCCTTTCATTCCACTCCCGTCTCTCCAGGACTGCTGCACAAATGACCACTGCTTAATCAGGCACATGCAGCGCACACGCTGTTTTCAAGCAAGCCACTGGCTTAGAGATAAATCAGACACTGTATGTATGTGGATGTTGGTGGTTTGTCTCTTCCTCCAGACCTTTATGGTCCTACTGCTTCCTGTCCACCTGCTTGCCAGGTATTTGTGCTGCTGTCTGTTTGTTAAAAAGCAGCTTTAGATTTAAACCTGTGCTTTAAGGAGAATACTTGCAATGTGTCTGTTTTCTGGACTGAACAAATCTACTTATGGGTGGAAAATAAAGTAATTTTTTACCCCATTCACATGAACAGTTCCTTCTCTTCCACTTATTAAGAGATTTCTATAATCAAAGTTCCTTCTGAGCAGAAACGAGAGTAATGAAACTGCATAATGTACACGAGTTAAGACCTCAGTTCTGTTATCAAATCTCATGTTTACAGAAATTACTGAACATCAATCAGTTGAATTTTTACACAAAGATGCTTGTATTGACCTGTTCAATTTTTGTCATTTATCGCGGAACTTACATTCTAAAAATAACCTGCGATAGGCGACATCTGCAAAGTACGATTCAAGATGTTTTTAGGGCCGTAAAACTCCTCACTACACATTTCACAAATTTCTCAAACAGACATAATCATTTTCACACTTTTCTCTCTTGTTTCAGCGTTGATAGAAAAATCTGTTGCGGAATATTGAATTAAATCAAAGATCTGGTCCAAATACAGGAGTTGGTCAACTGAACAGAGACATTGCACAGAGGAAATTGATTGACAAGGTCAACAGCCATGCTTTTTTTAGATAGATAGATAGATAGATAGATAGATAGATAGATAGATAGATAGATAGATAGATAGATAGATAGATAGATAGATAGATAGATAGATGACTTTATTAATCCCACAATGGGGAAATTTCATTTCTGTGGCAGCAACACGACATTCAGAAATAATCTATATAATATAACATCAATAAAGGACATCACAAATGACATTTATATTAGATAATTAAAAATATTACTAAAATTATTATCAAAAATTAGATTCTTATTAAATAAAGAAATAAATATTAAATATTAAATAAATACAGCTGCAAAAGTGTAAAAAACATGCGGTCTGCAAAACATGTAAACTGTAAAAAAAACATTACAAATTTTTTCAAAATACAGAATCAACTAATGAAGTTCACACCAAGAACAAAAACAAACAACTGTTCAGGAACAAAAAACAATAACTACAACAAAAGTAAATGAATCAATGACTAAACAGAAAAACACCCCTGGGACCGTGGAGTGTCACTTTGACACGGTGTTGTACAGTCTGATGGCTGTGGGCAGGAATGACCTGCGGTAGCGCTCCTTCTTACACTGAGGGTGCAACAGTCTTGTGCTGAAGGAGCTGGTCAGCGCCTCTATAGTTTGGTGCAGGGGGTGGGAGGGGTTATCCATGATGGATGTCAGCTTAGCTAACATCCTCCTGTCCGCCACCTCCTCGATGGACTCAAGTGTGCAGCCCAGGACAGAGCCGGCCTTCCTAACTGGTTAGGTTTTCTGGTTAGGTTTTCAAACTGGTTTTCTTTTACGTTTCATATTTTTGGATACTTTGTTCGGAAATTCTGATCTTGTATTAGACCTTATAAACAAAAATCCCTTTTTCTGTTTATTAATGATCTTTGTTCTACTTCACACAGTTATGTGTCTCGTGGGTGTTAAGAGGCTTTTACAGTATATTTTGGATGCAAGTTTAATTTAAAGCAAATGAATACACACAAAAATCACAAACTAGTGTAAAGTTTAACTTTAGGGGCTGTTTGAGCCTCAAGAGCTGCTTTTGGGGGAATAATCTTATTAGTCCACTCAGGGGCTCTTTTTAAAGTAAACAGCCAAGCAGCGTTTCATAGACAGTCAATGAACTTTCCTAGGTATTATGTTACTGGCCTTCTTCATCCAGTAGCTGCTGGAACTGAAGGAAACCAAGTTTCTCTTCTCTCTCATTTATGTTATAGAGGCAGAAGAAAAAAAAAATCTAACACCAAAAAACATCTGCAAGGTTTAAGTTTACAGCAAATTTCAGTCTGTTTTCTGTCTTTAAAAGCGAGAGGATTTTCAAAACAAAACTAAAAAAAGTCATGTGATATGATAAAACCTTTAAAATAGCTTTGTTAAAATGAAGTTTGTTCAAATAAAAGGCGATTTGATAGAAAACAATCCTAACAACTATCAAATATTCTGAGTGGTTGGTGAAAAAACTGTATTTATTGTAGTAAATGAAAGATGTGGATATAAATGATTGTTAATAAAGTTTTTATCAAACCAAACAGTTTAGCTTAAGTGCCAGTGGAGCTTAGACACAACTAAATGCAGTCGATGCAGCTATTATCGGATTTAACTTTAGAGACATCAGAGCACAATGACTCACAATGCAGATGTTGTTTTGCGAAATACACTGTAGTTATTTGTATTTTTGTCAATCAAAACTTCACACCTGCTTTTAGTTTATTAAGGTGTTCCGACATTTTTTTACACTGCAAGTTTTGTTTTAGACAAAACAGCAAAGCATGAAGTTGAAAAGTAACACACAGGGAGTAGCAGCCACTATATTAAGCGGCCTATTGGAACAGATAATGAATAATTAAATGTCTGAATTGCTTTGCTCTGACCTTTGACCCGTGTAACACGAGGGGGGCTGCTGGGGCCGTCATGCGTAATTTGGATGAAAAATTGACAACACATTGATGCAATCAGCTCGCCTGCAAAGCAAAGGCGTTACCGCCGCAGCCGCTCCATATGTGAGGGAGCTGCAAGCACGTTAAAGCGTTCAAGTTGTGTTTGAGTTTCTTTTGTTTTTGAATGAAAGCGTCGGTAAACACAGTGCTCCACACGCTTGTAACAGCGGGATCCGGTCTGCGATTCTCTCTGAATCTACGATACGTTGAAGGCGGCTGAGACGATGAAACACTTATGGCTGTGTGCAACTTTTGTTTACAACCCAGTCTTCAAAGGCATCGGTTTGAACTTCAAGAAACGGAAGGAGCAAATGTTTCTGCTCCAACTTCTCCTGTGAAAGTCTTTTGACAGCTTGCTTACATTTCCAAACCTAAAAACGCCCAAAAAATCCAACGAAGAAATGAGGCCAAGACTAAAAAAAACAAACAATTATTTTAGGATGTAAAAAAAAAACACACCAGTGTTTGTCATATTCTAAGGTTCTCAGCAAAATCCCAACCAGGGCTTCCTATCAAATGCGCTACTTTGAATCCCATCCATACCCATCCATATTCAGCTTATGAGTGTCCATGTGTGGGCGGGTGGGCCGCCAAGCACGGCCCCGCACCCCCAGCAGGTGATGAAATGCTGCTGTATCGCCAGCCGCAGGTTCTCTCGCTGACACTGTCACCATAGCAACCCCACTGTGGCGGTTCAGTGGCCTCTAGCCATGATGAATCATGCACCAAGGAAATGATTGAACATTGATAGCAGAGACACTCGTGGCCTGGCCTTCAATTTACCGATTTTCTCTTCTTGAAACTTTGTTTAAACTACCAACCAGACTTGTACGCTCTATGGTAAGTCCACGCTTAGACAAGACCTCTGACCTCCTCTGCTCCACAAAGTCTGGTACAAAGTGCTTCCCAGGATATGTGCGGGATGGAGTATTTATGCCCTCGTTACAACATGCAGTTCCTGTTCTGAACAGATGAGCTAAATCAGGCCAATGTTGGATTCTTGCTGGAGGTGATGGAGTCACGCTGGGTTGCATTACATTAGGAGCAAGTTCTGTGTTTAGACAAAAGGAAATGGAAAACTAAAATCACAAACAGCTCTTGATAAGAGACAACTAAGACAGGAAATACTGCTTTTGACATAACTAGAGTATTATGTAACCATAAAATGATGTTTTGCTAAGTTTTATAGTAAAAATGATAATAAAAATATGTATAAACTGTATTTTGAATACTGTCGGTTGCTCTGGAGTAAGAGTAGCAGCAGTCAAAAATGCCTAATAAAGAAGAAAGAGAAAAGAGAGAAAAGTCCAACGCTTCTGAAAAAGTCAGCAGAGTCCGGCATAATGCTGTGCTCACACCAAATGGGATTCGTCATATTTGTATATCTGCATATCTCATCCACAATGCATGGAAGACACGGATGATGTTGAGAGATCTGGTTGATTTATTCAAAGAGTTCTACAAAAGCATCGTCTCCATTTCTGGGTTCATGAGATCATTCAGAGACTTTGTCTGGTATGGTGAGCTTCACCATCTACTGCATGAGCCTGGTCTGAATGACAGCGAGTTCAGCAATACTTCTGTCTCTCTGTGACCCACTTTGACGTCTCGCTGTCCCGCATTAGTCCAGGGAGGAAAAATTATAATAATTATTGTTTCTACACAAATAAGCACAATCTCATTAAGTTCAGGCAAGGGGGGGGATTAGACTCTCCTCCATGTTTGTTTTATGGATGGCGCTTCTTCTTCTGTCTCGCTGTCAGACGCAAATATAGATACACACACCTACAGCGCCCTCTAGCGGTTGTCAGAGGGAAAAATGCATGTATAAAGAAAACTAACATGAAATCAAATCAATCAACAAATATTTAGCCGTCAAAAATGGCTGATCAAAGCACGGAAAGAGAATATAATTACTGTCAGCGCAGTTGATAAAGTCTTGATGTTGCTTATAATCAGGTGTTCCCTCTTGTGCAGACAATACAGTAATCAATTTTCCTTTTCCCTTCATGTTTTACTTATGTTTTCAACTGTTTGCCACTTTTTGAGCATCAACACTTTTCAGACATTCTCCTGTACCGTCCGTGATTTCACTCAGCAAAACGCGATGATTGCCAGACGACAGAACACACGTGTCTGTTTGTGTTTAGGCCTCATCTGAACAGATTTTGGTTCCGGCAGCAGCTTTATCCTTCAGTGACCTTGGGGGCTGTGACAGATCCTGAGCTTTAAAAAAAGAAACTCTGCAGACTGCCCGCGCAATTTTCTCCGCACGGGACAGCCCCACCAGCAGACATCCTGTACCGACAGACAGCAATTGCTGCCAGTGCCAGTGGGAACGCCAAACCCGGTCAGGTCATCGGGTAAGTTGCCAGCATCAACTGCGTGCACATATGTCCACGTTGACCTGAGACTGCACACGGGAGGGGCATGGGGCAGCAAAGGTCAGGGAGAGACTGTGTGTTAACCAAACACACACAAATGTGTGGAGACTCTTACTTTGAAAAGCACAGTTTTATAGCACACACACAGCCACACACTCACCGAGGATTTATGAGGCTTTGTTGTTAGTTATTTACAGGTACTGCTCTGCTCTATTTACTGTCCATAAATGCAGACTGTTGGCCTTGTTCAGTGCTGCTGGGAACACCCCCCCCCCCCCCCCCCATCCGCCCTAACACCCCCTCCTCCACGAATCCAAGATGATTTAATGTAAGCTCCCTCCATGTGCTGCCATGCATCTCTGAGGCATAAAACAGAAAGGCGTGTCATCAAAACCAAAGAAGAAAAGGGAAAACGGAGGGAATCTGAATAAAGGAATAAATCCCACATCACTCAGGAGCTGCTTCCACTCCACTCATTACCTCTTTGACGAGTCCATCCATTGATTGTCTTACCGGCCTGCCGCCCTTTTAAAAAGCCAGACCAGACATCTTATCAGACAATCAAGCAGATAAGCCCTCACCACACTGACCCCCCTCCCCCACACACACACCAAATCTGACAGTCTGCAGCAGAAGAGAATGGATGGAAAGAGAGGATGGAGGATATAGTGATCCGCTCAGACCAGGAGAGGATGTTAAAAGCAGGAGGACGTCCAAAGTATTTTCCTATTTGTTTTTGGATTCTGGCGTGGCACTCAGAGCTCGGCGTGTCTCCGGACTCTCACTAAGACTCGCTCTTTTAAGGCTGAAAGGCACACAACAAGGCTTGGAAGACGAACACAGCCAGACTCTTCAATAATGTATTTGCTGATGCCTGTGTGTGCTTGTTAAACGAAAAAAAGCATGCGAGACAGAGCAGAATTTACAAGACTTTCTATTTATAACTCAGTTGGGGAGCTTCCCTGTTTATGAATCAGAAAGGGGATTTTGTTCTGGGATTCTGAAAGCAAAAATTTCTCCCCAGATTTGGTTTGGGGAAGGGGTCAATCCTCAGACGTGGACTGTTACGCTCATCTGTCTATTAGAGAGGAGGGGCTGCATCTTCAGGTGTGAGGCTTGTGTGGCCACCTTAAGGGATGCTATGACAATGGAACGTACCATTGTCGTCCATGTGGTTAGAGTATTATATGGTATTTGCAAGGATGATGGAGGTCACACGCACCTACGGCGTCCGGGTGATGGTGTCGTTCGTTGACTCCTTACTGACCAACAATATGCAATACTATAAGATTAAATGTTGCAAAATGCCGCAAAGTCACTTTTCTCCCTGACAGAATGATTTACGTTGATTAGGTAAACACTTCATGACTGTAAATATCAGCCCGCCTGTCTTAAATTCAGAATGAACTGGATTGACGTTCATTGCTTGAAGAATTATGGTAATAAGAACTATAAGGTTGGAGTTAAAGGGTTAAATGCTCTCTCTTCCATGGGTCAGCAGGGGACACAGTCATGGGGTGGACGGCAGACTTGACAGATGTCCAGAAGGCGGTAATCTACACCCTTCACAAGCAGGGCAACACACAACAAGGTGGTTGTTCACAGACTTCAGCATTCAATATGTTTGGATATGCCTATCTTAATGATACCGCTAAATGTGGATCACATGAGTCCAGCCGATGTTGGATACTTTTGGGCTGTTGCAGTCTTTGGGACATGGATGAGTTTTAAAAAGCTAAGTTGGCAAAGAACAGGCTGTTATGGAACACGTACAGCCTGCTTTCAGGCATGATGAAATCTGAAGATCACCTGTTGATGCAGCCTGCAGAAACATTCATCTTTTGTAGAGCCCTGTCAATAGTTGGGCGTCAATGAACGGATTTTGTTCAGCAGCTTGAGTTTCAGTCAGTGTGTCACGTCTGGGATGTCATTTGAAAGTTGCACACCACAGAACCTTAATAAAACACTTAATTGCATTCAGCGGCGGCAGACTGAAATGCTGCCGGATGTAAATAAAACATAAACTCAAGAGATGAGCTCGACGTCTGCAGTGAATCCTAACAATCTCTTTCCCGCTGCTGAGTCGACCGCCTCCTTGACAAGTGGAGAGGCTTAAGAAGACAGCAGAAAGAAGAACAGCCACAGCGCCGATCCCAGGGGAGGGAACTGTAAATTGCAGAACCATGTGAGAAGTAAATGATAATTACAGCCTGCGGCAATGTTTTATCAAGAAAAAAAACAGTTTGCTTGCAAGGGGTCGTGATGCAAACTGGATGCTCCAATCAGGAATTCTGAGTGTTTGTTCACTGATGAGCCTCTGGGTTGTCTGTTCAGCTTTGATGCTCAACTCAGGCTGAGCTGTCCTGGAGAGCTTTTTAACAACACCACATACCTAAAGCTTTGTGTGTGTGACAGACACACACACACTGCTGACTACCTACAGACTGTGGTCCACACAAAGGAAAACTCACATTCGTGCAAGCTTTATCATATCTGTCTGCAACATAATTTAACTAAAATTTCCAGTATTTTGTTTCGGACATGTCACTCAAATTAACATTTTACAACCTAAAAACAACAACAAACTTTTCATTTTTAACAGCCAGTGAATGGATTCTTACTTGGATTTACGGTCTCAAACCAAGACATTTTAACATTTTGGTTGTAAAAGGTTTGTTCTTTGCACAGTTTTGCAGAGTATGCACCTTGCTCAGGTGCAACTTAACTGTAATTATTTTAAATAAAAAGCAACAACTGCTAGGAGTCACTGTAGGAGTGTGTGTAAGTATTTGCTAATGACAGCAACACAGAAGAAGAAGAGGATGAAGATTTAGAGCTTTTTAGTGACACGGAGAGCTTAGCTGACTTGTTCTTATCAGAATCACTCATCATATGTTGGCCTAATATACTAAATTCGTCTGATGTTTTTTAATGGAGCTAAAAGAGCATCAATTTGTAGTAACGTGTGCAGATATTCAGTCTATTCTGGTTTTATGATTTGGCTTTCAAGATAAAATGTCTGTTGGTCCCATATTTTGTCAAATACATTTCTCTCAAAAGTGCAACTTACACTCCAGTGCGACTTTTATATGATCTCTTCTTCTTCATCGTGCATTTTTGGCTGCCGCCACTTACAGTCCAAAAATTACAGTTCAAGCTAAAATGGAAAATGGAAATCAATTTGAATATGACGAAACCTTTTGGACCCACCTTGCACACTTCTGTGAGAGAATAGAATTACTTTGTTCCTGAGTTTCCCACTTTTTTTCCGCGCTTGGGAAAACTGTAGCTGTTTACTGACGATCAACAAAAAAACACTTCAGTTGTGCTGCAGTTCAGAAAATCAGAGCGCTTTGAGACTGATTCCTCTACTTCTACAATCTCAGGCTCATTTCTGATCATCTAAATGGATCCAGAGACGGTCTCAGCAGGTTTCCTGAAGCACGAATAGAGAAACATTTAGTTTCATTTGATCAGCTGTTGAAAAAAAAAAAAGTACACAATGTGAAATACGAAAAATGTCAACACAAACACCAAACAATCGCTATCATCAACTATTTTACAAAAGTTACGATTATTTATTAGAAACATTGCACCAGCTTTTATATTTTTGTAATCGTGTGCAAACCTCGTCATGCTCAGGTTTTTTTCCTACAAACATGAATGGTATTCATTGATTTTTGTTTACTTTGACAGTATTTGAGATTGTGTAGTGTTGCTGTGGCTTAAAGCTGTCCGGCTGTATCAGTGTCCGTAAATATGGTTTACGCTGGAATAAAACCAAAAAAACGGGGCCTAATGCATTTTTAACTATAGGGCTTCATTCTTCCATTTTTCAGTGAAATCACTCAAGTCCAACTCTGAACTGCGTGACGGGGGGTTTTTGCTAAGAGACTGCAATATTTCCTCTGCCTCATTTATGACAAGGTAAGCATTGGTTGCTGTGAGCTAATGGGAAAGTTTCAGCAAGAGGTTATTTTTAGAGCTGGAGCAGTAAACAAAGTGCAAAGCACATGAAAAAAGAATGAGGAAAGATGCAAAGAGACAGGAATTCAATAAGCGGAACGCCATGACCGCTCTCTGCTCCCACTGAAGCAGTCATGAGCAACCAAGTCTGCTTCCGCTTCTTAATTGCCACAGCACCACCGGCAGAGCCATGTGGCTCTTTCTTATTAAACTATTTGTTAATTGCAGAACAGAAATGAGCCGCCTTCTTGTTCTTTTCCTTCTCCAGCCACTCGTCTGACTCTTGCTGCACCTGAGCACCGACTGAACTCAAGACAAAATATGGAAACACTGCAGAAATCTGCCAATTGAGGGTATTTTTATCCGATGACTCAATGAATAAACATGATTTTCATTTCATCCGTCGCTAAACAGGTTTTAGGGCAAAGACGGGGCGGGGCGGCCTGCCCGTGAAGGCTTAGGGAATATTTAAATCCAGCATATTTATTTACTAAAAAGTTAGGATAACTACTAGCAAACAATAAAAGGATCTGTGCAACAGGAAGGCCAACAAAACGAAGGATGTCTAAAAAACGATGGCATTCACAATCAGAAAACACTTATAGTGTTTCTGTATAGCGACTGAAGTTAACTAAAAATTTGGGCAGGACTGTTGGCGAGGAGTAAGGCCGCCCCCACTTCCTGTCACCCATATGCTTACACGCTCTGCTGCTAACCTACAGCACCTTACACCCCCAAACTAACATTAGCGGTGCAACAAAAATGGTGAGCAATATTGGAGCTATCCAGACAAAGCTTGTGGCTCGCCGTAGTAGCTTCTAAACTACAAGCTTTTTCCAACGGCATTTTTTCATCTGCGACTGATTCACAACAACATGAATGAAGAAATACTCAAAAATGCTCATTTAAGCATAGCTTTCTTTATGTATGTCCTCCGTCATCAGAAAGATCCGGCAAAAACATGTAAAAAGCACCAAAAAAAGCAAACCATTTTCATTGGAGAGGCTCTTCAACTGACATACCGTCAGTATTTACAGATGTCTGTGAGTAAGAGGATAAAGTTGTGTTTGCACTATCATGTTAGACTTAAACACAAAGAACTCTGTTTGGACCCTCTTCCTTTTATCCTTCCCAGGGTTTTAAAGGGTAACACACTGCTGTGATTGACAGTGGCAGTGAGGTTAGCTTGAGGTCACGTACAGTCACGCTGCCTCTTCAAGAATGGAGAGAGAGAAACAGAGCAAAGTGATGCCAGTTTCACCACAGAACTTTCTGCGGAGGTTGAGGATTTTTTCTCCTCCACCTTCTCCCGAGGCAGGTGCTCATGGTCCAGAACCTTTTTGTTTCAAGCCGCTAGCTCGAGACGCAACCTCAGCAATACCTGACGGCGGGTCCGCCGGCACGACTGAGGGTTTGCAGGACCGAAAAGGACCAGTAGCAAGCGTTGGCACAGGCTGTCTATTCAGTCGGAGGCGCTGGAGAAAGCCCTATTTTAAACTTGATCAAGTTAGAAAAAAAAACTGACTAAAATGTTCTTTGCAAATCACCAGGACGGAGTTTACTGGATTCATTGCAGATGGGACCCAACAGCTGCTGCCTAATTTCCAAGTCCTTGGAAAGTTGTAAAAGCCAGTAAATTTTTGACAACCAAAGACAATCGACCTACGAGCCATGCTGAAGACAACACATAATAAATTAATGTACGACATGGGTGTATTCAGACTGGGAAAGTCCTTTGTTCCGGATCCAGTCCCAAACTTTGCATTTGCTCTGCATCATAGGCTGTAAAAACAACGGACAAATGGAGGTGTGACCTCACACATAGAAAAGCCTTACCTCCAGCTCTCGTGAAAAGAGGGAAAGTCCCTCACCATTGCTTCCTGATATCAACGGCGACAGTAGTTGGCACAGATACGATGACTCAGAGCCACTCGGACGAATCACCGTGGACTGGTTTCAACATGGTGGCGCCCGTATCAGGAAAAAATGGTTCTTTCTATTTGGGAACACGAGAATGGAGGGGTTGAGCTGTCCGTTGATTTAACAGTCATTGGTCTGTATTTAGACTGGCAAGCATTCTGTTACGGAACAAAGCTTGTAAACAAAACCAATGATCTCTTTAGTCACCGGGACAGTTTACTTATTAAAACTTCATATTTTGATTATCAGTGTACTTGTTACTTTGGTACGGCGGAGGCGTGCTGCAACTACTGGTGAGGAGACGAGCCGTGTGCGCTTTAACTCAGAGGATGCTAGCAAGTGCAGTGATGAGCAAACGTCAGGTATGAAGGTACGCTCATAACTGTTTATGATGTACAGAAAACCGTGAGAAGCAACGTGTGTCTCTTTAAAAAAGGATTTGATGAGTCTGAATTCATCCAATCACATTTCAATGATTTGATGTGTCTCAATGTTGTGGTTCTATGTTAATATTTTTAAGAGAATTCTGTTAAGGAAACTACAAGGTAGCATTTAGGGTAACGTCACAGCAACGTCTGTTGGGCGCGAGCCGATTAATTAGACACAGAAAAGGATGTAAGAAATGTTTTCAGCTGTTATAATAAACAGTCCAGCATGTAGACGGTTGGACTCTTTTTCTGTTTGATAACACAATCGTTGCTTTACATCTGTTGCTTCATTCCTACTCCTTTACGTTGGCTACGGTGGCCGTTTTGGTTCATTTGTTACGCTACGAGGACATATTGTATTCAGACTGAGGAGCAAAACGAAGCTCAGTCCAACTGGAAACGAACCGAGACCACCTCCAAAAAAGGGGGTCAGAGACTGGTTCCTGGTCCTGGACCAGGGTCCGCTTGGGTCCGCGGATTATCGGAGGGAAACGAACTCTGATTTACTTTAGGCAAACCAAATGTGTCCAGTCTGAATACACCCTAAATACTAATAGTCAGAGGGGCGGGGTTAGGGAAGAGGAGTCACTGTGACCAATACACATTAAAAGATGGGCGGGGCTTTTCAACTGGAGCTGCTGAGGATGACGGAAAACTTCTGAAATGACGTAGAATTTATATATCAGTCGATGAATCACGGAACTCAACTTTACTGCCCTGTTTCAACCTCTAGGGGGCAGCATATAGTTTTAAACTATGAGCAAACAGCCAGCACTTTTAAAGCTCCATCTGTGCAGGTAAACAGCCCCAAAAAGTTAAATTAACTGTTCAATTACCCTTTAGGGTCAATGCAACTTTTTTTTTTTTTATTCTCAAAACTGTTTAACCTAAATTTGCATGAGCTGTTTCTGTTTGCCTCTGCCCTTTTCTTCTCATCTTTCTCGTCTTTTGCTCTTTCCACCAGTCTGTGTTGTACACGGTAAATATCACACACCTACGTGCATGATTGATACTCTGGCACAGGTAACTGCAGTGCTTTTGAGGTGCTTTCATCTTAAGTCAGACTCAGGATGCCGTTCGGCAGCGATGTGTTAGAGATTAGTTACAGCTGACGGGGAGGATTGTCCGTCTGCTGCTTTCTTTGATCACAGGGACCAATCAAAGGGGAGATTGATCACTCCAAAATCAATAAAGGCCACTGATCACTAATCATCATCAGTGATGATGGTTGCCGTGTGCCTGCTGGGGCGTGGCTGCGTCATTCGTCACTGTTTCCAGAATCGTGCAGCTCCGCCGTCTGCATGTTTGAGGCCTCACTCCCCCCTGAAGAAGACGGGAGGGAAATGTGAAACATGTGAAAACATACCTTCAAGCTTTGAGATATACAAATATAGAGGAAGATGTCAAAGATTAATAATGACATCTGGATCTGCACTCCAGAAAGGTGATAAGAAAAGATAAAAGATCTTCTTGGGGATAACCCGATGTCTCCTTTCTGACACCACACGGTCCTGACTGTGCACGTGTGTCTGCTCATGTGGGATGCCATGCATGCATGTTTGTGCATGGATCTATTCCTGTGTCACATTAAAGGCTTCCATGTGTTATCTTTCCATAAGGATTAGTGCATAAGCCAGGCCCCAGGGCTCCGATTCCTCTTCTCAAACGTTATCAGAGATCGCTGGACGCCGGCGCTGAGCTCTTTATTAAAGAACCTCTCATATCTAACAGACCCTTATCAGGCAAACCGGTCTGGCTCCTCGCTGCTTCTCTGTGGTCACAATGAACTCATTTATTTAGACCGGAGAATGGTTTGGTGAAAAAAAAGCAGCTTTAGGTGAAATCTGGATTGTCTTTACAGTTACAAGCAAAAATTCATCTCCCTGTCTCCAGAAAAATGTGAAACTTGCCATTAAGTTTTGGAGACAAATGCAGCTCATATTGAGAGAAATTCCTATTTCCACTGGATGCTTCCCTGGGAGTTCCTTATGAAAATCTGTCTCCAGGGCAGCAACATGCATTTTACTCCCAGTTGTTCAATGATCTGTCTACACAGTGCACAATGCTTAAAAGAAATAGCAAACTATTGAGCTGCTATTCTCTGACGGAGGAAGCTTGAGGGCTAAAACAACTCAATGGCTGCTGCGCAGTGATCCCAGCGCACTGCTTCCTGCTGGGGCCAATGCCACCATGAATTCCTGAGAGTCGGAGGATTCTTCCCTCTCAAAGTACCCCCCCTCCAGTCAAAGTGGAGACATTCGGGTCCGAAGGCGACACAGAGGGTTGTTTACTGTTCAGCTTGGGTTGACTTACAGTCCAAAGGAACTCTTTGCTGGACATCAATTTCTTCAAAACACGGATTCCTTGGAGGAATAAAATGTTGTAAAGCTGACTTGGGCCTGAGGTGGAGCATGAAAGAAAAATCCACTCCTGTCAGTGTTGGACCCATTTATTCTGAGTATCTAGTATATGCGCAAAAGTGCTGCAAAGTAAACAATTTGGTCTCTTTTTGAAATTCTTTTCTAGGTCAGAGTAAGGGATGTGGTTTGCACGTTTCTGACTCGGTAGAGACGACAACTGCTGTGGATGTGAACCGAGAGAAAACTTTCTGAGATATAAAACCACAACGGGATGGAAACAATGGAGTGCGGGCCTAAAAACTGACTAATGCTATATCATCTCCAGCCTAATCTAAACGTGGATGTGCACTGGAAGCCCGATCGTTCCAGCTGCAGCAGCTCTGGGAGGCTGAAGAAAAAAAGCCCAGAGCTTCCTGCGTGAAATAAAAGGATTCTCACGCTGCCACTCTTCCTGCAGATATTTCAGCTTCAGCGGAGTGGCCATTAATGGGAGTGGAAAGTTATTCTCCATCTATATTATGCTTCTCTCAGGGATTGCAGGTCCGGTGATAAATGAACAGCCACCTGGGAAATATTGGAGCCGATGGGAGCCATTTTGGCTCCATTATTCTCAATAAAGGGCAGGTCAACTTGCCTCTCCCTCCCTCGTGTCGCTTCCCCCACGTCTCATTAAGCAGGCCCGGCGAATAGTGCGGGGGGTTCGTCATTAGCCTACAGATGAAAGAGAAGCCCTTGTAGCCTGAGAGCAATGCCATGCTGAGCCTCTTGGAATAAATCCTCTTGATTTGTGTAGATGCTGTGTGGAAGTGTGATACAAGATTTGATGAGCTGAAGAGGAGTTAGCCACACGTTATGTGTTGCAAGTGAGTTCACTGCTAGTGCCCTCCTACCTGACACAAGGTAGAGATGTCAGCTCTCCAGCTGGACACACACAGGTGTGTTTCGTTCAACCTACATGTCTCTGTTTATGAGCTTCAGTGCAGCACAGATTCTTTCCATCACTGCCGTGTCAGCTCAGGATTGTTTCTCCTGCGGCACCCCACCCGCTTTGGCTCCGACTATAGATTGGAGTCCTGACCCAGCATCCCTGGACCGCTCTATATCTTCTACTGGCATCTGACAGCTAATAATGAAAGCACTTCAGGTTTTTATCGTAGCCTTCTTTCTCCCCCTGCAAAGTTTTTGTGTTTCTTTCAGGCGAACCTGCATTCCCCGCTCGCTGTTCCCCGGCATCAAATGTCTGTCCATCCATTTCTGTTGGAAGGATCCATCCTGTTGAGGAGTTGTCATGAGGGGTGTCAAAATAATGGAGTGCACTAACTAAAAAATGCACAGAACCCTTGTGTTTTGCTTTCGCTGTCAATGCTGCGGCATGCTTTTACTTTTTAGGAGTTTAAAAGTTTTACTGGCCTTCACAGGAATTTCTTTTTACAGCCAATCACTAATTTATGTGTAGGCGTGCTAAATGTTTGCTAAACTAAGCCGTCTAAAGCAGATAAAGGGACATTTTTACTGTTACCTGTTTCAAAAATGTATATTTTGGCTTAATTTAGCCACAGATGTCACCTTCGGACCACTTCTTTTCATACTTAATAGCAGTTCTTGGCTGTTTTTAGGTATGTGGTTGATCACATCCTAAATATCATGTGACTGCTTCACACATGAACCGTCTATCGCAGGGGTCGGGAACCTTTTTGGCCAAGAGAGCCATAAACGCCACATATTTTTAAATGTAATTTTGAAAGAGCCATACAATAATGTAGCGTCCCTTTCCCACACAGAGGCACGGAGACTTAACCTCTTTTAAGGTTCTTTATTCTGGTGACTGCAGACCCCTAACAAACGCCGTACAATTAATTCAGCAACATCTGAATCTCTCCCGCCGAGACGAGACGAGAGAGAGCGCTTCTCTCAACTTTTTATTCCCCTGCTCCCGCTCCAGTCCTCCCATTTCCCTTATTCGGCCCATAGCTGAACCCCATTGGTCCAAACTCCCTAACAACAGGCTGAGCGACAGAACTGAGGGCCAATCAGATCACTGTTTGATCGATGCGTTCCATGAACTCCAGAACTTTTAACGAGGCCCAACAGCCAAGTTAAACTCAGTCCGCGACAATATTTTTAAAACTAAAAATACAAATGAATGTGTGCATTTGATGTAATTTTAACACTTCTTTACAAAAAGAACATTCTTTTTAATAACATCGTTATGCTGTTGCTAATAAATGATTCGTGGTAGTTCTGCTGATGGTCTAGTCTGGTTGATACGTGGTGAGTTTCTGCTTCATGCAGGCGTTGAGACTTTAAACGTGATCGTAGGTCTGAATGTTCTTTAGATGTGAGACAGACTGATCACATGCAGACGGGGAGCCAAACACACACTCACACGCTGCAGTGAGTGACGGGAAGCGGGTTTACGTTTTTACCATCCCTGCGCGATTCACCTGCTGCCCCCCCCCCCCCCCCCCCTTCTTCCTCACACGTCCCGTCCCCGCAACTGCACGCTCTTTCTCAGAGACTGGAGCGCGCAGTTTTAGGCACGGCAATTCACAGGTTTCCGGGTGGTACAAACTCTGTGAAATAATAGATGATAGTAAACTGATTTACTATTTTCTCTCCAAGCACCGCTACTACTGCGCGCCTCTGGCATCGCATCGCGCCCGAGAAGGACTGGTCTAATGAAAAAAAAGTATAATTAAAGATTTGTCTGCGAGCCACATGTGACCATCAAAAGAGCCATATATGGCTCGCGAGCCATAGGTTCCCGACCCCTGGTCTATCGCCTTGAAGTGACCTGCATGCACAGACAGCATGGATGCCATTCATGCATGTGTTTGTTAGTTTTGTGCTTAAAGGCAACAAAACACACCTACAAAGGAGATCGTTTAACATTTAGCACAGAATAGTCCTTTTTGAAGTATGTGGATGACAAAAGAGTCAGAAAAACACAACACACTCATGTTTTACTTGGTTTGATAAAAAAAAAAATCACATATATTATTTAGAACCCTATACCCTATATCATGTTATTAAAAAAGAGAAAGCAGTTACTGTATTTTTTGCATTATAAGGTGCACTTAAAAGCCCTATTGTGTTTTTTCAAAAAAAACAACAGTTTGCCTTATGACCTAAAAAACCTTGTCTGGTTAAAGCGAAGCACACGACGCTCCGTCAAAATGTTTTTACGAGTCGCAAACAAGGTTACCTCTGTAAATACGCTAACAAGGCTAATGTGTGGCAGCGCTGGACTGCATGTTTTTTTTGTTTTTCCTTTACATGTTTCTAACAAGGTTGGGAGTTAGCTTAGTCACAGTAATGTTTCTTGATTTAGTGGTATCAGGTTTTTTTATGTGTTGGGGGTTACTGATACTCTGAATATGCTATCGTGGCTATCGCTAACGTGTTACAAGTTCTAGAATTGCTGTGGATGCAGTCTAAGTGGCAGCCATCTCTTTTGTCGTGCTTTATGTCCCTTGTAGTTCAGTGAGCTCTATACACGAAAATAGACCGTTCATTGATGATGCGCTTCATAATCCAGTGCGCTCCATCTTGCAGAAGATACAGGTTACTGGTTTAAACTTTGATCAAAATCAAACATTGGGGACATAATGGCAAAAATAGTGCACTCCATGATTTCAGGCTGTTTTGTACGGAAGGCTTGACTTTGTTGGCTGCATGGAATCGGGGAAAATCGGGGAAAATTATCATTTTTCCGCTGGGGTCTGTTGACTGAGTCATGGCTGCACTTCACAACACCTCTTTTGCAAAGTCACACATGACGAGCTCTCATCGCTGGCTTATGGAGTGAGCAACCTCGTCTCCTCCACAGCAGAAATCCAATAATCATTTGGCTATGGTAACCAGCTTTGGGTTCATGACCAGAAGCATAAGATCTGGGATACGTCCAACTGAAATTAGTCTCTTTGAGATGAATGGATGGATGGATGGATGGATGATCAGACTGATGGGAAGATGAGAATAAGAAAGGACAGAAGGAAGGAGGATGGACTGGTGGATGGAAAGATAGAAGGAAGAACGGATTGATGGATGGGATTTGGATCACACCGAAATGCGTTCTCTTGCCCGTGGCCACTCACGCTGCTATTTCAAATTTCTCAACTTCAGGCAAGGGAACAGAAAAAAAAAAAAGTCTTGTCCTACTTTTATGAGGGTTAGCCGGAAAGGAAGAGAGGAAGAGCTAAATAAAAAAAAGAGGAAGGCGAAGCGGAAGCACAGGAAGAGGACAGAGTGGATAGAAGAAGAAGTGAGGAAGAGTTTGTGGGAGGATGTGATAATGAGGGCAGTTAATTCAAAAACAGGGTGTGAGAGGCAGAGATTATCCTGCTAGCAGAGAGCGATGCAGTCCACAGATTTTCTGCACTGAATGGCTGTCAGCGAGGGTGAGGGGGCTGGAATGGGTTGCTGAGCTGAGAAGAGGGGAGCCAGTTTATCACCGGCTAAGTATTTTGGTAAATACGCCTTTCCAGGTCAGCCTAGAAAGCATGGAGGGAGGGAGGAGTTTGAGAGGTGAAGAGAGGAAATGAAAAACCTGCAACAAATTTATGATGTGCGCATGCATTAGTAACTATAGAAAACACCAAAGAACACACCGATGTAGCTATAGCTGAAATACTTTTAGCTGTAAAAAAACACCTCTTTGTCTTTGTGGTGCTCCCTTTAGGGGGCGCCACATCTAGCCCTCTACTCTGCACCCTTTTCTCACACACCAGCCACCGTCATGTCCACTTTCACGACATCAAGATTCAAGAAGTGTTTATTGCCATATTCAGTGAAGTTTCACAGAATTGGAATTTACTTCTGTGCCAGTGTACAACATAAAACAACAGAACAACAGTAAGCGAAAGTAAATAAAAAATGAAATTGAAAATAAGTTTATCTACTAAACTAAACTAAAATAAATAGAACATTTTAGAATGTGATTGATCACACAATCGTGGATTTATCTTGTTACTATAGCTCTGTGAAAATTTGAATAAATCAGATAATTACACAGCGATCATCAGCTGATCGTGTAAACAGTGCATTAGCGGGTAATTCCGATCCAGAAGTGGTGGAAAACAGTCCAGAAAGCGTTATCAGATGCTCTACTCACTCATTTGATGTCATTTTAAAAAAAGAAGGTGCATATCTGTCAAAATAGTTTGGCATTAAGAAGAAAACGACACAAAAGCTAAGCTAACTTGGAGGTAAAGTAGGGTAACTGGCAGACGATTGTTGCTGCAGTAAAAGAGATCAACTTAAAGAAATAAAACAACAGTAGGATCAGAATACCCAAATTTTTTATTAAAAAAAAAAAATTCTTTTTAACTATCATTACGGTCGGCCACCAGTTAGCCTTCTTTATTCTTTATTTACTACTTTATTCTCCATCCATTTTCTCAACTCACTCAAATGTATAGCAACTGACTGCTAAAGTTAATAAAAGACAAGTCCTGAATGTTATTATTCCTATTCGACCCTAAACTACCATATCAGCTGTCTGTCAACCGACCAGCCAGTTGCCCAAATGCCGGCATACATCAGAGAGCTCTGCGGCGGAGCTAGTAGTAGCCTAGCAGGAGCTATCGTATGACAAAGCAGCCTAGATATCATAAATCTTTTGATATTTTTCTTATATACATTGAGACGGTAATAAATTGATTATTTTTGTTTTTCATGTTCCTTTTTTGAACAAATATGGGTCACAGAGACACGAAAGTCACCGCTGAAAGCGGCTTAGTTTTGCCGGCGTACAGAGAGCATATCCGCGTGTATGACTTATGACGTGAATAATTATTGCGTTCGAACGGATTAATTATTGCGTTCGAACGACATAATTATTGCGTTTGCACGAGTTAATCATTTCGAGGGAACGGAATAGTATCTTGTGGGAACGCAATAGTATCTTGTGGGAACGGAATAGTATTTCGTCCGAACGAGATAAAAATCTGTGGGAACAAGATATATTTTTATATCTTAATGTCAGGACACGGGCTCCGTAGTTGGGCGACAGCGGGGCACACCTGAACCAGTTTAGGTGCGCCCTTCCCAACCTGTCCCAGGAATAAACTGGCTGGCATATCAGGGATCCCCCCCCCCCCCCCCCCCCCCCCCCCGTTTCCCTGCTCTCCTGCTGCCGTTGGCCGGCGGGCCGATGGCAGCAGGAGAGCAGGGATCCCTCCGCCGCCTGCTCTGGTTTTTCTTAGTATTATCTCTATTTTTGAAGTACATTCACTTTTTTACACCTATTAAGAGGGATGTCTGCTGCTTTTTTTCCTTACTACTTCTGGGTCAGGTGCAATAATTATTCAATCAGCTGGTCTTGACTGACAACAAAATGCAGCAGGACATCGCTGTAAGAATCAGCTTTCTTTCAAACTAACAGAGCTATGGTTTCTAGATAATTTCCCTTCCAGCAGATCAATAACATTCTAAAAAGTGTAATTCTATTTTAGTTTAATAAATAAGGCTCAAAGCAAATGCTCACTCAGTTTAACAATTTTTCAGGACTTGATGTAAACGCCTGTGACCCCGTGGTGTATTTTTGCCAGTGTGTTAACCAGGGAAATGTGGTATTTAAACCTGCGAAAGTCGTATTAAAACAAAGACAAATATTAATGAAAACAGACAAGTCCAACTTGAAATAAATCAACTATCATGTCTATGAGTTCCTTTTTTGAGGATGCTTTTGGGAAAATTTGAGGGAAATAGCAAAAAAATAATCATAGTCCGATGGTAATTGTGTTGTTAACATGTTGTAGCATTTTCAAGAGGATGGAGGACATCGATAAAGAAAATTAAACTTCAATTTTCATTTCTGAGTATTTATTTATTCAAATCGCTGTGAATCAGGAGCAGAATAATATTCACCACTGTAGAAAAGCAATGTGTGGGCAGCAGTCTCCCTGCTCCGCTCCATTCTGATCATCCACCTGCAGACAAACGGATCCATGAACCTTTTTGTTTTCCTCGTCTGAGCTAAAATCTGGATCCAAATTGTACGTCTCGATAGAACCAATATTGGTCGCCATTTTTGTTGCACCGGTTGTGTTAGGTTGGGGGTGTGAGGGACTGTAAGCTAGTGGGACAGCATGTAAACAGAGAGCTCTCAGATATGGGGGATGGGAAATGAGGGCAGGCTAGAAAAAGATTTATGGATTCATGTTTAACACAAAACGGTTCATTTCTTTAGATATGCTGTTGTTTATGATTAACTAGGTGTTTTTTTCTGAAATTATAAATATAAATATTGTTTATTTTATAGCAGAATATATTCATTCGTTTTAAAAGCAGTTTGAAATTGGTTGAAAAGGAAAATTTCAGGATACAGTGTGATGTTTGGGTTTTTATGGCTACACATAAATGCAATATTTCATTTGACGAGGGGCATAAAAAACAAAAGATTCTTTGATGGAATTCTTTCATTGTAACTCCGCAGTAATTTGTTAATTTTTTTAACATTCCAGCTCACGACCTTCAGAGGTATTAGAGGGTGGACTGGCGCCTCTCACACACTCTCCCACATCCTCCTCTTCATCTCTTTATCTCCAGCTCAATCCCCTTCTGCTTGTCTCTGCTTATTGTCCCGGGCCCGTGCCTAAATGCAGCTCTTTCATCTTTGTTTTTATCTGTCAGATCTGTAAGGCACCAGTCCCACTCCTCAAAATATAAAGTTAGAAAGTCTCCCAAATCCAAGCAGATCAATGGATAAGGCTTGGCAGGCCCAGCTAATGGAATGCAGCTCGTGTCCCAGATTAAGACTTTTTTTTTTCCTGCACAACTGTCCTTGAACAACCATGATGCTACAGGAAGCGCTGATGTTATTTATGGTGAGAGTGAACAACACAAGCTGGAGACTTGCTCAAAAATCCAAAGTGTATGTAATGAACTTTTTTTACCATCTCACAAAAAGAAAATATAAACTCCAATCAAATCCAAATTTTGCAAAAAATATAGTGTTTAGGTGTCATTCTACGACAAAACACCGGAAACGTTCTCTTGTGGGGTGCAGAGAACGAGGGGAAACTTCTTTTCAGCAGAGCAGCAAATTATTCAGATTCCCTGAGTCACCGCTTCAGCAGATCAAATCAGGGATCGGTGGCCTCCATGGCCAAAAAAAAAACAACAAAAAGTAGAAAAATAGGCAGGAAAAGGCCAGAGCACAGAGATAAAAGCAGTGATGAGGTGAGAGCGCTGTGCTGGTTGGCTCACGCCATTCTTTGTTTCTACACGTGTAAGCACAGCAGTCAGACACAAAATTCTTGGCTCATGTTCTCTGCATAAATAAATCAACTGAAATATGTATGCAAAAGCAAAACCGCAAAGGGGCCCGGGAACAGGACAGTAATTTAACCCAAATGGACAGAATACCCAACCACAGCCAGAGTCACGGCAGACCCAAGCCTGTGGGAGAGAAAGTGAGCATCTCCATGATGAAAGACTGGGAAGCCACAAAGGAAAAGAGCGGGGCGATAGGAACTCCGGTCGGCTCCTTCTGATCAGATTTGAGCTAAATGGGATTAGTGAAGAGTGCATACAGTTGGACACACTCACAGTGGAAGAATGGAAGCTGTTCACAAAAGACAGATATCCATCTTGCACACTTTCTCTTTCACTTGATCTCGCTGCTAAGAGCATTTCCAGGCATTGGCGAAACAATGAGTCACCATCTCGCCGCCTGCTCTGGAGCTTTCATGCCATCATTCGCTCGTGTTTGTGGGACACGGGCTCTTCTGTCCTCCGAGGAGTCCCACAACAGCATAGCTGCACCCAAACCTTAAATGTTAGCTTTAAAATGAAGGAAGAGATGAATCTTCCTGCATTTTCCACAGCCTGCTATTGTCTGAAACTGGATAAAACCAGGTTAGTTATTTTAAGAAGGAACTCCAGGACAACATGTTTGAATTCAGCCTAAAAACAGATCTCCATCAAAGGCGGTTGTCAAAGTTCGTAGACGTTTAGCAGGAATGGTGTCAGTAGCATCTGTTTATTTGGGAACAATCAGCCTCCTGGATTTATGAATCATTATAGATTTGCTTGTAATTAAATCCAAACTTTGCATTCGATTGTATTTTTTAAGTTTAAAATGTTACATTGTGTTTATGTACAACACTTTGGTCCAGCTGTGGCTCCTACTAAGTGTCTATTCCTCATTTTTTTTTTCCTTTAAATTGACTTTAACTTTAGTGGAAACCTGGATTAAATGTCAGACATGCGGCATGAAAGGTTTAACATAAATTTCGACTAATTGAATTGTTTCAATCTTCAAATTTTTCAATTGTTTCTCAGTAAAGAAACTAGCCGTTTGTTCCCAAATCTAAGAACTTAAAGCGAAGTCACACATCCCAAAACGCCACCGCACCGTGACTGTAATGTTCTTGTTCAGCGTGTCAAAACTGCTTACTAAACATCCAGCTAAACCACGTTGAATGAAGAGAAAGTCGTCGTAAGATTTACCATTTACTTCCACAGTTCTTCAACAACTTTCGGTGAAAACTGCAACAAACATTACAAAATAACATTCAGTATGTAACTTCAAAACATGTTTCTATGTGCAGTTATCAATAAAGCTTTATATTTTAGTAAGTATCTCTTTACAGACTAAAATATAACTTTAAATATAAAACTTCTCCAAATTATCTCAAACTCACAACAAAACACATTATATAATTCTTTAACGTTTACTGGATAAACTTACAGCATTGCCTCAATGATGATGACAGTGGATGATCATGGATTAAGCTCACAAGAGTCTGTCATGCTTGCGGGAAGATCCAAGAAGAGACCGAAATATTTTAACAGGAAATGATGTAAACTAAAGGCTCTTTCAAAATAAACTTCTTATCTAGGAAAACTTACATTTCAGTTTAAAATAAACTCTTTGCTTTAAATGCTTTTAAACTTTACACTCCCCGTCTGGCCTCTGTGAGGTCACTATAACTGTAATGAAATCTAAACATCAGTCTGTAGGGAGAAGCAGAACAACTTCTGTTACAGGCCTCTGAAAAGTCTTTGGGGTTCCCTGATCAACTGTTGTCACTTCGACCTTCCGTACAAGGTCATCTTGTCCAGGAAACGTAGCAGTAATTCTAGCCATTGGCCAGCAGTTCCGAACAGTTTGCTTATCTCGGAGCAGGACTAAGTCTCCAACTTGAAGATTCCTACGTGGTGTTGTCCATTTTTGTCTGCTTTGCAGAGTGGGTAAGTATTCTCGGCTCCATCTGCTCCAAAACTGATTTGCAAGGGCCTGCACCCGTCTCCACTGGTTTGTGTAAAGGTCCTTGTTGTTAAAGTCTCCAGGAGGAGGGGGAACTCCTGACTTCTGTGTAAGGAGCATTGATGGTGAGAGGATAAAAGGTTGCTGTGGATCTGCTGATACAGGTAAGAGTGGTCGAGCATTCATAATGGCGGTTACTTCTGCCATAAATGTGCAAAGCACTTCATGAGTTGGATTACTCTTTTGCTGTAGTAACATAGAGTCAAGAATCTTCCTGGCAACGCCAATCATGCGCTCCCAGCAGCCTCCCATGTGTGATGCACGTGGCGGGTTAAACTTCCAGCTGCATCCCTGTTCACTCAGGTACTTCTGCACAGTTTTGTCCATGCCAAGCTCTTTACATGCTCCAATGAAGTTTGTACCACAATCGGACTGGAGTTGCTTTGCAGGGCCTCTGAGTGCAAAGAAGCGTCTAAGAGCATTTATGCAGCTGGAGGAGTCCATTGACTCAATCACTTCAATATGAACAGCCCTCGAACTAAGACAGCTGAACATAATGGCCCATCGCTTACTCTCTGCTTGCCCACCTCTGGTACGTCTAGCTGTGACAGACCAGGGCCCAAAGACATCAAGTCCCACGTATGTAAATGGAGGACAAGCTGTAAGGCGCTCTGAAGGTAAGTCAGCCATGCATTGTTCCTCTGGTTTCCTTCGCAGCCTGCGACAGGTCACGCACTTGTGGATAACTGAATTAATTAGTGCTTTTCCTCCCAGAATCCATAGGCCTGCAGCTCTGATTGCTCCTTCTGTCAGATGACGGCCTTGATGTTTCACCTGAACATGGTAATGCCGTGTGAGTAGCAGAGAGATGTGGCTGTCCTTAGGAAGGATTATTGGGTTCTTTTCCACAGATGTCAGTTCAGAATTATTGAGTCTACCTCCAACACATAACAATCCACCATCCAAGGTTGGACTTAGTTTTTGTAAGGGGCTGTTTTTAGCCACTGCTTGGTTGGATTGCAGCGCTGACAACTCCTTTAAGAAGGCTGTCCTCTGAACTGCTTTCAATACAACATCTCTTGCTTGAGCCATTTCATCAGCAGTGCGAGGTAGATGGCATTTGTGCCATCCACTGCACTTGCTTTTTGGGTTTGACTGTTTGTGGGCTCGTGCCATGTGGATGAGGAAGGCAAGTCCTTTAACAATGGAAGCAAAAGTGGAGAAGCGGTGGAAACGATCAACATTAAACATTGCTTCTTCAACGTAAGTAGCACATGTTTGCACTTGTTGACGGATCTCAGAGTCTTTCTCAGGTTCAATAAACTGAAACCTCCCTGTAGGTTCTGTTGTGGCTGTTGATGTCTTATGCAGGAAGGAGGGACCAGTAAACCAAGATGTTTGCGAAAGACGAGATGCTGATAAGGATCTTGATGCGTGGTCTGCAGGGTTCTCCTCTGTGCGAACGTAATTCCACTGCTCTGGAGTTGAAGACTGGCGTATACGTTGGACTTTATTATGGACATACGTATAGAAACGCTTTGTCTCATTACAAATATACCCAAGGACGACTTTGCTGTCTGTGTAAAACTGAACAGCATCAAACTTCAGATCAAGCTCATCCTGGATAAGATCTGCCATTTCAACTGCGAGAACGGCACCACAGAGCTCAAGCCTAGGGATGGTCGGCTCTGACTGAGGAGCTAGCTTAGCCTTGCCCATTACAAATCCCACCTCAGCTTTTCCACCTTCCTGAACAGTCTTTAGGGTCCAACGGCGCCAATAGCTTTGTTTGAGGCGTCTGAAAAGACATGCAATTCTGTGCGCACTGCTTCCATTGAGGAAGATGTATATGCCCGTGGAACATGAATCTCTCTTAAATCTTGAAGGGAGTCTCTCCAACTCTCCCAGATCCTGAACTTATCGTCTGAAAGTGGCGTATCCCAATCTGACAGCTGCATTGTAAGTTCTCTGAGAAGGGCTTTTCCCTGGATGGTGACGGGTGCCAACAAGCCCAGGGGGTCAAAGACACTGTTCACAGTGGAAAGAATTCCACGGCGAGTGTATGGTTTTCTCATGTTTGATACAGCGTAGGTGAAGGTGTCTGTTTGGATTTCCCAGAGCAGTCCCAAACTTCTTTGCATGGGTACTTCCTCTCCACTTAGATCTAGCTCTTTGACTACTGCAGCACAGTCATCAGGGGAGAATGCTTCCGTGACTGCCTTGGAATTTGACACAAACTTGTGCAATCGAAGGTTGGATTCTGCGAGTGAAGTCTGTGTTCGTTGGAGAAGGTTGATGGCTCCTGCTTCTGAGGAGACAGATATTAAACCGTCATCCATGTAAAAGTGTCTTTCAACAAACAGGACTGTGTCATCACCATGTTTCTGAGCACTTTCTCTGATGGCCCTCCGCAGCCCGTAGATAGCAACTGCAGGTGATGGTGTGTTGCCAAAGACGTGGACTTTCATCCGGTACTCAATGACAGGTTCTCTGAGATCATTGTTCTTGTACCACAAAAAGCGGAGGAAGTTGCGGTGGTCTTTATGCACTAAGAAACAGTGGAACATTTGTTGAACGTCTGCAAGGATAGCAATTTTTTCTTTCCGAAAACGTAGAAGGACACCAAGAAGAGAGTTGTTAAGGTCGGGTCCTGTGAGGAGCACATCATTGAGAGAGATTCCACAATGTTTGGCGCTGGAGTCAAACACAACTCTGATTTGGTCTGGCTTTTGTGGATGGTATACGCCGAAAGATGGTAAGTACCAGCATTCTTCATTCTGGTTCAGAGGTGGAGCTACCTCAGCATGACCATTGGCTAATATTTTTCCCATGAACGCTAAATATTGTTCTTGCATCACAGGCTTCCTTTTTAACGTTTGCTGGAGAGAGGTAAATCGATTAACAGCCAGCTGTTTGTTATTTGGGAGGCGCTGACGTGGTTCTTTAAATGGGAGTGGTGCAACCCAATTGTTGGCGTCATCCCTGTATACAGCTGTGTCCATGATCTTTAAAAAGAGTGCATCTTCCCTTGACAGAGCGAGTTTATTGTCATGATCTGTGCAACTGAAGACAGAGTGTCCTAGCATCTTCTCTGGTGATTTGCCAGGTCTGTTGAAATCTTCTTCCGTTTCTTTTATACACATTGAGCTGGAGCAAGGTTCAAAGATTGAATGGCGATTGGTCTGCCATATACTGGTCTTGAACGTATTGACTGTGGGTTTATGTGCTTTGCCTAAGCAAACCTCACCAATCACTGTCCAACCCAAATCCAGACGCTGAGCAAAGGGGGCATTGTTTGGTCCATTGATCTGCTCTCTGACTTTATGTACTCTAAGTACATCTCTTCCAAGCAACAGGAGTATTTCTGCTTTTGGATCTAATTCTGGAATACACTGGGAAATGTGCTGGAGATGTGGTTGATGCAGAACTGAGTCTGGGGTTGGGATTTCAGCCCGGTTGTTTGGGATGGATTGACACTCCAGGAGAGGTGGAAGAGAAATTAGAGTTTTGCCATCCAGTGACTCAATTTGGAACCCTTCTGCCTGCTTGCCATACGTCTTCACCGTTCCAGAGCAAGTTGTAAGGTGGCAAGGGAATGGCTCACTTTCTACACAAAACTGGTCAAAAAACTCTGGCCGAGCCAGAGATCGGTTGCTTTGATCATCAATAATTACATAAGCTTTGACAGTTTTCATCTTATTGCTTTTGTGGAAAATCTTAGCAAGACAGATCTTGGAACATGAGCGACCCCATTGAGCTGAACCACAAACTTCTGTGCAACTGGTGCTAACATCATACATGTTAGACTGTTCTTCCTCCCCGCCGTTCTCTTGCGGTGGTGGAGAGATCTTGGCATTTTGAAGTACTTGTCCAGGATGCATGGCTACATCATGATTGACGCTTCCACATTCAGAGCATTTCACAGACATTTTGCAGTCTCTGGCAAGGTGGGAGGTTGAGGAGCAACATTTGAAGCATATTCGTTTCTCCTTGAGGAAGGCTATTCTGTCACCAATGAGCTTTTTCCTAAATGTTCTGCATTTTTTGAGAGGGTGTGGCTTGTCATGCAGAGGGCAGTTCTTATTGAGATCTATGCTGGCAGAAGAGACATCTGTTTTATGGACTGTAATGGGTTTGTTTGGATTGAAATTCTTTACAAACCATTTCTCAGGTTTAGTGCTTGGTGTTATGCCTTGATACATAAAGCTAGGATCATTTCTCTTTTTTGCTTCGTGACAGATGAAGTCACAAAAAAAAACAAAGGGGGGAAAGCGACCATTGTTTTCTGCTTTGTACGATGATCCTGAAGACATCCATTTTTCCTGCAGTCCATATGGAAGTTTATCCACAATTGGTGCGATTCCACGCGATGTGTCCAAATATGACAAGCCAGTCAGGTATCCATCCTCTTTAGCTCCTTGGATTTCCATGAGAAGATCTCCCAGTTCACGTAATTTAGTGTTATCTTTGGCTGAGATCTTGGGAAAACTGTCCAGTCGTTGAAAGAGCGACTTTTCGATTATTTCCGGAGCAGCGTAGCAGTCGCATAATCTTTCCCATGCCTTTTTCAGGGCCAGATCAATATTGTTTATGTAGACGGAGCGGACACGCCTGACCTGCTCACCAGATTCTTTTCCAAGCCACTTAATCATGAGGTCTAGCTCCTGACTAGCTGTAAGATTGACATCAGCAGCTGCGTTATTGAATGATGACTGCCATGCTCGGAAATTTTCTGGTTTGTCGTCGAACTGGTAAAGGCTAGAGGTGACAAGGTCTCGCCGTGCCAAGTATTGTGCTAGCGGCTCAGCTTGGTGCAGCATCATGGCAGAGGTATCATGTGGGGGTATATATGATGGAGCATGTACATTCATGATGGCATTTGTTTTTTCCGCTTTAAATTGTCTTTCTGATTCGATTTGCTTACTTACATTTGGTGTTTGCAAGCCAACATTATCTTCTCTTCTTGAGCTTAGTCTTTCACCAACAGGTTGTAACCCTGAAGGGTTTGGTGGCGGGTCCCATGTTACAAAGCTATTTTGTGACTCTGCCTTTCTTGCTGATTTTGATTTTGGATCTTTTGAAGAGGAACTTGAAGATGATTTCTTGAACTCAATCTGCGACTGAACATAGTCCTTTGTTCGCTGAATTTTTATATTTTCTGATTTATCCTTTTCATCATCAACCACAAACTCCATTGCTGCAGCTTCCTCTAAAACCTGAGCCTCCACAATAGCTGCCTCTGCTTCTCTTTTTAGTGTTAATACTTCTAATTCGGTGTCAATCCGAATTGCTTCCAGTTGATTTTGTGCTTCTCTTGTTTTTCTTTCTGCTTCTCTTGCAGCCTTTTCGAACTTAAGTTTTGCTTCATCACCAGCATATGATGCTCTTACTTTTGCAGCTTCAGCTTTGGCTCTGGCATGCACCACACTTGCTGATGACGTTGAGCTTTTGGTGCTCCTAACACTGCGTGAGGATGATCTGTGACTTGATGCCATGTTGCTCACTCTCAATCATCAAATAATGCTTTTTCACTGTAATGTTCTTGTTCAGCGTGTCAAAACTGCTTACTAAACATCCAGCTAAACCACGTTGAATGAAGAGAAAGTCGTCGTAAGATTTACCATTTACTTCCACAGTTCTTCAACAACTTTCGGTGAAAACTGCAACAAACATTACAAAATAACATTCAGTATGTAACTTCAAAACATGTTTCTATGTGCAGTTATCAATAAAGCTTTATATTTTAGTAAGTATCTCTTTACAGACTAAAATATAACTTTAAATATAAAACTTCTCCAAATTATCTCAAACTCACAACAAAACACATTATATAATTCTTTAACGTTTACTGGATAAACTTACAGCATTGCCTCAATGATGATGACAGTGGATGATCATGGATTAAGCTCACAAGAGTCTGTCATGCTTGCGGGAAGATCCAAGAAGAGACCGAAATATTTTAACAGGAAATGATGTAAACTAAAGGCTCTTTCAAAATAAACTTCTTATCTAGGAAAACTTACATTTCAGTTTAAAATAAACTCTTTGCTTTAAATGCTTTTAAACTTTACAGTGACCTAAATGCCAGTTTTTCAGCAGATTTGGCAGGTGGCCGTGCAAAGGTTTGCGTTTACAAGGTAGCTGAGGTAGTGGAGCCTCTAGGAAAAAGTTCAAATCAAATGTCCGGACGATTTTGTTGACATTGGTCAGTGGCCATCCGAGCACTTTTGAAGGGCGCACAGTGGCAGTCCAGTGACGGGCGGGCGGCAGCTCATCTTGAAGACTCTGCCGATGCCTACCAATTGCACGGTGGCAGCTGTCTTTGTGACCATACATGCTTTCACTTTCAGCAAATATGATGTGGAATAGCTACTCTTTTTTATCTAGAATCCCAATTTGCATTCTTGTGTCTCACATTAATACCAATATTTTATGCTGAACAGAATTCCTTATTAACAATCTCACAAAGCCGCCAATTACTTCAGCGTCCATCTGTAGACGTTCTTCACATGGAGGGTTTATATGCTGGGAATGTTTCAACCCCATGATTTCATCCTCTGTTTACAAGTATTTAAACATGGTTCAGGAATCATTAATCATTACTTGTTTTGTTTTAAGAGTTATTCCACCCAGTGGAAGCAGCACTCCAATGTCATCTGTCAGGAAAAATGGTTTTCAGTTGCACCAACCTGAAAATTATGGCGCTCTTTCTGGAAATTCAAACTATTTCAGCCTGTAATATTTCAAAGTGTGTCAAGTGCTTTGTGGTTAGAGTGAGAGGCCACAACAGATTATTTCAATGCCCTAACAGAAATGTCAACCGCCTGCAAGGATACCTGTCCGGAAAGAAAATAGGCCAAACCAAATGGAAGAAACGGCTGGAGAATCTCACCCTCGGCGAGCGACGGCGCCACCCGAGACGTTGATTATCAGCCCAATCATGTAAACGGCTTTGCAGAAGAGACTGCCGACACCCCACATCAAGAAATGACAGCAGAGAGCAATCTGAAGGAAAAAAGCCGAGGGTTTTTCCCACCATGCTGCACAGAAGTGTAAAAAAAAACTTTACAGTTGAGTTTCTTAGATATTCAATTAAGAATATAAAAGAAAGTGCTCGAGTAAAGTTCCAACCTCTAGTTACCCCCCCCCCTATTCATGGATAACTATATCACATTTTGGCTCATATGACCACCGTAGTTATTTCTATTCAACTATTGGGAGGGTTAGCTCAGGCGTCAGAAGGTTACAGTAAAATGCCTCATAAAAATGTCTCCTGCATTCTACAATCGTGTGGGGCTGGAATGATCCCTTTTAACAACGATTCGATTCACAGTGTGATTTGATTATATTAATTCATAACCAGTATCGGTTCATTCTGAACAATTCAATTCACTGACCGAAGATTGATCCCGGACATAAGTAGCCAAAAGTTCAACCAGTTAGACTCAGAGAGAAATTCCTTGGATTTCTTCCAGATCATCAAGTGGAAATGAAATATGTGTCCAAACAAACAAGTAAACAAGAATGAATGTCAAATCTATTCACATTTTAGTTTCATAAAGTTCAGCCCACTGTTGTTTTTCCACATCAACAAATCCAAACGGAACATTCTTAGAACATTCTAGCAGACTGGATGGTCACATGACTTTATCCAGTCTTTCCACACACTAGACTGGAATGATGGTATTTTCCAATATAGGTATCATTTATATTATTCTATTCTGAAACGATTCTATGATGGTACAGGTCAGGGTCGGGAAAATGTTCTGACTCTTGGGCCACAAAGGGTTCTGGAATGTGACAGAAGGGGCCGACCAGAAGCAGATGCATGGCGTGTTTTGGTGATCCTATTCATGAGAGAAAGAAATCTGGACGAAAACACGCTTTACTGTTGGCTAAAAATTACTATATCAAACCAAACATTTTGGAGTTTTTATTTCAAAACTGTGACTTTTCTTCTCATTTTTGAGCACCAATTGGGAAAAACGCAGACTTAGAGAAATGATGCATTTATGGGGTGTTGGAATGATGGGAAAAATGCCTTTCCCACTTAAAAAACACACACGAACGTCAGCAAAACAACACACCTTCCAACACCACATGATTGCAAAATGACTTCCTGCATCTTAACAAAGGTTCATTTATTTGTAGACAGGGAAAACAAAACGTGAATAAGGATTGTTAACATAATTTACTCCATCTTGACGGGCCAGATGCGATAGTTTAACGGAGCCGGGGTGTAGTTTGCCCGCCCCTGGTTTAGGTCGATTTGATTAACAACCTGCCTCAGAAAGCTTGATCTGGTTGGATCGTAGACACACAAATTGAGGAATCGATTAATCGTTACGCCCCTACAATCGCAGAGTTTTCCTGTCGAGTCTTTTTCTTACCCTGTCGTACCCGACTTGAAAGCTTCCCGGTCGTCGGTGAAAACATCTCTTTTCACAGTTTCTCTTTTTGTTTTATTTTCGGCAACTCAGGCGAGTGGGTGGGTAAACGGGAAGTGGTACAGGACACTGGCTTGGTTTGGGCTCCTCTGCTACTTCTACTTGACCATTTGTGGGGGTGGAGCCTACCTGAATACTGAGAGAAAGCACCTGATCCTACACCTGACCCCAGTTAAGAGGGAGAATAACTGACGTGACAGGTACTGTTCAAACTAGAGTAGCTACCTTTGGAATCTTAAAAAAAAATAGTTTGTACAACGGTAAGCAATGTTAGGAACATCTTTTGGGAAAGTCCACATACTAGCCATGGTATTAACCTTGGCTAAACAGAAACAGAACAAAATGGCTGACCTGCTTCCTTGTTTTCTCCAGAGTGCTTCCATCGGCCCTGCAGACATGGGCCATCACAGTGACACAGCAGAATCCAGAAACCCTCTTCATATCAAAGGCATTTCCAGCAAAAGCTTTTATCCAGAGACACTTCCAATGACTAATTGCAGAAATGTGTTCCTGCGATGGCTCTGTAATTACACATTATAGGCCAACTTTACACCTGCCTTTTTTTGATTAAGCTGGTGGCCTGTAAAAGCAGCAGATGTTAACCTGAATGGAAATACAGGCCTGCTTTCCTCTGAGCGGCAGAGCCGCTCTCCAAATGAGCACATTTAGACATTTATGGACAAAAGTCCAAAGTAGGTTTGTCCCGATCAGAAGTTTTTTGTTCCCAGTACTGAGTCCCGATTTGACACTTTTGTAAAACATAAAAATAAAAAAATGCTATTGACTGATCCACGCTGGTCTCTATGTTTATTTTATTGACTTATTTGGACTTTTAACACTTAGAGCACCTCTGTGACATAACTTCAACAAGAAAGTAAAAATAGTGCAACTATCAAACATCATTAACTATTTGTTACCTGATAAAGTATGGAAACTGTGGCATTAGTTCCTTTAGAACATAAGTCTTTTTGATGAATTATGATCCATGTTTACATGAAAAACTCTTTAAAAATGGAAGTGATCTGTTGCAGTCGGACAGGAAAGTACTAATTAGTCGTATGAGGAAGTTTGGTGAGTGACGGTTCTGGTTCTTTAGAACATTTTGATCAGATGTGATAATTTTTCCATTAAAATTTAAAAACTAGGATTTTATCCCGTAATCATAGTATAAATGTGGTGATTACATTTCAGGGGCAGAGCTCCAATTTTATTCAGTGGGGCAGGAAGGCAGAAGGCCATTACAAAATGTAAGGATTTAAAATATGTGTATTTCTAACAGTTTTATTATTAATGTTTTTATTTTCTTTTTAAATATTGCTTTTGTTATTTTTGCAATGCTTAAAGAAGCTTGTGTTGAATATTTCTCAATCTTTTTTTAAATAATGATACTAATATTGCGAAGGCAAATGTGGGGCAAAGCTTTTTGCTGCCCCCCAGCCCCCCCGAAGCTCCGCCCATGCTTGCTGTCAGTTTTAAACGTTTATTGAAAGAGTTTTTAAGCCTCAAAGTCTGAAACTTTGAATGACCTGCTAAGGTTTCTGAGCTGTTAGCCGTTAGCCTCCTGCTGCCGCGTTGTGCTGCGCTTTACGGAAACAAAATGTCGTAATCCCTTCATGATATGCAAACTTCTACGAGGACATTTATCTGACGTAAAAAGCTACAAATACACAGCGCTGATCAAAAAAAGGAGCCAACATCTGACTTCCAGACCATCGGATGGGGACATCCCGAGTCCAAACATTTTTCTCTTTTGTGTTTTAGACTTTTAACCCTTTAACTCCAGAGCTTTAGCTTCAGTGTTGACATTATTTTGACCACCGTACCTCTTCAAACATTTATACAAATAACGTAATTCCAGTGGAGTTTATCACAGATAAAAGCGGTTTTGCACTGATATGAAGCCGATATAAAAGGCCGCTTTTCTCTGCGTGGGAATCAATGGATTCACTTTGATTACGGGCTGCGATAGGTCAAAGAGCGAACATGTTATCGGCGGTATGATTGACTAATGATTGAACATTTTTCTTGAGATACTTCAACTGATCTGACAACAAGGGTTTGCTAGCTTCTTCCTTTTAGCCGTGAAGAAAGTGACGTAATCCCCCAACTGTTTTGGAGAGCAAACTGTCCATCTGGGCTTCAGGAAACGCCTTTCCAACCCATCAAAGCATTTATCCTTCCTGAACAGAAACTCCCGCTCCAGATGATGGAGTAAATCTAACTGCCATTGATCTATATTATGCTAATCACCCTGAGGGAATCATTTACATTTCAGCTTCTGCTTTTGAAGGTTACTTATTCACAGCTGATCCACTAAGAACCACCCCCCCTGGCTTTCTGACATGCCATCCTGCATTTATCTCAATCCAAAAACTATCCATCAAAGTAATTAAAAGGACATCACTGGAATGTCAGTGTGCCATAATAAAGCTTAATAATGGGCTCATCTTCCGTGGCTGATCTCTCAAATGACACGAGGCCAGATGCTGGCATGGCAGGAAATCTGAAATGAGCTTGCATCCCAAACAGAAAAGTCCTCCACCTTGTTTCTGTTGCATAATCAGAGGATTACCTTTGTAAACAAAATGTGTTCAGAGAGGTTTCAATCCACTTTGCATTGAAATCTAGTTTTTAGAGAAGAAACAACCAAAGGCCTGCATCATCTTATAAAATGCAAACATTGAACATTGAGTGTAAAGTTAATAAAAAACCATCAGCTGTCTGTCATCCTCCATCACCTGACCCAATTCAATCATTGCTGATGTAAATTAAAGAGGTTAAAAAACCAACATTGATTTTTCATGGACAACTGGGAACAAAAGTCTTTTTATGAGAACGATTCGGTCTACCTCAATATAAAACGGATAAAACAACAGCGCGGGAGTCCATTTTGACCAAACCTTCATGCTAACCTTCCCTCCAACTCACTTGTAATTCACTTGGCAGTGTACATTTCCCTCTCTGTGGTGCAGGAAGGCTCTGCAGAACCGCCGCAGGTTTTCTTTCCACGCGTTTTAGGTTGGTTCTGCAGTAGACGGCTCTGCAGCAATGAGCGGCTGCCTGAAGGTCGCTCTGCAGAAGCACTTCTTTTACGGCTGCTTGACGACTTTCACTTTTAATTAATTAGTAAATATGTAAAATTGGTCATTTCTCAGCATTTAAGCGTAGAGCCCTGAGTTACCTGCAGAATACCAATAAACAGTGAGAAATCATTGGCTGAAATTCCCATTTGCTCTGGAAACCTCTGGAAATTTCTCAACTGAAACAGTTTTGAATCCCCTTTTTGTCAAGCTGCTGAACCAAATACTATTGTTTTCCATCCAACATTTATAAGCCCTAATAAAAACAACACGTGTTGACAAAAAAAACAAGTTTGGAACCCAATTACTTTCACCAGAATGTTTCGTTTTCATGAAATCTGTTTCTCAAGGGACAGTGATGACTCACTTCAACCTCTACACACCTGCTGCCCGGACAACAAACTTTTGCAACCCCAAATACTGGGCAGGTAAATATCCCACAGTCTGTGTGGAATACTCTGAAGCCAGATGCTTGAATGTTGGCAGGAAGTGAGGACAGAACAAAAAAGCCTGGCAGACGGCAGCAAACTGCGTGATGAGAAAATAAGAGCAGGGACAATAATGGCGGGATGGGTGGCGATGGAGCACCAGTTGAGGAAGAGAAAGAGAGAGAGAGACGCAGCCTGTGTGACAAAGCACTGAAGCACATGAGCAAACCTGACAGATATATAGTGATCAGATCAGACGCTTGAAACCAGAGCGCTGGAAAATCTAAAGGAAGTCGACTGGCCGGGTGAAAACTGCATTCACATGTTGCAGTGTGTCGCTTATTAGCTTGGATGTGTTGTGTGTGTTTGTTGTCAGCTGTGCTTATCCTCCTTCTGTGCCCGTGACCATGCTGGAAGGCACTGTCATAAGGCCCCAGTGTTGACATGCAGCTGTGCAATAGTGACTACCGGCTCTTAGTAATCGTGCAAACAAAGACAGAAACAATCAAGTACAACGTTGTCCCTTTATATTTACAGACATGCTCACAGCTATACGTGTTCTGGAGGGGCCACATTGGAAAACAACAACAAAAAAACATGAAAAACAAAAAAAACAACTTCAAATTAATAATGTTAGGATCAGGAAATACATCAAACTGTTTTGAACAGAGCTTATATATTTAATAGTCTCCTTCTGTCTTATTGTAGAACAAATATGTCTATTTATGATAAAGCACAATTATATTGGAATCCTTCACATGGAAATAAATATGCATCTCTTTTACTTTAAATGTATTATTTTCAAATCAATTAATCCTCTTAAAGTCCCACTCCGATCATCAGTTAATCTTTTTTCAAATCTCTGTGGTCTTTCAATTATTATGATGCAGTTTTTAGCCAAAAAAACAAACAAAACCTGTTCCGTTTTCTGGGACATAGTTTCTGCAGAGCGGCAGGAGTTCATCAGAAATTCACCTCTGAGCTGTGGGCGGAACTGTTGGCGCAGAGTAAGCCCGCCCCAACTTTGGCCCTCCGTTTACGCTCTTTCTCACTAGCTTACAGCCCCTCACGACCCCAACCTAACATTGGCGGTGCAACAAAAATGGCGAGCGGTTTTGGTTCTATCCAGACGTACAGTTTGGATCCGGATTCCAGCTCAGACGAGGAAAACAAAGACGTTCATGGATCTGTTTGTCTGCAGGTGGATGATCAGAATGGAGCAGAGCGGGAGCTCATGGCCCGCCCAGCGTATTAGCTACGTCACACCTATAAGCGTTTTTACAATGCATTTTTTCATCTGCTCCTGATTCACAATGATTTTAATAAAAAAACACTGGGAAATGCAATTTTAATATTAATTTTCTTTATATATATATCCTCAAAAAAATGTTAAAAACACCATTTTGTTTAGAGTGGATCTTTTAGTTTGTTATATCTATAGATGTTTATCTCTTTTGTTTGCCTTCTTAAGTTTCTTTTTGTTTTGATTTCTTCAAATAAATCAATTCCTAATAGATTTGCAAGTCTTTGGTTTTGTCCCAAAGGGGGCACTATATGTTAAACCTCAAAGACTTGAAGAGTATTTTAGATTTCTGCTTCTGGGGAGAACGTTTTTTTCCCCGGTTAGTAGGAAATATGGTGCACAGAGAGGGCATAACACGTCACATGATGATTGCTTAATTCATTCCGGGATCGCTTTAGGAACTAAGTGAGGCGTCCATAACTGACGTCTGCAGACAGGCGTGCGCCGGGATGTGCTCTGTAAGCATTACTGGAAGTAATAAAACGACCGTCCATCATCTCAAACCTTCTCGCTTCAAGTTCAAACTTAATCCAAACATGCATCTTCCCCTTCCCCTTACATCCCCCCCTGCAACGTTTACTGAGCACGGGGCGAGGACGCGTGCACACGTACGCACATCCATGCACCAGGCGGCACATGCCGGAGGCCCAGCCAAGCCGACAGCTCCTATTAAAGCCTGCGCTGCATCGGAGACGGCGGTGGGGAAGTCGCAGCCCAGGGCTCATTTATTTAAGCCGAGGAATAATGAATTCTTTGTGGCATCTCATCTTCCCATCACTATTAATCTGGCTTTCCGCAGGTATGTACACGGCACGGCGAACTACCAGGGCCTCCACCACGGCTCCTCACACAGACGTCTGATCCATGATGGATTCACAGCCTCTCATCCAGAGGATGCTAACTGCGATTGAGTCCCCCCAAAGTTCCCCATCCTGTCCAGAGTGACAGGCCTGCCATCCATCAACACGTCCTCAGCTACGATTATTCCAGCGAAGCAGCCTTTCATCGTCTCTGCGTTGCTTTCGCTTTTTTTTCCCAGCATGCAGGGTACTTTCATGCTTAAAATTTTTGGAGTGTCGTAATCTTTATTCGACGGCGTGCATCACCCAGACGGACGCACAATCCCTAAACCAATTTGTGCTACAGGCAGACGAAGAAGTCATCTACCCGTCATTGAAAGAAGCTAAAAAGAAAGGCGAGGATTAACTGCAGGCCAATTACAGAGATGGCTAAACCCTGGCTAACTGGAACAAATACACAAGTCCTCTGAAGATGAAGGAAGCTGACCATCTTCTGGGAAACTTGAAGGAAACAACTGAGAAAGGGGGAAATGAGGAAACAAAACAAAAGATATTAACGGAATCTTAGTATGGAAATGTTGTGACTAATGGCTCTATTTGCGTTACGCTTTCTCTCCAACTATTCCACTCTGTAGCTCTTGCTTTAATATTTACTCCTTCGTCTTGTTTCGTATGTTAGAGAGCTCAGCTGCTGCTTTTCTCCAGCAAAATATGTTTTAAAACTTTCTGTATTAAATATGCAAGAAACGACCTCCGCTGTAGGTACACTGCAGAAAAGGTGGACCACAGGTTGTTTGGTTAGATTTCAGATTTATTGATGAGAACAAAGATGTTTTCACATCTGGCAGTTTTTCATTTTTGTCGGATATCTTCTTAAGAACATTTCTGTTACGTACTTCAGGTCTTTTTTTTTTTTTTTGCAACAGGATTAAACTGTGGTGAAATCTTTGGCTTTTAGCTTCCTTATATATATATATATATATAAAAAAATATATATATATATATATATTATATGTTTAAACAGAGAAGGTAAAAAATGAAAACAACATTATTTACTGACAGAAAAAAAAGGAACAGAGACATAAAACTTATGTTAAAATCCATCCTTACTCTGCTGAACATCCTAAAAAGATAAAAGATTTCTGTCTCGGTTCCCTGTATTGCTGCTTTAACACGTGTCTCCTCAACGTTTACTGGTTTAAGAGGCTCGTAGGATGAGAAAACATTTTTATGGAATAAAGATATCCGCATCTTTTGGTATAATTTTAAACTGGACAATCTGATTTGATGAATGAAGTTTGAGATTACCAGACTGCAAAAACTGAATCTTAAGAAAAAAAATAATAAAGGCAAAAACTTTCTGTGTTGCCAACAATTTTTTTATCAATAAAGTTTTTTTTAATAGCAAAATAATCTCAGTAATTAATAGTAATTTTAAGCCTTTTTGACTTTTTTACAATTTTATAGTTAGCTTACAATTAGCATTTTTTGTTTTTACTGAGAATACATGATACCCGGCTTTTTCCCAGGTTCTTTTGTTTTAAAGATAATTTTTCATTATATTACACAATAATTTCACAATTAACGTGAATTTGTACACAAAACCCCCACACAATTTCAATTGGATAATGTCTTTTTTTTACTTCAATAATCTTAAAACGTGAGCTTAAATTGTTTTTATGATTTATAAGAAAGATCAAAAGTGCATAGACAGAAGAGAAATAAATAAATCCCAAAACAATACGAGCTTAAAACAACGGGAAATATATTTAAAAACATAGTAAAATATGTATAGGGCTCCTCTTCCAAGAAGTTATCAAGATTTTGCCTCATAACTCTGATCTAATCCTCTGGACACACGTTCAAGAGCATTCTGAAAGGCTCATTTAGCCCGTGGTGTTCACACTGGACAAGCAGGGAGGGGTTTCTTCTTCTTTTTCAACTGGTTACTGCTGCATGTCACAGTCGGAAGGCTCGGTGTGAAAATCTTGCCAATCTTGCTCCAGCCTTTTTCTTTCACAGCTCCTTTTTTCATTTCTCCCATGCGATCTGTTTTCAAATGGTTGGCGCTTCTGTCAGCTAAAAAAGAACGCCATCCATGCGCCACTACCAAATCCGAGTCCCTGATCGGTCAAAGTTCAAATGGTGTAACTTTCAACGGGCGTTAAGTTCGTTTTTGTTCTTAAAAATGTGCGTGTGAACGGGACAGTTTTGAACTTGGATGCCCAAAACGCACTTTAACAGGCGTTTGCATAGACGTTTCATTAGATTTTTTGCATCTTTAAAGAAAGATTTAAGTTTTTTTTTGACTGATTTCTAGCAGGTCTGTTTTTACAGCATAGAGAAGTCGATTTTTTTTTAACACAAATTTGTATTTGGGTGAAAATGATCCACAATAGACGGACAATAAAGCAACGATTTTTCCTTTTTCTAAAAACGCTTCTAGGCGTCATCCGGGCTGTTCTAAGGAGCAAACGGTAGCATGACATGCCGACGTCAGCTAACAAGAAGCCATGTGGACAGACTCCTCAGAGTGAGACGGAGCCGCGCCTCGCTGGAGGAAACTCCCACTCATGTTCTGTTAGATACTCGAATGACATGAGGGTCAAAGACAGCTGCTTCCCAGAAGAGGGCACATATTGGGCGTGTGGGGATTTCTGTCGCTCTGTGTATCCATGTAAAACACGCAACATGTTCCACCGCTTAGTGACAGTTCAGACAGAGGTAAGGCTGCGTCTGCTCTCCTTCTTTTGGAATAAAAGCTGTCTGGAAAAGCCGTCTAGTTACCTATGAGAACACGTAGACGAGCGAGTCTGAGGGGAGGATGCATCCGAGAGCACAGCAGCTGTCACAATGCTGGGTCACTTAGGAAACGGCACTCCAGCAACTAAATGTTGGATGTCACAGAGGGGGGGGGTTGGTGTTTAATTAAATCTTGTTTTAACTTTTTTGATTGATGAGGGAATTGGCTGTTTGCAGGAGCTGGAAGGATGTGGAAGACAGACTCTGCATGCCAACATCCTTTAAGGAAACAGAGTTGTAATGAGCATCAGAATGAGGGTTGGTGCGTTTCTCCAAGCTGCTTTGATGAGAAAATAAGATTCGGCAGCCGAGAAAGTTTCGTTTTCAACGTCATTAACCTCTATTCTGTATCCAGCAGCCCCCCAGGATAGAGAAACATTTGAAGTTTCTAAACCGAAACAGCACTTTAAAGTGTATTTGGTTTGAATCCTCCGGTCTGCGTGTGTTTTCCCTGAGTTGTGTCTTTGAGGCTGCTTCCACAGAACTACAGGTTCTTTTTTATTTTTTTGAAGTTCCTCCTGACTTCCCACATGCTTCCAACTTTTTACAAAGCAGGACTTTGGATGCTGAATTTGGAAGCTAAAGTTGCACCATGTTATCGTAAAGATGTCGGAAAAGCTGAGTTTAAAAATGGTGGCTAACCATGTTAACTTACCACATTTTAACTGGAACCTTTGTATGCAAACAATATCATTTCTGATCCTCGAGTTTTCATCATTATTGCTTTAAAAATGCCATCTGCCTTCACACTTCCCCCCAATAGTCCCCCATTACCTCCCCCCCAAGCATCAAGCGGGTGACCCAATCCCCCCCCCCCCCCCCCCCGCCCCTCTGCCAGCCTGATCCGAGCTGCATGTGACAAATTCACAAGAAACCACTTTTATTTAAAATCGCGGCTTTTTAGTGCTTTTATCTCCATGGCAACCATTTTATTTTTTGGTCGCCTTTGGGTGACGAACAGATATTTGTAATTCTTAGAAGAATCTAAAAAAGTAAACTTTGGGATTTCCTTAGCAACAAAGGTTTTTTATTAACCACGCCCACATTCCAAATATGTTGATGAGTCGTATCGTTTTGTTCAGCTCGAACCGCTGATTCAAGCTTTAAAATTCCCCCGTATTCTTGTGAAAATGTGTGAACAACAGGGAAACGCTTCTTTAGCCGGCGCCACGCAAACGCTTTTCAAAATCTACAACTTTAAATCTTCAAATTGTGATCTGCTGCAAACAAATATATATATATATGATCCTCCAGGAGTTAGGAAGCCACAGAATAAATTCCCAAGGTGGATTTTGCATTTAAGTTATTAAAAGTGAGATTTTATTTTATTTCAAAAGTTTCCTTTTCCCATCAAATAACAAAATCATTTAAACTCTCAGCAATGTTAGGTACAGCACTTTTAGATACCAGTCCCCTGTTTGGAGGTTTTGGTACGGTCGGCTTTTATACACTTTAACGTTTTTTAGTCAGCAGCAGTTTTAGTCTTTTTTTACGTTTATAATACTTGGTTATTTTACAGTTTTTATACATTTATGTCATTGTTTTTTATACTTGTATGTTTTTTTCTTTCCTGAAGGTTTTTTATTTGTTGTGTGTTTATTGTGGCAAACGGACCTTGAGTCTGTATTTAAAAAAATCACCAAATTTCCCACTTTGCTACAAAACGTTCACCAACCTGTGGCCATCCCATAATGATTTCAATGGTTTCTGCCACTGTGATGTCATCATTTTTTTTGGGGGGGTGGGGTCCTTCACTACATCTATGAATAATTTTCTATAGGTTCTTGGTTTTTGAAAATGTGGCGGGTGCAAACGTTTGGCTCAAAGGCGCAGTCAGAGAGAAGACTTTGGAGATCTTATGGGATTCTTCCGTATTCCCCTGCAGGTTTCCTACCTGTATCTGCTCAGACCTTCGCCCCCCATAGCCTGGACTTCCATGCCACTGTCACGAATGCCGTCATACTCAGCTACTGAGTACTCATCGTCTCCAAAAACGACGTACCAGATCAGATCATTCACTACTCTAAATCAGTGGCATTGATAAAAGTGTAACTGATCAGCTTCATCTGTGCGTTCCCTCCTGTCTCTGCCTCAATTCAAGGTCTGATGAGGTTCAATTAGCCAGAAAAGAAAAATATCAGCGAGAGGGCGATACCTTCCATGACAAGGGATCCCCATGTCTGCCATGATGCTTCAACCCAGATAACTGGCAGATTGGTGTGACCTAAACTCTCTCATCTCTTCAGACTGTCATTAGACTTTCTAATACGGTTCCCGACTGAGCGGGGATCTTATTTTATAAACGGTGGGCTAAATGATCCCACCAGTCGTCACGGCTGTGGCTCCATCTTTACCATTTCTTTTCCATTTTCATCATTCCACGGGATAATTAGGAGTCTGGAACTTGGCGGTGCGGGTAGTGGGCGGGGGATTGGGTGTCATCCTCACAAGCAGCCTTTTAAATTGCCATTTGGATCAGGTTAGCCTGGTTCTAGGCGGCCATTTGTTTCACCCAAAGGCCGATGACCACAAAGTGATCATATCTTTTGCTTTAGTAACATTTTTTAGGTGTTTTTTTTAAGCCTCTGTAAAATTCTTTTGTCTGCTTGCATGTGTTCAACATTAGTTTCAGATCTTTATTTTTCTTTCAGTTTATGTTTTTAGTTTTTTTCTTTAAAAAACATCTTAAGGGGTAAACAACTAAAAGCAGTTATCTAAAGAATTGATGTTAATAACAGTTCTAGTTTTTTTATTTCAGATTTACATGTTTTAGGATGCAGAAAACATTTTAGCTTGAGCTGATGCCACCTGGAGGATACAGAGGAGGCGGTGAAGCTCCGATTTCTACGGTGGCCCTGAAGTACAAATCAACAAATCACTCATCACAAAAACACATCAAAGATCACAATGACAATTAAGAAAAGCAAAACTAAATTCTAGAAGCCAAAATGTATTTAAAAAAATAAATCTCTCTCTCTCTCTCTCTCTCTATATATATATATGTAACCCGGATCAGTGCCCCACTTGCATTACCAGATTTGAAACACCTGAGCGCTCTTATTTTGGTGGGGCCAGTTCCCTATATTAACATCCGGGTCACATAGCCACTTCCTGTCATCCATGCTCTGGCTGTTGCTGATCTGCTGTGGCTGGCTGCATCTCCTATAGCTGTCGGCTATCTAAACTTGAAACAAAACTCTGTAACATCTTACTGGACTAGTTCTTCGAACAACCACACCTTGAACTAACTACTCTTCGGTGAGTTTATGCGATCGGGTCACACACATAGCAGTACATCAGTATTTCAAAGGCTTTCTACCTCACAGAAATGCCATGCTAGTGTGGCTACAACATACAGATTTTTGATCAGTCTTTTTTTTTTTTCTCTTGAAATTGGAAATATTTCAGTTAATTTTCAGTTTTTTGTCCGTTTTAGGACTTTTCAACTTGTTTCCGTTTTGGTCGGCCATTTTGGTTTTGAATTCATTCATTGATATCATTATTGTTTTTTCTCCTGATTTATACTGAATTGATGAATGCTAAAGCTAAATGATTAAAAGTGCACTTTATTTTTGAAACCATTGGAACCCATTGAAACCCATTAATTTATAGGCCTAGAATTTGAAAGGTTCCTACGAATTTTGTTAGGACCTTATTTGATTATTTTTCTTACAATGACATACAGTTGACTACTGTACTTGTTGTAAATAGTATGTGTTGTAAATAATAATGTCTTGTAAATAGTATGTGTTGTAAATAATGTCTAATCTGTCATTTGTTTGACCTTGTTTAGGTCAGGTTTTTTTTTCCACCCCCACTTCTATCCTTATGGGAAGAACTTTTTGATCTGCACCATATAGGAATGGTGCATGGCGAGCTACCCACGAACTCTCAATGAAAAACTTGATTTACGAACCTAGGAAAAAGGAACTTCGCAAAAGACGCCATACCCAAAGGAAAAAGGAACTTTGAACACCAAAGACTGAAAAATATCCTTGTGGATCCCTGGACACTCCTTTCTCCACTGTCTCAAATTATTGTTTTGTTGTTTTCTTTGTTTAAATACAGTCAATTGATTGCTTTATCCCTGTGTTGCGTCTTCTATCCACACACTCTGGGCTCCATGAGTCGAACAAATCTTCTGTAGGTCAGAGCAAGCTAAGAAAGCGCTACATATAATAAAAAGGAAACATTTTGTAAAACAAAAGTGAGATTCAGAAATAAAAACAAAACGTTAGAAAAATGAAACAAAATAGGAAACCTGAAAAAGTGGGTACTGATTGGATGCTGAAGAGTTTTTTTGATTAGTCAGTTCAGGTAAAACGTCCTTCTGCTCTCTGTCTTCTTCAAAACGTCATCATCGTTTTGGTTTCTGGAATTTTGTTTTGATGATTTTTTAAATACAATGCGTTTTTTTATCATTTGTTTTGCTTTTGATATTATTGTTGTGAAATTTAATGTTTTTCCATTAAGTGAATTTTAGATGTGAATTGCCCTTCAGGGCCACCGTATCCTCATGCAGAAAGTCCAGACTCTTTGACTTCTTTCTATTATTTAGATGCTTCCGGGAAATCTAATGTGGGGATGCTTTGACGTGTTTCTGTGATGTGTCTATATGAGTAAGAACAGTTTCAGAAATGCTTCCATCTGACAACAACAACAAAGACGTCTTCTTTCATGTTTCTCTTGTGGAATCAGGCGACACTCTCTTTATTGCTTCATTGCAAACTTGAGTGCATACGCAAGAGTGCTTGACTATCACTTTCTAAAAAAGTCTCCAGAGCACAGACCTGCCTCCAACCTTAGTTGGTTGAGTACTATAAAGTATTCAACCCTGTTTCTCTTTCTTTATTATAGTATCTCTTGCCTTTTTTTGGCGCTTAATTCCTTCTCCAATTTTTAAGCTATTTTAACCATTCAAAATGTTTTTTACAGTTATGACTTTTGGTCCTACAAATCCTTGAGCTTTTTGAGATATTCCAATGTTTCCAGGATTTTTGCCTCCAATGAAATACACGAGGAATCCTCAGTGCAGAAGGTTGCTGGTTCGAGACCCGGTGCTGGCATTTTTCACAAAAATGAACGACCCTTGGAGTATTTCAGGCAGGCAGCTCGAGCAGTGCGATTACCTGGTTCAGTCTAATCAACTCACCTGTTCAGCGTCCTACTTAAGTTCCAGGTGTGCGGTCCAATTCCTCTTCTTCCATTTCCGCTAGCTCTGCGTTCGTCACCCCACCCTCCTCCCCGGCTTCCACCTGTGAGCTCCGTTAGGGGTAGTGTAATACCCAAAGTTTTCTATGGAGAACTTTGTTTTAAGGATCTGAACTGAGCCTTATGCCAAACTAAAAGAAATATGGAAATAAATCTGCTTTACTGCATGAGTTGTCTGACTGAAATATATTTTTCGTTATTGTGCTATTTTTATTTTATTTATGGTCAACTTTGATCATTTCTTTCTTTTTCTTTTTTTGTGCCAATTATTACCCTTTAAGTTTCATTTTCATTCAGCAATAACAGCATTCAACCCTGCCTTTTCATCTGGAAATGCAGCTCCTTCTAGTTCGTTTTGTATCTCCAGTCAAACAGATGCACAACTTTTCATTAAGCTCAGTTAGTGACTTTCTCAGCTCCAGTCCCCTCCACTATACGACGTACAGTCCAGATGTGCACATGCTCAGAGAAGCAGGTGACGGGTCACCTGATTAGAACAGATGAGCAACTTATTGTTAAGGTATTTCCAGCGCCAGCAGTGACAAACAAGCATGTGTCTGTGTGCGCTTTGGTCTGAGAATGTGATGCTGGGAGTGTGAAAACGTTGCTCTCAGCGTGTGGAACCTCAGGGACGCCTCTGTCAACACTAATCCAAATGCATGGATGTCAGCTGTGAGCTGTTTCCATTTCAGGCGCAGGAGAAGACGGCTTTACAGAGTTTGCCTGTAGAGCGTCTGTGATGGCGAGAGTGCAGCGGGGAGAGCTCGTGCGCAGCTGCAAAGCTGGTAGGGGGCACCAGAGCTGAGAGACGGCACCCCCTGACATCTGGCCTTGAGAAGGCTCACTGATCTGCGCCTTGTTAAAACAGCAGGGGGCTGCTCTTGAGGGTTTCTCTCACAGAGTGCCCGACCATGAGCAACCCAGGGAAGCTGCAAAGTGTGAAACACAGAGAGCAAGGGCAGCTGGAAGGAGCTTGTTGTTTACCTGCTCTGTTTTCAATCTGATAGGATTTGTCCCTCATTTGGAAATAGATCGCCGAGTGCCATTATATCTGTTGATAAGCTGGCTGGTTGATCAAGTGGAGCAGAGAAAGGTTTTGCTGATGGCCAGTGCGTCGAATCTTTGACCACCACTGTAAACGGCCCCGGGACACAGCAAGTGATGGCTGTTAATCAATCAGGAAAATGGTCTCTGTGGGCTCGGCGATCGCGGTTTTTCTAATTATTGAGACTGCCAGCTTTGATAACTGCGCCCTATTTGTTTTGCGGGTATGGATCGTGCCACGGTTCGCCAAGCAACGATTGCATGGCAATGCAAACCTGCAGGCAGCTGGAGAAAAGCAAAACGCCTCATTTGTCATCGCCAATGATTGCAGGTCTGGCTTCTTGTCCATTTATCACGCCACACTAACAGTAAAGTCGATCAAACAATACCGGCTGTCTCTTTTTTGTGCGTGTGTAACATTACGGTAAACATATGTCACACAGAAAAGCTGTGTGTGTGTGATGTGGAGCTGCTGGGTGTTGACATCCAATCTGGTCACCATGGAGGTGGCCTGTGCTCAGCAGAGAGGTTTGGAGGAGCTAATTTCCTTCCGTGGATTAATCAAACGGGCATTTGGGTTCAGCTAATTGCACTGGGAAGACGTCCAACCAGCAAGCAGTCTTTCCTTTGATTTGGCTCAGAAATGAGCCGCATGTTTAGTGGAAGGGGGATGATCCATGTACTCCGAGCACACTGGATAACAGTTAGAGTTGGTTAACGATTTTAAGTGCATGTGACTTATCGGCCAACCCAAATGTGACTGTGGCATAGCTAAATACCCTGATTAACTTTCTTATTCTTCATTTCTGTCTTTCCCTGAACATCCCTGCCAGAGCTAAAATATTCTCAGCGACTCACAGAAGCATGCTGTGCTACCATCTTCTCAATCAAACAGCCAACTATCTCTCCACCCAGCTCACACCATCGATTCCTCTGTCTCAGTTATAAGAGTACTTGTTCAGCAAATCCTCCTGAAGCCTGAGTCAGTGTACATGCAAGCACTGACTCAGCAAAGAAAACATTAATAAAAGGATACGAACGGCTAAAACAGAAACGAGGGAACAGATGTTTTACTCCTCTGAAAAAAAGTCGTTTTCATTAAACCCAGTGAGTTTCTCTGGAAAAATGAACACTACGATTGTTTTTCTGTCTGTCTGCCATAATAGAGCTGCTTCTAATTTACCATTTTATGAGAAGGGGTTCTGACCTTTAAAGGAAAGGAAAGATGTGATCTCTAACACATGTGACACTCAAGAATGTTCGTAACCCTTGAGCTATCCTAGGCACTTTAACATTGGGAGTGGGGTCATCTAGACCCACTAGACAGTGCTCTGAACCTTTTTTCTTCAATGATTTGTGATCTTCACTGGTGTCCATGGATTACACAAAATCTTTCCACCTTTATCCACCTTTGTCATGGTAGGGAGAACACGACAATGTAAGGGTGGGGTCATCTGAGTTGTTCACACTAAACAAGCAGGGAGGGGCCTCTTCTTTTTCTGCCGTTTACTAGCACACGACCCCCCCCTACCAATGGAGGCAGGTGTGAAATGTCGAAGCAGTGGAAATCTGGTCAATCTTGCTCCAGGCTTTTTCTCTTACAGTTTTATTCCGAAATATGAAAGACTTGGTGACCTAGGCCAAATCCGAATTCCTCCCCAAACTTGTTTTTTTTTAAGGAGTAGATGTAGTAACTTTGGGGTGGGTAGCCCTCCGCCGGAAGGGTGATCCAAGGAGAAACGTATTTCTTAACCTGGGTGTTCTCTGAAGCACAGAAATTTACATTTAAATGTAAGTCGTGTCTTTTTGTGTTTGCATGACTTTTTAAAGTTATAAAACCGATGTTCATATGGTTTTTCTGCGCCGGCAGCTATGCGCTGACGTAGATGACCTGCGACTATTCTTCCATAACTCTCTGCTTGGAGGGCTAAATGTAGGGGTAGGGAGAAGCCGGAGGGGCAGGGAAGCAATTCGGATTTGGCCATAGAATTCAAGAAAGGCACAAAACTTAATTTTTAATTTCTTGTCCATGATCAATGTGCGAATGTTTGGCACTTCCTTGAATTTAAAGGGATGCCTTCCATACATCACTACCAAATCGAAGTCCCTGACCGGTCAAAGTTCAACTGGTTTAACTTTTAGCGCACATTCAATAGCTGTGCGTTTTGTACATAGAGCCCGAAAGTGGTCTTAAAAATCAGCGTGACACGTAAACACAAGAGTTTTGAACACAGATGACCAAAACGCACATTTCACATAAACTTTTTATTGTAAGTGGTCCCTTGAACACCAGTTGCAGAGAGCGGTATGAACTTATCTTCACGTTCTAGCCGAATGAGCCTTTGAAACAATGAAGGCCTGCTGAGAGTGTTGAATTACTGATGGCACTGAATGAGGGATGAACCTCTGTTACATGCAGGGGTTTTTCACTGTCTTTCCTTCTTCCTTCAATTGCTTGTGCTTCCTGTGCTGAGAGAGGACACCCATGGAGGAGACCTGACGAGCTGTCCAACCAGGCCCCCGAGCATGGGTCCCCAAATCCAGGCCTCCGGGGCTGCTGTCTTACATGCTTTCCAACCAACCTGCCATTGAATCTCCTTATTGGCTAAAAACACCTGATCCAGGTAATCAGCAGCAAATAAGGCTCCAGATTTTCTGGAAAACCAGCAGAATACCGGCCCTCGAGGCCTGGATTTGAGGACCCGTGCCCCAGAGCCAGCCACCAGGACTGCATATAAGCTCTTGTGGATCACGGGAAAGGGGAGCTCTTTCTTAATCACAACTTAGCTGTGAAAGCTTATGTCCCCTTCATGGTGGAGAGTGTGGGACGCTTGTGGACAGGTAAGACAGGACACCCAGTACACCTCATGTAGCTTATCTTCTGATATGCACACTAGGTAGGCAGGTTGGTTGACGCCACCTCTTGCATGTTTTCATTCCCTTTTTGTAGATAAGTCAGTGAGACCTAAAACTCCTGTTTTAGGATGGTGATAGCTAGTCTGTGCTTTGTTCTATTCATTTCATTCCTTTGGCCCAACCTTGGTCCCCTACTCCCCTCCTCCCCCTATCCAAATAAGCCTAAAAGAAAAATCCGCCATTGTGTGTTTTATGTCACGATACCCTCCAGCCCCAGACCTGCACGTTTGTGGACGCAACAACCTCCTCTTTGTAAACTGTGCAGGAAAACCAAAGTGACACCAATCCTTCAATCACCCATTAGATCATCCTCCCTCGTGGCCGCACTTCCACTAAATATAAGAAAGGAAACATGTAGACAACAAAGCTCTGCCAGAAGAATAGAGCCTGGGAATGATTCCTGTCTTCTCTGAAGTTTTGAAATCCTGACAGATTTTCAGCATCTCAGAAAATAAATCTAAGAGTTTAAAAAGACTCTTTCTATATAAACGCAGGTTAGGAGATTCAAGAGGAGAAAGTCATTTTCTTTATTTGGTGAAGCCATTTGGCAGCCTGAGTATTTCACTCCAGACTGACCTCTGTTCTCGGGAGGCAAGAGCGGGATCCTTAATGGCAGCTGAAGTGAATCAAAGTGAGCGAAAGCCACTGTGTTTATTCCCGCTGATTACCTTCCATCTCTGATCAAATTCCGAGCCAATTCTGACAAAGCAAATCAGGGCCCAAAGAGGAGAGCTCTGCTGATGAACAGACAGGCTGCTGCAAACTGACAGGCGGGCAGTGAGAGGGAAGCTGCCTGCACATCCCTGCTGTCACTAAACCCAACAACGGATGGAAAATATACATGTGGATTGGATTAGCCTGAGCTAAATATCAGATCACCTTTTGTTTAAACACAAAGCTCCGGTAACCAAATCACTCTGATCACTTTTCTAAACATATAATCTGCCTGTGTCACATCCATTTTTCAGTCGTCTCTCATCTCTGGCTCAAATACTATCCACTCAAAGCCCAACAAAAACACTCTTTGCAGCAGATTTACCTGAGCAGTGCGGCAGCTGCAGCCACAGAATTCTATTTGCACCTTATCAGCGGGCTGATGAAAGATTCAGCAGTGAGCAGACGTACGGCGGTCTTTACATCGGCTTCTGCCCGGCCCGTAGGCTCCCATCATGCAGCCTGACAGCAGGATGCATCTCTGGGAGTAAGACAGGAAGAGAGGACTGGAAGCTTGTCTTCCTGCTCTGAGAGCTCAGACCTCCTGTATCAACAAGGAAGGATTGTTACAGAACTCGATACGCATTGGAGAAAAAGGTGAAATGAAGAGACACAAAGGTTCAATTTAAGGAACACTTCTTCATTATTCCAAGCCAGAATGAATGAGGCGGATTACATAATCAACACTTCAAAACGGTTAACCACATTATGTCCACTGCAGACGTCTAATAAGTGAGCTCTGAGCAGCAACAATCACTTTACCCTCAATGACTTCTTTTTGTACCATAGTCTTCTGTTGTTTTGTGGTTGGTAAAGACAATTTTCCACTTCACGTCTACACTCCTTCCAGGTACTCAAGCTAGCACTTGTTAAAAAGTACACTTAAGTAAAGAGACACATTGTTGAAAATGTGTTTTCTGTTTTAAAGACACCGTTTGTGTTTGTTTTCATCTCTATACTAAAGTCAGGTGAAATACATTTAGAGATAAACCACACCTCAAGACCGATCTATTTTATAGTGATTCCCGTGGTCTTTAATTTATGTTTATGTCAGCTTGAGGCAAAATCAAAAGGCCTGTTTCTTTTTCCAGGACTTAGTTTCTGCAGAGCAGCAGGAGTTCATTAGAAATTCACCTTGGAGTTGTTGGTGGAACTGTTCTAGCCCGCCCTCACTTCCCATCACCCATGTCTGAGAGCTCTCTATTTACATGCTCTCCCACTAGCTTACAGCCCCTCACACCCCCAACTTAACATTACCTGTGCAACAAAAATGACCAGAGCTATCCAGCCGCACAGATTGGATCCAGATTCCAGCTCAGACGAGGAAAACAAAGACGTTCACGGATCTATTTGTCTGACAGTGGATGATTAGAATGGAGCGGAGCTGAGAGCTTGTGGCCCGCCGATTGTAATTTCTACGTCACCGATAAGCTCTTTTCCAAACAGTTTTTTTAGTCTGGCCCTTATTCACAACAATTTGAATAATTACTCATAAATGTGGTTCTGAGTTGAATTTTCTTTATGTACAGTATGTCCTCCAACATGAGAAAATACCACAAACACACGTGAAAAACAGCAAAAACACAATTTTCCTCTGAGTGGGTCATTAAAGGATCTATATCCTGCTTTTCCCAAACCTTTCAGAGTAAACTACATCACTATATGTGATCATATATCACCTTTGGCACACTAAGGAATGATTTTTTAAATAAAATACGAATTGTTTTCGCAGCACATTTCTCTCCTTGCGGGTGACATCATCCTAGAGCCGGCTTCATCTGCGTTTCTGCCACGAAAACAAACATCTGAACTCTTGCAAAGATGGATGTGCATATTGTTCATAGAAAAAGAAAGCGTTTAGCCAATCACCGCTAACTCCACGGAGAAAGTGGGCGTGTCTGTCAGCCTGGGGGCCAAGCTGGCAGGGCAGACTCTGCCTGGCGGTTCCCCACTTTGTGATGTCACAATGTGAGAACACACGTTTTTGTGGATTGGGAGGGGCTGGTGCTCAGAGGGCAGGTTTTTAGAGGAAGACTCAGAAATGCATGGATGGATTAAAATACCCCTTTGGGGATGTTTTTTTATGAGGAATGAACAAATTTAATACATTAGAAAAGTTGATTTTGCATGATATTGGCCCTTTGAGGTGGCTGTTCAGCTTCAAGGCAAGTGCAAAAAATACCTGCGCTTCCTTAAGACATGGGCGCTCCTCTCTACCACCCTCCACGACCAACCCAAAAACCTGCAGTACGGATCAACCCCCCGTTTGGGTGCATGTGACCAAGGCATAAAACAAACACATTTTCTTTCCCAAAGCAATAAAATGTGAAACCAAACTCACTGGTATCTGATGAGATGTCTTGAAAAGAATCTCCGTCTGTTCTCCACACCGGCCGTTGTTCAAATGCTCTCCTGACCTAATTCAAGCTGACGGCTCCAAACATTTATTCTTAATGGCTTTCAATTCAGTCCAACAAAAGCACTGAATTATGAAGTTGTTTTTCTGGGTCTGTTGACTGATGAAAATCAGATGGACTTGCAAAGTTAGGAGTGGTGACGGAGAAAAGATGCATTCATCAGTGATGCCTGCAGAACACCGCTGGAGGCTGCGAAACACAGACGGGTGTTATGCATGGGTGAGCAGATGTAAACATCATCTTTGCTTTCTGCTGCCTGCTCCGCGCTCTCTGAGGCCATTTCTCTCCGTAATCTGACTGTTTCTGTTTCAGCATCCATGCTGGCCAAAGCTTCGAAGGGACAGGTTCCTCCCCAAAGAAGCCACAAATGCAGAAAAAAACCCACACAGTTCATGTCTTAGGCGAAAGATCTTTAGAGTAAATCAGTAAAATACTGCTCCCTCTGACTGCTGCCAAACCACTTAAAGGCCTTCATTTCATGACTATCATAAGGGAAAATTTCCATCAGTCAATGTTTTATTTACAGAACAGTACCAAAATGTCAATAAATAAAGATTTGTGAAAAGGCCAATAAAAAGACGAAGGCTTTGAGGATGACTTAGACGAGCAAATGAATCAGGAAATGTCTCCAACATGTAGGATGCTGTCTGTCATAAAGTTAGCATGAGAACCCTGTTTGTTGAAAGATGTTTTGTTTTTTTGCATTTCACTTAAAATACTAAAAAAATGATTATTACCCCGCAGAAGGAGGACATTAGTCAGAGTGTTGTTTACAGCTCACAGTAGGTGTAGGTGAATCAGAATGCAAACAACAAAACACCCGTTCCAGCAAGAAATGTTCTGTTGGAGGGAATTAAAGTTCTGTGGAACACAAACACGGCTTGCCCTCTCTGGCTCACTGCTCATTGCATGCAGTAAAGGCAGGCCTGACTAAAGTGCATCCAGAGGGAGCTGAAGGCTCAATGTGCAGCAGTGACATTAGGAGGGGGCTGTCTTCTGGGCCCCCTCACTAAAGACAAAGTAGAGCAGATAAATGCACTCTTCTCCTTTTGTTCCACCACATCCTTACACGCCATTACGTTGCTTTCTGTACCCTCCATCTCTTCCCTTCTTCCTCCTCTTTATGTCTTTCTGCTTCATTTTTTACCAAAGACAGCAGAGACAATGTAACACATCACCAAAGGAAACTCGTCTGGGCAAATGGTGAGAGTAAAACCCAGGCCTCTTATTAAATGAAACAGCCTCTATCATGTTGCAGAGTCGTGCAGCATTTCTCTGGACTGTAATCTCTAGTAGGATGCACACAAGTGCAGGACATGGGCTGGCAAATAGGCGAGATAAATCAGAGACAGAGTCATTGTACTTCCCCAGATGATCATTTAAGGCTGAAGCTATGCAGACAGGTTAGTTGTGGATAAATCAGTCATCTGGAAAACCCTTTCACCGCTTTCATCCCACAGGATACAAAGACAGAGTGAGCCACTGCGGTCACTTAAAGGCGACAGATAAATGACGGCACCTTATAACACAACTACAGTAGGTTTTATTAGATCCATGACGTTTGGTATTATATACCAAATATCATGTTTGCTGAATCTAATGTGACATTTCTGCAAAAATCTCAGTTTATTATGAATAATTAGATTCTCAAGAAGATCCTTTTCTAACATCTTTGTTAATGTTTTATTTATTTGCTAATGAATGTATTGCATAGTATCTGAAATGGGTTTGATATTTTTATTATTGAATTATTCCATGATTAATGGTTGAAATAAACGAATTAATCATGCTGAGTGTCAAGCAGGGAGGCATTGGGTCTCGTTCTTAGAGTCTTTGGCATGACTCAGCCTGGATTTGAACTAAGGCCGGACACTCTTCCACAAGGCCACTGGGCTGGGGTCCACCCTGAACAGGTTGTACAAACAATAAGACACACTCGCACATCCAATGCAATTTTCCAAACAAAGGTCAAGGTAAATGTACGTACATGTGTGTCACGAACTGGTGGTGGAGGACCCAAATGCAGGAGACCAAGCTTGGTGACAGGAACTAAAACATTTAATTAGCAAACTGAAACATGACAAACCTATGAGGGGAAACAAAACTGTGACAAAACAGAGCAGATGACCTGACAAGGAAGAACAGAAACCAAGACACTTAAATAGGCCGAGGGCAATTAACTGAACTGAAGACAGCTGTGGATCATGAACCTGAAGGTGTGACTGACAAGGAAACCAAACCACTGAATCCTTACAATGTGTGTTTTGGTTTTTGTGTTCAAAACTCTCATGTTGTTAAGTTCTTATTCTGGTCAAACATACAAAAACGTGTGGTCATTGAACGCAAATTGTGAGTTTAACCCGGTTGAACTGATTTGGTGGTGAGGCATGGATGGCGTCCGTTTTCATTCACAGAAGTGCCAACCGTTTGAGAATCAATCCTGCAGGAGAAATTAATAGTTGCTGTTTGTTCCTGCATGGAATCCACCTTAACATTTTGCACCAGACCTGTAGCTAGCGGACATGCGCTTTAATGTCCGCTAGCTACAGAAGAAGCTCCTCCCTGCCTGTCCAGAGTGAACACCATGGGCTAAACATGCATTCAAGAATGTGCGTTTTGCCCATGTCTAAACGCGCCACATGCTCAGTGTTTGAAAGAAGTCTGTAATGTTCATAGCTGATAGACTTCAACTAGGAGACAAAATGCAAAATAAATAAATAAATAAAAATCCAGGAAATCACATTGAATTCTAATTAAATATTTAAGCATTTATCTTTATTTTGACCCCAAATTTTCTCTGTTCTGTATTTGGATGGCTCAGTTGTTTGGGTTCAGGACTGGAGCGCAGGAAACCAGGGTCTGCATCTCAGGGGGCGCAATGATCTTTATCCCATGTGGGACTCTACACGCTATTGCTATCTATGTGGCCACTAGGGGGCCCAGGTCTGGGTCTCCCTCCCCATGCTGGTCCACAGTAGGGCTGGGACTCACTGGGTACCTCACGATACGATACGATTTGCGATACATTGCTCACGATAACGATACTATCACGATATGGCGATATTGTGATAATCGATATATCTCGTCTCTAACAACTCACGATATATCAAACTTTAAGAAAGAACTTGAAAAACTGTTTTTTGGAAAATATTTCCCCATTATTTTTTAAACACAATGATAATAAACAACTTGTGTCCTATTTGGTGTAATGAATAACAGACTTTTGTGTAACATTGCTGAAATCAGTAATATTCTGTCTTTGACAAACAATGACAATTTTCATTTGGAAATATCTGTAAAATTTGGTTTAGACAATAGTGAACATGAACAGCAGCCATTATTTAGTACAAAATTGCTGTAAACAGGATAAAAAATGAATAAGTCAAGTAGCTACAGGCACATTGGGATTAACTTTTGAAAAACAAAAGCATAGCCATTGCTTAATTTAAAAGAAATAGCTGTTAATCAGATATTAATTCTGTGAATAAATTATATTGTCTTTGTTAAAAATAAATGACACCATTTAGTGCAAATGTGGTGTAAACAAAAATAAAATTCTCCCAGAAAAATAAAAATCAAGTAGCTAGGAACGTTCTTTTAAGTTATTTAAGACATAAACTGCTTTCAAAATAAATGACCAGGGATAAAGTACATAAGGAACTTAAAGTGCATCCAAAAGTAAACATCTTTGTGAACAACACGATTGGAGAAAAGCTGCATGTGATGTATGTTTAAATGTTCATGTTTTTCTTGAGAACCACAGGCTTTGTAGCGTCAAGCTACTCGTCTACCACTGCTTAGAGGAGAAGGGGGGGTCTAAGGGCAGGGATGCCTCTCTTTCTTCCGTTTCCATCTCAACCATAACTCTGGTCTGGGCGATCCTTTTTTCAGTATTTCTGAGAGGGAATGTCAATGCGTGGCTCTAATGCATTCAAGAAAAAACGAAATCCCTCGTTCTCCACCTCCCGTTTTGTTTTGTGTTTCTTATTGCCGGTGCTCTGTCTCGCAGAAGATGGCGGTAGCTTCGTCTGGAAAAAAGTATCCGCGCTGGGCTGTGTCGGCTTTAGGTCAGCAACAGCCACGGCTTTCTCACACAACTCCGTTGATGCAGCTTCCATGCTGCCAGCGCGTCTTTTAAGTTGCTGCTTTCGCTTCTCATTGTTTTCCCCCCGCCATCTTTGTTTGAATGTGTTCTTCTTCGACTGCCCGCAACAGCCAATCTCGCAACAAGCGCCACCTATCGACCCTCCGAAGAATTGTGTTACCAAAGGATGGTTAATATAACGTTTTACATGGTCTTTAAACGTAAATAAAAGGTCGATATTTGACGAAGACGTCTCAAGAATCAATCGCGGGACTAAATATCGCGATATATCGCCATATCGATATTTTAGCACACCCCTAGTCCACAGCCTGGATAAAATACAAGGTTGTGTCATGAAGGGCATCCGGCATAAAAAATCTCAGCCGTCACTGATTCGCTGTGGCAAGCCCCGACGGGATGTGTTCGCAAGATGCAAACAGTATCTGGTCAATTATACTGAAAAATATAATATATTGATTAGCTTGAAAGTTTAGAAAACAAAATTAGAACACAATGTCTTCATAAAATGTTTAGGCCTTAATAGGATAAATGCAATATACAAATCATTTAGATTAATTGGGATTACGGTAAAGTTTCCACTAATTTAATGGATTTATAGCTGTTTGTGTTGTACCCTGACCTCCGTTTTTCATTTGGTGCTTTTAAAAACAAGCCAAATGGAATCGCTCTAAGCATTGATGAGATAGGTCCTAACTGAGTGTCTGCTAATGATGGAAGCATGAGTAGGTTTACCAAGTAACGTGAGTCAGTGTTGAGCAGGACTGAGTCACTGCTGTGATGTGCCCAACATGTTAAACACTGAAATGACAGGTGAGAGCAGAAAGGCTGCTTTGAAGTGCTCATCAGAAGCGGTGAGGACTGGACTGGGTGGTCTGAATCAGGTCTCTCAGGGAGCAATTAAAGCAGCGCAGTGCTCTGCCCTCCATAAGCCTCTCAGGTGAAGCATGTTTCAGGTATTTATGGTTACAGTTCACAAGAGTTTGCCAATAGGGGCGATTCGTGTTAAACGTTTCCACCCAGTCCTTTTAAATGTTGACTGAATGTGTAAAAATACGACCAAGAGAAGCAAAAATGACTTCAAATGCAAATGTTCTGTTTACTGCTGTGAGAAAGTTGTGATTGCTTTCAGTCATCTTCACTGTGCGGGTAAACAGAGACGCCATGACAGATGCACCATAAATGAAAATCTGCCCCAGCCCACCTCCATTTCTGCACCTGCTACTCCCCCAATCGTATGGTGATTAATTAACAATGTGAAAGGGAAGGAACAATCGATGTGCTGTCAGGCTCCTATCGGCGGGGGAGAGAGACCCTGCCAAACCCTCCAGGACCCCATCTCATTACTCGACTCGGCCCACTCTCCCCTTCGCTAGGCAGCTGCATTCATCAAAGCGGCGCGCCTCCTTCTCTTCCGCATCTTTGCATGCTTCCTGCTCGCTGTGTGTTTGCCTTTCTCCTCCTGACAAGATGAAGTGGGGACGATTGCAGAAGTGACACCAATTTAAGGAAGAAAATAAGGGGGACGGATGCGAGTTATGAATACTTTAAAGCTGATCATAGTTGTAAGTGGTCGTGAAGGTGTCCTTCACCCAAGCTGGAACCTGAGATCCTTGAGTGGCACTTGAGGTTAGTGGCAGCAAGATTGAGGAAAAAGCACACGGTGTGTTGCATGTGCTCATGAGCATTTGTGCGTTACCGTGGGCGAGGAGTGGAGGATAAAAGCCTCTGCTTCTCCGACAGTTTTATCTGCATCACCATCTGCCTTATCTGACGTTTGCATCTCCCAGCCCCTCGCCGCGCACTGAAAGCTCGCACTGTTCTCCTCACCGTTTGTCTTATCTCACGCGGCTCTTGCATGTTACATCTGATTTTCAAACCTCAATTAGACATGATCTCTGAAATCAGGAAATGGTGTTTGCAAACGAAAAGGAAGGGTGGTGTATACTTTAGAATAAGAAAGGAACACTCACAGGTAAATTTATCAGGTCCCCCTTTTTAGTACCGAGTTGGACCCCCGTTTATCTTCAGAACCGCCTTAATCCTTGATGCCATAGATTCAACAAGGTTCTGAAAACATTCCTCAGAGAGTTTGGTCCATATTGACATGACAGCATCACACAGTTGATGCAGATTTGTCGGCTGAACATCCATGATGCTGATCTCCCGTTCCACCACATCCCAAAGGTTCTCTATTGTGTTCTGGTGACTGTAGAGGCCGTTTGAGTCCAGAGAACTCATTGTGATGTTCTAGAAACCAGTCTGAGATGATTCCAGCTTCATGACATGGAGCCTTATCCTGCTGGAAGTAGCCATCAGAAGATGGTCCACTGTGGTCAGAAAGGGATCGACATGGTCAGCAACAATACTCAGGTAGGCTGTGGCGTTGGAACCATGCTCTACTGGTAAAAAGGGGACCAAAGTTTGCCAAGAAATATCCCTCACATCATGACACCACCACCACCAGCCTGAACCGTTGATACAAGGCAGGATGGATCCATGCTTTCATGTTGTTGAGGCCAAATTCTGGCCCTACCATCTGAATGTGGCAGCAGAAATGGAGACTCATCAGACCAGACAACGTTTTTCCATCTTCTATGGTCCAGTTTTGGTGAGTCTGTGTGAATTGTAGCCTCAGTTTCCTGTTCTTAGCTGACAGCAGTGGTACCCAGTGTGGTCTTCTGCTGCTATAGTCAATTTGCTTCCGGGTTGGACGTGTTGTTCAGAGATGCTCTTCTGCAGACCTCGGTTGGAACCAGTGGTTCTTTGAGTTCCTGTTGTCTTTCTATAAGCTGGAACCAGTCTGGTCATTCTTCTCTGACCTTTGGCATCAACAGGACATTTCCACGTAGAGAACTGCTGCTCACTGGATATTTTCTCTTTTTAAGACCATTCTCTGTGAACCCTGGAGGTGGCTGAGGGTGAAAATCCCAGTAGATCAGCAGTTTCTGAAATCCTCAGGCCAGCCCGTCTGGAACCAGCAACCATGTTTAGACTCACTTCAATCACCTTTCTTATCTGTTCTGATGCTCAGTTTGAACTGCAGCAGATCGTCTGGACCTAAATGAGTTGCTCCCATGTTATTGGCTGATTAGAATTTTGCATTAACGAGAGGTTAGACAGGTGTGAAAAGTGTCCGGTGAGTGTGTGTTTCATTTATCCTCAAACAACATTGGGGCTGTCCATAAATACCAGTCTTGGATGCGGCAGTTCCCATTTTAGCCACAGGGTTTCTGGTCACAAAACAGATCCTGCTGGAGTCTAAACACCAACACGGCACATTCTTTTCTTCCTTTCTTCAGCATTTGTTATTTTCTAAAACAAGGGTGAATGTGGGGGTCCCGCCCTGCTCTCCCTCCACTCGAGGCAAACAGCTTTGGTGAAGGATGGCTCCCTGACGGGTAATCAGAGTCAGCCCTTATTTAATGCTATGAGGTGGACAGCCAGTGATGGAGCTACAGACAGAGTCCGCTGCACCCGGTGCACCAGCCCATAACTGCAGAGGAGACACTTCAAGTGGAGCAGTTAGTGCAACAACGTACTATCTGTAATGTATATGTCACAGCTTCAAGACGAGAATGCCAATGGAAAAAAACAGAAACAGGATTCAATTAACAGCAAAGATATAAAGCTCAAAGATGAACTGGTTTTAAAGTATTAAAAGCTTTGCTGAACCACCTGTCAGGTTATTTACACGCTTCGTCAGCAATTCTTGCAACTCTCTTTGCCTTAGTAACCCATTCTGTGTGTGCATAAACAACGATTTGAGTTTCTTGCTCTGCAGTTACGAGAGCAACGAATTAAAATACAGTTTAGCTTTGTTTACCTTACTGATTGGACGCCAGCACGACAGACATGCCAGGTACTGAGAACAATGGAGAACAGGAAAACACTTCCAAGTTTTTCAAAAAGGCTGAAATAAAAGGCCATTCTCTGGCTAGTGTTCCTAGTAGCCTCGTCTGTGAAAACAACCCACAAATGTCTTCATTTTTGAAAACGCTTGGATCCTCACGGCACAACACTGACAGTGACTGACAGATGGAAAAACCCTACCATCTGCCATGCTGTGTTTGCAAATGCATGAAGAATAAAATATAAACACTTTCAGTTTACTGGATCTACAATCTTCACACAATCCCTTTTTAGTAAAAAAGTTGAACACTTAAAATGACATAAATGCTTATTATGAAATTGCTTTGTGAACTAAATGTAGTTTGAATGACGAACAACAAATAAAATCCTCAATGATCAATGATATTTTACCTGCAGAAATGTTCTACCAGAGACACAAACCAAATAAAGATATTTCTCAATGATTACCATTTTTTAAATGAAAGTTCTATTGCTTTTAGATCAGATCAGAAACAGAATAAGTTAAATAACCTGCTGACCGTCTATGACAGAAATCCCAGAGAGGCAATGCGAATTCACCTGCTTGGCATTAAAATTTATGGACCTCAAATCAGAGTCAGACGTAAATCCGCAAAAAATGTGTGCAGCTAAAGTAAAGTGATGACTAAAGGTAAAGCCTGGATTGAATGCAGGTGACTCCATGAGCATTTTCCATTAGTGGAGAGAGGCCTTGAACCAAAGCTGACTCTGCTGTTCCACAGGAGGAATCCTCAAGAGTCCTGATCGTCATCTTAGCTCAAAAGCTTTAGCTCTAAATTAAGACATATTATATAGATATGGGTTTAGAAGGTTATCAATATGCTCATGTGATCAGAAAGTGTGAAAGCTGCATAAAACTGTGAGATATTCTTTAAAGAGATCTTTACTTATCCAATAGGCTTAATTACTTCACGGGCTCTTGGGGACTTGTGTGGTATTTAAAAGATCTGAGTTATTCAATAGAGAAAGTCTTTAACAGTCAGTAGAAGTACTTTTCGTTGAAGGATGAAGGCCAGTTTCCCAGCAAAAATGGGAAAAATTCCAGGTTATGTTGGTTTGAGAGTGCCTGACAGCCCGCCTGAAAACCTTACTACAGACCTGAGCGTACAGATGGTGCACTGTAACCTTTACTTGTTAGGTCTGGGTAGCATAGATCCAACATGATGGGAACTTTGCAGACAGTGCACGATACAGCTTTTCCATCTCTAAAAACGTCAACCACACTATTCTGAATTTTAAGTAATAAGCAACATGGCAAGAGGTCCTGAGGAGATGAAGGAAAGTCCTGAGAACATTCACTTCCACAGCTCTGAGCCTGATGACAGCATGTCAGGAAGATGTAGGGTGTCGTGCACGATGTCCCCACCTCTGTTACAGGAGGTCTTATGAAGGAGGAAGAGCATATAAAGAGACGGGTGTTTGGTCAAGATAAGGAATAATGTTCCATCACGTCGTAGTGGCATAGTATTATCAGACAAACCCACCAGGGCCCATATTTCTGTTAGACAGCCAGAGACAACATTCTTCACAAACCTGTCGTTTGCTGGTACAGAAACAACAGTTGCGATCAGAGTCACCCATTTTACAGACCGTGCTTTGGAAAGTCCAACTACTTCATGTTGTTGGGCATTTTCATGATAAACTAGATTTGATGTGTGAGGATACAAAAGGAATCAAAGTTTGTCATTTTCTGGGATTTTCTTTTGCATATGTGTTGTTTTTAAGACCTCTTTTGATCTTTTGTCAAAGCGTTCCCAGTGGTCATTGATTTTCGATCATGCTGCTTTTAGCCAAAACCAAAAAGCCTCTGTCATTTTCTAGGACACATTTTCTGCAGAGTGGCAGAATTTTATTAAAAAATGTACCTTTGAGTTGTGGGCAGAAAGCAGAAAGCCTCCCTGTTGCTAAAATCTCAGAGCAGGGAGTTTGTAGCTGGCCCGGCGTATTTTCTACATCCCACCATGAGTAGCTTGTTGAGCCAAAGACTGCTGCACCCCCACACCCCCAGTGCAAAAAGGAACGTTACTGGAGGTCCTTCGTCCCAACAGCAGTCAGACTATACAACAACACGGACTGCTGAAACTGCTGCTGTTATTTATTGAATTATTTAACTTGTTATTTATGACGTGTACTTTTACTTCCACTTTCTATTATTACTATTTTATTCCTACTCATTGCTACTTTTATTTTTGTCTTTTCCTAACTGCTATATTTCTTATTTTGGCAGGTGTGACAACTGTATTTTCCCCCAGGGGATCATTAAAGTCCTATCTTATCTTATCTCTTATCTTAAAGCTCAAAGTGCTCTTTTTTTCTGCTCCTGATTCACAATTTTTGAATAAAGAAAGACTCAAGAATGCAATTTTAAGCCTAATTTTCTTAAAATTGGCACAAAAACAAGTTAAAAACACAGTTTTTATCAGAGTGGGTTTTAAAAAAAAAGCATCACAGGTTGATGATGGGTTTCTTTGGTGGTTTTAATTTATCAAGTCGCCTGAACCATCAGGGGGGATGGTTCAGAATCATGGCTACAAAGGGTATTCAAGACCATTGTGGTCATACTTTAACATCAAAGATGTACAAAATAACAAGAACAAAAGACTCATCACAGGATGAAAAGGGGCAAACCCTGCAGTTCTTAAGCCTTTCAGAGTAAACTAAATCCATAAATATGATAATATATTACCCTTTGCACGCTAAAGAAATTAGTTTAACTTTAATAGTAACACATAACGAAAAAAACACAATGCAACACCAGATTAGCCGTGTTGACGAATTTACAGTAACGCCCAAACTATTTTTGCAACATGTACGAAAACAAACTGATACCCCTAAAATAAATGATACTGTGACTACGCTAACCCCCAACCGTGTAAGAAACATGCAATCCAACGCTGCGACATGTTATACGTGTTAGCGTTTGCAATAACGTCCGACCTTTTTTTCAATTAGTAAAAAAACAGACTGATAACAGTAAAAAAAACAAAAACACGTCAGTGTGACAATGCTAATTCCCAGCCTTGTTAGTGACATGCAAAAAAACACACCGACTTCTTGGCAGAGCAGCGTTTACCACTAAAAATCACTTCAACATCAGTAAGCAGAACCATAATTAATCCATATAAGCACTTTAAATTATAATTCGCACTGTCACTGTCACAAATGTTATATGAACCTAGAATATGACATATTGTCAGTTGTTTTCACTACCTTCAGTGTGACTACAATTTTCATAGTCATGAAAATAAAGAAAACTCTTCTTGAAAAATCAGCAGGTGTGTCCAAACTTTTGGTCTGTCTGTCTGTCTGTCTGTCTGTCTATCTATCGATCCATCGATCGATGGATCGATAGATAGATAAGGATAGATATATCTATAAATAAAGTGCATAAAATACGGTAAGTATTTTTTCACTAATTCATTTCAAAGTTTTTTTCAGGTTGGATCAGAGAAAAACATGATGTTTGTGAAATCATCAATCCTGTTATTCTTAGTTGTTTCCATTGTATAAATAAACAGTCTTTACAAACACGTTTTTTTTTTATCTCTACATACAACAAACTAGAGTTTAAAGTTGATTCCCCTGACCTTTGATTCATAAACCCTTCATCCTCTGCATCATTTGCACTATCCATCACAATTAAAACTATCATCTGTTATCATTACAGTCATTATCAGTATTTACCACTGTTACCCAGAGCGTTGGAATTGGCCTTGACCTACCTGGTCTATCCAGCAGTTCGGCCCATCTGCTCTTTCACATTTCCCTCTCTATTTCCCATCATCGCTAACCCTGTCACTCTCAGTTTATGGAACACTGGATGAGAAATGGACCAGGGTCGACTGTGTTCCTGTCGCTTTCGGGTGCGAGGCGCTCAAACAAATTGGGGTCACAGCAAAGTTGGAGCAGTCTGATCGCACTTCCCAACAGCCGCTTGTTCACACAGCTGAGGGTTAGATAAGTGGAGATAAAACTGATTGTGTCTTTTTTACTCCTTATCAATGCAATAACAGCCGCTGGAGAAGAGCAGCACTTGAGTGAACCAGCCAGAAACATGGAGTAGCCGTGGGTATGGGAATCAAAGTTGACAGATTCTCCCAAGGGTCTTGGAAAAAGAACATTTGTGAATGTAAATGTAAATGAAACACAAGTTGCAGACTGCTGCTTTAGAATAGCCGGGAATTTATGGCAGCCTAAAAGAGGAAGCCAAATGATAAAAAAGAACAAGAACAAAATGAGGAACAGTTTACCAAGTCTGTCCACAGCTGGGTTTGGTTAGTGATGAGCTCTTAAAAAGAGTGCAATTGTACAAACCGAGCAGTTTGAGCTGTTTCTTTTGTTCTGGATATTTTTTTAAAGCATTGTTAGGTGTATTTCTTTAAGAGCTAACGGGAAAATAATCTTACTATGTGCAGCTCCAGGTAATCTCCCAGTCCTTTGGCACTCTCCACCCTGACCAGAATGGCTTCTTTCAGCTGCGTGCTGAAGCCCACTGCCAGCCGGTCTGCCCGTGTGCTCGGCCGGTCATTGGGTGGCCAGGTGTATGTGATGAGGGCTCCGCCCCGCCCGAAGATGTACGTTGTCCCAGCTGCAACACAGAAAAAAGGTCCTAGTGAGCCAGGAAGAAATAAAACAAGTTAAAAACTCTGGAATACAAGATGTTTTTCTCTTGTAAGTGAAAAAATCTGCCGATTGAACTTGCAGAAGTTGGCTTGGTGAGATTTCTTCAGATAAGCTGTGATGTCCTGGTCTTTCACGACAAAACGGAATCTTGAAATTAGCTATAAACACTCATAGATATTTTTCTCTGATAATTAGAAATATTGTGTCCTAAAATAAGCATGTTTTGCTGAAAAAAGTTGTATATCTTCAAAGTAAGTTCATGTGCATACATGCTAAATATTTTCATCAAGAAATTCCCTTTATTAAGAGCTACAACAATCCTTTTTTTAGACCAATTTAAAAAAGACATTCATTCATCTTCTTCCGTTCTGTCCCTTATGGGGTCACGGGGCTGCTGGAGCCTATCCCGGGCACTTACGGGCGAAGGCAGGGGACACCCTGGACAGGTCGCCAGTCTGTCGCAGGGCCACAATCACACACTCATTCATTCTCACACTCACACCTATGGACAATCTAGAGTTGCTAATTGACCTATGGAGCAGATTTTTAGACGGCGGGAGGAAGCCGGAGACCCCGGAGAAAACCCACGCAGGCACGGTGAGAACGTGCCATCTCCACACAGAAAGGTACCCCATTGATGTTCTGCTTTAAGTCCCCCAGCCAGGACTTTAACCGGGGGGCCTTCTTGCTGTGAGAGTGCTAACCACTGCCCCACCGTGCAGTGAGAATGTCAAATTTTACAACCATGTTGTCAAAAGTTTGTCTAAATTATGAGTCAAAAAAAAAGTTTCACTTGAGACATTATCTTCTTGAAAATTTAACATTAAGTTATTTTTGTCTTCTATGAATAATAACAGGATATTTATAGTAGAAAAAACAGTTGTTGAGATTTTGTGTATTTGCAGTGGTAACTTTGCAATCAAACAGACTCAGAATAAACCTAGAAACAGAAGTAAACAGTAGACAAACTTTGACAGTAAAGAAAAGCACGCCTAAGCAGACATTTCAAATAACTTCCATTTTTCCTTCTTCTAAACTCTCCTGTGCAGTTCAAGCTACCCAACATTTCCAAGTCTGTCAGGCAAAGATTTCTCTTTAACCCACTATGCATATATCTCTGTACGTAATAAACGTTCTGACTATTGAGGAAACAGTTTCAACATGTTTTGATTTCAGCAGAGCCGCCGCATGTGTGTGTTTGTTCTAAACTCTGCGCAAGTTCATTGCAGCTATAGCGCTGTCTGCTCACATTAGAGTGATGTGACGGTTATGGAGTCAAGTGGAGCAGAATGAGAAGAGTGCTGGTGAGAGCCTGGCTTTGGAATGCTAATCTACCCAGCCCTGCCTGTTTTCAGTGGCCTGCAGTTGTGTTGCGTTCAAAGTCCCGCGACACTGACAGAGCTGGTGTGGCTCCGGCTGCCAGCGTGAGCCGACACCTCAACACAATCCTCAGATGTCCCTGTCAAAGTGACCCAGCAGATACATGCATGTGTAAATGAGAATGTTTCATTTATGAACTTTAACAAGTGGAGTGTGTCTTGGCTACAGTCCAGTGAACTCCACTGTAAATGAGGAATGATGAGTGCTGGCTGTGATTAGCATAGAGTAATGAAACTACGGTGAACTGCCGTCATTCCTGGGAGCCGCCTGCACCTCCTGGGCATACATAAACACAGTCTGTATGTTTAAGTGCCAATACACATGCAGCACATAGCTAAACGAATACACAAGTAAACGAGGGATTCAGATCTATTTCCATGCACAGCGTAGACCCCACTCAATCAACAACATTTTAATTATTTTTGCAGTAATTAAAGAAGCTTTTCCTGTTTCTCTACATTGTGACCTTCCAACAATCCCATTTCCTGTTGTTTATCTGCGATCCAAACAGAAACAGAAACTAGAGACTTTATCTAACTATGAACCACAGCTAGCGATTCAGCATGAAAAAACTGAACTGAAGTGTAAAAAAACATCAAAGTTCTAGATGGAAGTTATTGAGGATTTCATAGTCATCATCTATGCTTTCCCAGGAAAACAATAATGTTTTTCTTTTTTCCTATTGAATATTCTGTTCTTTTCTACACAGACTTTGCTCAGGGATCAGCATTTTCTATCGATAATTAATAATTGATTGTTAGGAAGTTTTTCAAATGTTTCAAACCAAAGTACCGTCTTTTCCGCAACATAAAGTGCACTGAAAAGCCTTCATTTTTATTTTCAAAAACTGACTTGTACATGGATTAAATCCGGTTGTTCTTACGGATGTTGAAACGATTTTGAGAGGTACGCGACGCTTACTATGTTACACGACGATTGGGTGTTACTGTGAAGACGCTAACACAGCTAACGTGTAGCTGTGTCGGGCTGGGTTATTTCTACAAGTTACTAACAAGGTAGGGAGTTAGCGTAGTCACAGTAACGTTTGTTTTACTGGTATCACTCTGTTCTTTGCGTGTTGCAAACAAGGTTGATAGTTACAAATATTGTAAATACGCCTTTGTGGCTAGCGCCTCGACTGTGGCTAACGTGTAACAAAAAGGTTTTGTGTGAACGCACTTAATTAACTCTTAGTGACTAATGGACTTATATCGGAGTTGGCTGCATAATCTGGCCAGGAGTGCTACTTATACTCAGGTGCGACTTATATGTTATTTAAAAAATAAATAGCACCAACCACTAGAGGACACCGTAGGTGTGTGAGTTAGTATTTGATACTGATGGAAACGTATATTTACGGCAGAAGAAAAAAGAAGGAAGAATTCAACTGCTTTGGTGATTTTAAGTGACATAAAGAGTTTAGTTGACTTGTTAGCATGTTCTTCATGCTAAGGATGGCAGGTAGAATGTGAGCTCAGCAGAGTTAAACACGCATGTTCAATGACATATGTCTCAGAGGATGTTGGATTGGCTATGCTGCGTGTCAATCAATTGACATACTTCACGGTGAGGATGATTCTTCGCTGATGGGTTTTAAAAAAACAAAATAAAATGTGTTTTTTTTAATGGCATGCGATCTACCGTCACATCCTTCGCGGTCGCCTCGTACTATTCACCCCTGCTATATATAGACAAGCATCAGTGTGTTACAGTAGTGAAGTGTGCAAATATTCAGTCAATGATGGTTATCTATTCAGTTTTCAGGATTTGCTTTCAAGAAATAATTTCCTCCCAAAAATGCAACTTATGTGTAATTTTATTCATTTGTGGTCTCTCTGACTTATACTCTGGACCGACTTGTGGTCCAAAAAATATGATATCTCTGACTGTTTTGCCATGCTTAATGTGCCTTAGTTCATTGCGCCTTCTGTATGGCGTAAGTTTATAAATAGAACATACATTGATGGAGTGATTTATAATCCAACAGTGTGGAAACATGGCATATCAAACTTTTGTCAGAACTCTGAAGACTGATAAAACAAAAAATAGTACTTTACAGTGTGATAAAAAGATGGAAAATGGATTAAAGTAAAAATGAAATACAACTTACAAATAATAATAATAGTAGCAACTGTAAAAAAATAAAATAAAAAAAAGGAAATTAAGCTCAAAATAAAAAAGAGCCAAGAATTAAAATGGCTGTAAAATAAGATAAAAAAAAAAAAAGAAGCAGGATGAAATATATAATTGCCATTTACTTTCCACTGAAACAACCAAGCTTCCCTATAGAAGGAAAATTAACAAGAAAGCATAACAGCAGTGGATTCTGGGAAGGCAGAGACAGCATCTTCATGCTAACAAATATGACTGAACTCGGACATTTGCAGATGCAAACCTGCTATGTTCTGACTATAAACAGGTTTTTTTCTTCTGATTTCTGCTTTCAAATGAGCTCTTATTTATGACTTGAACGTCTAACACGCTCTCTGGAGCCCATATGACCTCAGATGGAGCTCTTCTCTGTTTGGATATTTTTCAGAATACATGAATGTGCAGTTGTTTTTTTTTTCTTTTTTTCCCCAGACATTTGCTAGTGCTGTCATTAAACTGCTTGCAAGGGGATGCTACTATGAAATACGGACGCTCATTTTTAATGCTCTCGTGTGCACGTTCCAGTGTTTGAGTGTTATTTGCTGCAAACACTCACAGTCATGCAAAAAAAAAAAAAAAAAAAGCTGATAAAGAACAGAAAAACACAACGAAGGCACTTTCAGCGTCTAACAATCTGCTGGTAGCCATTTCAAATCAGCTAATCTCCACGTTTCTCCTCCTGCCTCTGTCTCTCTTTCTCCATCAACATCCTTCCATACCTTCCTCCTCTTCCCTCCTTCTTCCTTCCCAGCAGAGTGAGGCCTTCTGCTCAGATCTGCTTGTTTTCTCCAGGCTGTATTATTTTAGCTCTGACTAATTATCGCAGCATGGCGAAAAAGGGCTATAAAGAGCTTCTGTGCTGGAAGAGGAGTAAAAAGAAGACGAAAAATGACAAGAAAAAAGGAGGACAGGAAAGAGCAGATTTCCAACAAAAAAAGGAGACGCTGATGCTTTTCCAACATTTTCAGATTTCTTTTTTTTCTTTTGTCAAGAGTGTGAGCCCCTGAGTTTCAAAAATGGGGGATGGAATAATTTAAAAGAAGAATAAGAAGAAGAGAAACGGTTTATAAAATGGCTGACAAAGAGACAGGGAGTGGAGCCATGTTTGAATGATAACTAGGAGAAGAGAAAGGCAAAACTGATGCATTTTGAATAGGACTAATCACTCTGTGGTCGGGCCAAACTAATGCCATCAGAAAATGAGACCTGATCAAAGTTCCTGCCTGAAGGCCGTGTCACACAGCCACATTAATTTTGCGCATTTTTCACATATGGAGTGTCGGTCTTTCGTGATACAAGCTTCATGTATGTAATTCAAAGGGTTTTCTTGCATTCTGCATTCATCAATGAGCGCAGATGTCTGACGAAGGTCTCAGCTGATGGGTCTATACCCAGTTTATGCTTATTTCCAGTAGTTTATACGCAATTCTTAAGCAAATGTTACGCATTGTGCGAGATTTATGCGAGATACATACACAAATTGTGGCTTTCCACGACGTTCCACGTATGTCTAACGGACATTTCAGGAATAACTTTCATATCACGCTTACGGCGCACATATCACGTTTAAATTACATAATTGACACATGAATCCCTAATGAATGGTATATAAACAGAGCAGTAATAACACACAATTCATGTTTTACATTGATTTACCTGTTCTCTGCGGGGTTTATTCGTACTTCTTCTGTGATTTTAACGTGATTCATTCATGATACATCTGTAAACATTTCATGTACAGACAAAAACATTTGTCGTTCGTACGTTTTCTGTGTATATTCACATATGACAAATTTTCATCCATGCAATATGCGCAAATTGTACGTAGTGGCCATGTGACGCAGCTTTTAAAGTTTGCATTTTTTTCCACAATGTAATGGAGATTCGGTTATATGCAAGCCTTTGCTCTCATTTCTTATACTTATTCCTCTTATTCTTATGATTTCTTATACTTAAACCAGGAAATCCATTCCTGGTTATCTTCCAATTTTCTCAAACTCAACAGTTCCAAAACTGAAGTCCTCCTTGTAGGCACTTCATCCACTATTTCCAAATCCAATAACTTTTCCTTCTCTATCAACGACTTCTCTGTTCTTCCCTCCCCCCAGGTAAAGAGTCTGGGTGTCATCCTCGACAGCTCACTTTCTTACCAATCTCATATTAATAACATCACCCGTTCTGCTTACTATCATCTCCGCAATATCTCTCGTCTCCGCCCTTCTCTCACTCCTCGTACAACTGCTGTACTTGTTCATAGTCTTGTCACTTCTCGGATCGATTATTGTTATTCCCTCCTGTTTGGTTTGCCAAATAAAACACTCAAGAAACTGCAGATTCTCCAAAATTCTGCAGCCCGCATCATCACCAGGACCCCGTTATCCCACCACATCACACTAATTCTCCTAAACTTACACTGGCGTTCCATAAAACAAAGGATTAGTTTCAAGATTCTTCTCATAACCTTCAAAGCTCTCCATAACCTGGCTCTTCCCTACATTTCTGATCTTCTTCACATTTCCATTCCCTCCCGGTCTCTCCGCTGCTCTTCCTCTCTCCAACTCCATGTCCCACCTGCCCGTCTTGTCACTGTGGGGGGGCAAAGCTTTCAGTCCCTCCGCCCCCCAGCTTTGGAATTCTCTTCCTCCAGATTTACGCAATACCGACTCTCTGCCACTGTTCAAATCCAAACTCAAGACTCATCTCTTCAAACAATCATGCAGTTAATCCATTCAGTTAACACAACCTCATTTTTCTGTTTTTTCTATCCTGTTTTATGTCTTTATGTCTTTATGTTTACATGTTTACTCATGTTTTACTCTGATAACTTCTTATTGATGTTTTTATTCTGTCTTTCTTATTTTAACCTTGTACAGCGACCTTGGGTGACCTGAAAGGCGCTTGAAATAAAATGTATTATTATTATTATTATTATCTAGCAAAGTAACACAAAGCTTTTCCTGTCTTTAGTTAGTCCTTTTCTATGGTACTTGGTTTTTTTAAGCCATTTACGAATCTGCTTCATGTTGAAGAACATCTGCAGGAGACCCTTTGTCAAGGTTTTTTATTTTATGCAGACACATTGAAGATTTTTTGACTCAGTTTTAGTTGTTTATTTGACTTGCATATGTCATACCTCACTGAACACACACACAGACAGAAGATACCTCTGAGATTGAAAGATGTTTGAGGAGCACAGCTGTAGACATTTAAAAACACTGTCAGGAAATTCAGCTACAGTGATGAATCGATCCATGAACGTCTTTGTTTTCCTCGTCTGAGATGGAATCTGGAAATAACCGTCCGTCTGTATAGCTCCGATAATGCTCGCCTTTTTTGTTGCACCGCTAATGTTAGGCTGGCAGTGTGAGGGGCTGTAAGCTAGCGGGAGAGCACATAAAGTGACGAGAACTGGGGGCGGGCTGACTCCACGCCAGAGGTCCCGCCCACAGGCCTGAATTTATAATGAACTCCTGCTGCTCTGCAGAAACTATGTCCTAGAAACAAGGCCGGCTTTTGATTTAGGCTAATAATGAATAAAGAAAAAAAACAAAACAAATTTTTATGTTAGCTTTTAAGTTCAGATAAACATACGGCAACAATTTTTTAAAAAGGCGACACTTGCCACATTTTATAGATGATAATATAGTTAATATCCTTTTTACACTTATGGAAATGTTTCTGCTTACAGAAATATTTTGAACATTTTGAATGACCAATATGCTTTGTTTCCTCTAAAGCCAATTTTTTCTTAAAATAATAATTTCTGAAACAAATAAATGTTATTTCTGGCCTGAAAACTAACCACTATCCCTGGATAGCGGTTAGTTTTCAGGCCAGAAGTCTCTAAACCTTTTTACTCCACTTTAGGGTCACTGGGATTCTACAGTGTCTAAGAGCGACAGGGCTTCACTCTGGAGAGTTCACCTGTCCATCACAGGTCCTCAAAGAAAAAAAAAAAAGAAAAAAAACCTCACAAACTCACAGGAGTCAACAATCACGCTGTGAGACTGGAGAAAAGCCACTCATGCTAAGTCCACTTAAAAAGGACAACTGAGATTCAAACCCACACAGGTCCCATATTTTTTAACTTGATGTTTCAACCTAACTGAAGAAAACACAAAATAGTCATTTCAGTGGATGCAAAACTGGAAACTGTGCGTCTTTAAGGCCGCCAATTTAAAACCACGATTGCCCTGCAAAGTTTGAATACAATTGGACAAAAAAAACAGGCATAAAGGATGTCAGTCATCAAGCTCTTTCATCTGACTGAATTACAACATCTTTATAAAAGACAGAAAAGTTCTCTTGAGTTTGTTCTGAGACAAGCATATCCCATGTGTCTTCCTAGATGTGGCTCATCTAGAATAAAACCTTAATCTGAATATGATGATGGTCATCAAACCAAGCCGGTTTACAAAGCGATTTCTTCTTCAAAAGAGATTATTCTGGATAAACCTGTTACATGCACAAGCATGAAAATATGGTCAATCCCTTCCACAGAAGGATAAAGGAGCAAGGAGATGTTTGTTGATTCAACAAATGCTTTTGAGCAGCTTTGTGTGGCGATCAGATCTCCAGTCCCACAATGGACAAAGCTGTCCAACTTCTGTACCACAGTCATGTCATTCTGGAAGGACCCAAAACAATAGGAACAGACAAACTCTGACGTACCAATCAGTCTGATGCAAATGAAGATCCTGAAAATAAAGCAACAAAAGGGTGAAATCAGGATCTGGGGCCTAATTTATAAACGTTGCGTACGCACAAAAGAAGGCGTACGCCACTCTCTACGCAATAGTTGAGATTTATAAAAAGCAAACTTGACGGGAAAATGTGCGGTCCTTCACGCTCTGACCCAGGCGTACGCACAAAAACGGGTGAAATGAGAAACGGCGACACCGTCGGCAGATGGAAGAAACACGTGAAAGTGAAAATGACAATACTGCCTCTTAGAAATTACATGAAGACTTCACAAAGCAAGTCTTACAATTAACAGCCTACACGAAGACCCGTTTGATCGATCAGCAGTGAAACAAACAAAAAAAAAATCAAACGAAAATTACAACAGAAATTCAAATGAACACTTATTTGCAGAAAGAAAAGTGAAATATGTTCTGCAACATTGGCATGTTGTGCAATTCATCCTCATCACAACGCGTAATGACGCACAATGGCTGATCTTGTGCTCTTAGAAGATGTGGCAAATGGAAGAATTCGGAGTGAACGCATCTTTAGACAGCAAGGAGACTTGCTGGCAAACGAGGACGAGTGGCTTATGAGCCGGTTCTGACTTCCTCTGCGGGCTTTTGGGGGTGTGTCACCCGGTGCATCTGGCGCGTCGGTGTCCCCCTGCGCCTCAGTCACCACTCCACTTAAAAGGGATTCCCCAATTATTGCCGCCAGTCTCTCATCAGGAGGGGTCAGCTCCGGTGTGTCCCCCCCCCCCCCCCCCACACCCGTGGCAGACACGGGTGTGTGTGTGTGTGTGTGTGTGGGGGGGGGTCAGCGCTAGACGTTTTTTTGCCTCGACTTTGATGTCCGACCTTTTCTTTTTTATTTCGGCCACGGTCCGAGGTTGTGAGGCTACAGCATTTTCGGCGTCTGCCACCGTTTGCCACTCACGTGCCTTTTTGGCAATAGTAATGCCACACTGTGCCCTCCAAACAACATTTTCTCCTCTTTTCCACCTCGCCAACGATAACTTCTACTTCACATTGAGTGAAGTTACGTTTTTTTGATTTTCTCTCCGTGTTTGCCATGGTTTCGCAATCAATGAATATTCATTTGTGGGCGTTTCACGGACTATTTATGGGCAACTATGGGCGTGTCATGTAGCCGCAAAAGCTGCGCAGCATTTAGAATTGGTTGTGATTTATTAAGGGAAAGATGCGTAGGATGTGCGTGCGCACGGTTTTATAAATCCGAATATTTCTGTGCGTACGCACGTCCTATGTTTCATCCGTACGCCACTTCTGACGCAAATCCTATGCAAAGTTTTATAAATGAGGCCCCTGGCTGGGACTTGAAGTATTTGTGGAACCAATTAACTGTAAGTAGAAACAGGTGGTTGATCAGAAAACAACGAGATTCAAAGAAAAAGAAACTCAAAAGGCACCAGTTCTCACAGGCACATATTCTAAATGAGCTTATCTCTTTAACACTGGAGTTAGTTTTATTCCGACTACCAAAACTCTTCAGCCGTTTACACAATTGACGTAACTCCAACGCGCGGCAAAGTCGTTTTTTGCTGATATGCAACACTTTACGGCTGATTTGCATTGTTGTTGTTCACTTTTTAGCATATCGCCACAGCAAATCAGCTTTCACTAATTCGCATAGGTGGCATTGGCTGAGATTTTACGTCATCAACGTAAATCAGGAGATTCTGTCGCAGAGAAAAGCAGCTTTGCTCCATTCCTAATGTAAACTAGTAATGGTTCACGTTGAACGCCTTAACGGTCAAAGATTTGTGGTCGAGACTTTCTGCCCTTCCTGACAGAAAGAACCCTGTATTTTATCTGGCACAGGAAGACCCAAACTTAGGCCCCCATAGTTGAGGTGTGGTGTGAAGAGTCTTGCCCACACTGGATGGAACTTATTGTGGTAACCGGACCCTGATTTCCCGTGTGCCAGTCCAGCCCTAACGGACTAAGCTATCCAGCCCCTTTTTGGTGCATCAAAGAGCGCAGGGGTTTAGGTGTCCCAGTGGCATCTCCGGTGCTACAGGGTTAGCTACGGGGATGAGATCCCCGTTTTTAATCAAGGGCACAGTTTAACAGTTTTGGAGCAGTTGCATTTAACTTTTTGAATCCAGGAAATGTTCTCCTGATTAAGGCTCAAACACGGTGCTGCAACCTTAAAGCCTCAAGAATGAAACGATCAGGAAAGAATCTGAAAGCAGTGACGGCTGATATGTTACGCAAAGTAGGCGTGAGTTAAAAAAGGGCTCTGAAATAACAACTCTATAATGTTTACGCTTAAACTTGCTGTACACATCATTACTTCCTATGCTTTGTGTGTACTCACAGGGAAATCATTCTCATCAATTAACACCTCTCTCTCATGCACGGCATCTGCCATATGCTTCCTCTTCCTCAGAGAGCTCCCCGGACGCCTGATGTCACTGGGACTGTAACACCTGCTACTTTTGTCTGTCTTAATCATCCACATGTTTTCCTTACCGCCACGTTTACACGACCACCGCAGGCGCAACTCATTGACTCTTTAAATACATACTGTATATACGGCTCCAACTCCTCTCTTCCTCCCACACCCAGCCATGACGAGCTGCTGTTGACTCTGCCTGCTTTGATTTGTGGAGCTGATAGTGGCCACCTGCTGTTCAGTGGGCTTGTATGCATGTGTGCTGGCGTGTGTGCCCCCCCCGTAAATGAGGAGACAAAGGAGGGAACCGACTGTAATGAGTAGCCTGACGGGGGGCATCCACGAGTCACAGTTTCTTCCAGCAAACACCTGCTGCTCTGCTTGAAGAACTCAGTGAATGCTGCAGCGCTGCTGCAAGCTCTGATGGGAGCATGATGGAAAGTGAAAGCACAGGATGGTGTTCCTCACATCCAGGAGACGACAGGCCTGCAGGGCCCCCCTCCCCACTTGGATTCCTATACTTTACTGTGGATAGCGCTGAAGATCTCCCTGCACTGAAGGCTTTGAGCCACGCCTGCATTTTCCCAATCAATACCAATTAGAAAATCCTTGAGGCTGAGCGAAGAGCTTCGACTTCTCTACCTCCAGAGAAGCCAGTGGAGATGTTCTGGACATCTGGACTTTTCTGCCTACACCTGATCTATTACTTTTTTATGAATCAAAATCTTTCGGAGAAATGTGTTTTTGGTTACCCATCAAGTATCAGACCTACTATTCTTCCCTGAAGTCATCTATGGTAAATATTAAAGCTGCAAGGATGGCCCCATTGGCAGTAAATGACAACTGGACTAAATAACCAGTAAAACACACCACGTCAAAGGTCTTTAAAGAGTTTTTTTACAAATGGACAGTGATGCCTCCAGAATTCTCAGTGGTAAAGCGTTCCACAGCTTCGGTGCACGGACTGAAAACACTCGTTCCCCCCTGAGCTTTCTCTTGGACCTCGGTACCTCCAGGAGAAGCTGATCAGCAGACCTGAGGTACCGGGTTGAGGTGTAAGGACAGGAAAGCTCAGAGAGGTCCGGAAGTGCACGATTGTTTAAAGTTTTAAAAACAAAAGGAAGGAATCTTAAAATGAACTCTAAAACCAACAGGTAGCCAGTGAAGGGTGGCCAGGGTTGGGGTAATGTGGTCCCTCTTATGCGCTCCACCGAGCACTCGAGCAGCAGAGTTCTGGACCATCCGCAGACGTGAGAGGGAAAACCGGCTGACTCCAAAATAGAGAAAGTTACAGTAATCCATGCAGCCGAGATGTAATGAAAGCACAGTGATGCTTGAGGAATCAGGAGGCGAGAGATCCAATTACCTAGGAGAAGTTCAAACTTGTATTTGTTACTAAATTTGAATTGAAACAAAAAAATCTAGATGTCGGCCTCTTCTTGAGGTCAAAGGTCACTGAAATTTTTCTTGTGGTTGTAGTCGGTCGAACAAAAGCTTTCTTTTCCCATATTGTGAGTTAGTGTGAAAATCCCAGAATTCCACACTTTGCCACAAATGTGTCTTGTGGCCATCCTATAATAATTTGAAAACGTCCTTTGGATATTGGTTTGGTTAGTGGATTCGGACACATTTTAAGCCTCGTACCAGATTTTGGTTTGATTTAATTTAGTTGATGGTTTCTCCAGCTGTGATGTCATCAGTCACTAAGCCTGAAATTCATTTGTGAGTGCAAATTTTGGTGAGGTTTTGAGTATGTGGCAGGGGGGAGATTTTTGCTCAAAGGCTCACTAAGGAAGAGTCCTGTTTTCCACTAAAAGTTGGGCCGTCACGGGGCATGCGGGTTGACCTTAACAACAACACCAATGGAGGTCATCCAGCAGCTCATTTTCTTCCACTTGGCTTTTGGTTCTTCATAGATACAAAGCATTTAATGCTGTTTGAGTGAAGACAGCGCACAGCAAAGAGCAAAACAAAACAACCGCTTTCTAGGTGCTTTCTTTTGTTGGAATGACCTTTAGCCAATCAACGGGTTTTAACAGTAGCTCTGTCCTATCCGGTCCAATGCTTTTTTCTGTGGACCTACAAGCAATGGTAATGGTACGATTTGCTCAAAATAGTAGAAAAGAGGCTTTAGTGTCCTCTCAGAAAAAGAGGAAATGGTGGTCGGAAAGAGACGGACAAACTTTCAGTGATGATGTGATGATGTTGGCTCATCCGTGCTCCAGTTCCTGACCGTTTACCTCGCCTTTGCTCCTGCTCCTACACCTGGCTGTGGATCCTGCCTCTGGCTCATCTCTGGCTCGTCTCTGCTCTGTACCTGACCGAGTACCTCGTCTCTGCTCCTGCTCCTACACCTGGCTGTGGTTCCTGTCTCCGGCTCGACTCGCGCCTTTGACTGTCCCCACAACCACGGCTGGATGAAGCTCGTCTGCTGGACTTTTATATATGTAGTTGTAGATTTAGATAAGTTAATTCTTCTCTAAGATTTCTGGTAAATCGCCTGTCCGTCCTGGGGGAGGATCCCTCCTTCATGTGGGCACCCCTGAGGTTTCTTCGTTTTTTCCGGAATCCGGTTTTTTTTGGGAGTTTTTCCTTACCGCGAAGGGGGGTCTAAGGGCAGGGATGCCAGTATAGCTTAGTCAGTTTGTTAGTTCATTTTAGTATTTTTCTATTGAACTCTTTGTATTCGTGATCCTTTTGATTTCATGTTTTACTTCGAAGCCCATCGAGACGACTGTTGTCGTGATTTTGGGCTATACAAATAAAATTGAATTGAATTGAAAATTGAATGTCTGTGTTTCATCCACCTTATGAGAAGTTAAAGTGTCCATCAGGGCAGGTAGGAATCCTAAAAGGCCTGTGTTTACTGTACAGCAATGCCACCCTAAATGTAATTCTGCACTCTCCCAGTGCAAAGAAAAAGGACCAAATATTTATTATTTTCTGCAATTAGCCCTGGCGCCATTGATCTTACCGATCAATCCTATCTGCAGGTCCAGAGGTGAAAGGAGAGCAGAGAGAGGTCTCAAACCACAAAGGATGCTGCTTAATTATAATTTCCATTCATATGGGCTGGATGATAATTGGGTTTGAAAAGGGACGGATGAAAAAATTCAATTTTCTTTTGTCCACAGATCCAGAGTAAAAAATCAGCAGGAAAGATGAATCAAAGCTGTAATGAAAAAGCAATTGATTTAATTTTTTTCTCCTCAAACCGTTCCCTTTTCCACATCTCTCTCCACTACAGAGGGGTGAGAAAAACATCTGTGAGTTCATCATTCGGTTTGTGCCTTCAGTGCAGCTGCATTGATTTGGAGCTGTGGATTTTAGGCGACCAGCGTCTACCGTGGGGATAAACAGGTCATATTGGAGAGAGCAGACGGCACAGTTTTTCATTAAGGCCTCCGGTCAATGTTGGGATGTCAAATGCCGCTGGCAAAGCCTTATGGGAGTTGACACTGTAGAAAAATGCCTGGCAATAAAAGGAAAAGTCCAAGAGGAAAAGTGGACATGTGGGGGTAAAAAAAGGTCAACTCTCAGGGGCAGATAAGCTGCGAGCAGCAGCGTCTTATCCGGATGTAAATGCATCCACACTTGTTATTTCCACCTCTCACACAGGCCTCAAACAATCACTCAACGACACACAGAGTTCCCTCCAACTTTATACATTATTGCATCAGTGCAGACCGTTCCTTTGAAGCCGTTTAGCAGACAGAAAGAACTATTGATTCTTTTCAAAACAAACGACTGAAAGCTTTTCTTAAACTGCTTTTTTTTGACAGAATATCTATTTCTGAGACACTTAAAAGAAGCGGCAGCCAGAAAGGGCTGAGACAAGGAATCTGCCTGAAGTTTCCAGAAAGCTGATGAGAACTTTGAGCCCTCACATTGCTGGCGATCTGGAGACTTCCTGTCTTTGTCTCTCTTGAGCTGAAACATCAATCCTTGGACCATGGAAAACTATGGGATCAAGATGAGCCCAGAAGATGGATTTGAACTTTTCATCATGTTTTTTATGAGACAGACACAATTTAAAATAGGATGAATTTGATCTACAAGAATCCTGGCGCATTTTTCCTAAAAGGAAAATTAAGTGGGATATACCCAGGGGTGAAAGTAGATTTTTGTTTATGTCTGTTTATAACATGGTCCAGGTGAATACTTGATTCTGATTGGCTGCTGGGTGTGCATTAAAACCTGATAACCGCACGGTGAAAAAAGAAGTTCCGGTCACCTATAGCTTAAATGTTTTGTATCACTGCGCCGGCTTCTTTAAAACAACCTTTCGCTTCATCATTTGGACAAAAACAAGTGGTAAGAGGTGAACTTTCTCTCTGAACTGATGCTTTATTCAGCCCATCGGAAAGATCAGTATATATATATATATCGCCAAATCTTGACTGCAGCGGTGGTGCAGCGCGACGCGGACTATTTACGTGACAAATAGTCCGCTTTTTGTGAGAAAAGCGATCCGAATCGGAAAAAAAACAAGAATAAAGGACTAAAAACTGGTCAATATGTATTGCTTTTCTAAGTCACCATGGTTTAAGCGGGTTAATGGCCTTCGAAATGTGTGTTATTTTTTTTTAACGGCAGCTTCGCGTCAGACGGTTCAGGCTTCCACGGCGTGCGTTAAAAAGTAATAACGCACACTTCGTCGGCCATTAATCCTTACATAATAAATTACGTCAATCTCAATCTTTTTTTAGCACAAAATGCATGTTAGGGGTTTATTGATTAATCGATGAATTGATATATGCAACTAGATTGAATGGGGTGAGGAAAGCTGCTGATTGAATCATATCGAACTATACCATAATAAAATTAATTTCAAAAGGAAACAAATAGATGCTAATGGATCTTGGAAAATACCATGTGGATTAAGATACAGTGGTCGTTTTTTTTTACTATATTTAAAATTGACCAACTGCATCGCAGCGGACAACACACAAAATGGATCAGTCCTTCATTTAAGTCCAATGTGTGGAAACACTTTGAATTTAGCAAAGTCATGTGATCATATGTGGTAGAATGTTTATGTTCCCTTTTGGATTCTTTGGCTGTAAAAAAAGACCAGTAGGCTGAACGTTAGGAAACTAAAATGTGAATGGATTTGACATGCATTCTTGTTTACTTGTTTGTGTCATTACAGAATTGAGAAATACAAGGAGTCTGGAAAACCTCTGATCACACTGGTTGAGGTTTTGGCTGAAGATGTCCTGGATCAAGTTTATGTCAGTGAATTGGGTCGAATTGGATCATTCAAAATGAACCGATATGAATCAGATTAGCAAGAACAAATTAAGAGATGAATCAAATTGTTGTTAAAATGATTCACCGCAACCCTCATCCAGATAAAAACAGTTGAGAATAAATCTAATTCAGAAAAATGATGAAAAAATCTAGACCAGACTTTGTGGATAAAATATGTAAATTGATTTCTGTAGTAAATAATTTGATAAATGCAGGAGATGCAACTCCTTCTGGCCAACTTCAGTTTATACCTCTTCGTTTTCACCTGCAATCTTCCTCTTAAACAAACGTCCCTGCATTGTTTCCTTTTTAAGTGACTTTATCAAATATATATACATATTTTTTTGCTGCATGTTTCACTTCTACCATTGCATTGGGTTTTATCTTGAGCTATCAATCACAATAGTGTTCAGAAAACTGTAGGACTCCTTTATTGCTTTTCTTGTCACGTTGCAAACTAACCAACCTCCAGCTTGCTTAAAAATATGCCTACTTGACTGCGAATGATTTGACCGTCCCGTGACAACAGATCAAACATACCCTGTAAGACGCGCATGGTCAATGTGTTTGTTCAGGGAAGAGACAGGACTAGCGGATAAGGTGAGAGGAGAAAGTGACTTAAATCCCATTTTGCAGCATTGATTTGACACTAAAAAACACAGAGACGCTAAAATGATGAGTTAAAGTGCTGTCTGGTTCACAGTGTGAGCTGCATCTGCCCACAGCGGCTTTTAAATAAGTGTTAAGGCGAGGAGTGGCCACACATCCAACCTTCCAGCCGGTACTGCGTACCTCCGCCAGATCCTGTACCAGTATGCAGTACTGGACCGTACTGGCTTACTTTAAGCCCTTGATATACCATCAGGAGTTTTTCTGTTACACTGATGTCACCGTGGGTTCTTCTTGGTTAAAGCCATAGGTTCAGAATGTGTTGAGAGGGCCAACTTCCATAGTTTTAACCTCATACTCAAGATATGAGATTGTATTCACAAAAGCTTTAAAACCTTGTTGCTAAAGTTCTCAGTGCCTTTGGCCTTAGTCATAAACGTGGTTTACAGGTGGATGCCGGCAGTCTGTGGGGGGAAGAAAGAGTCAAAGCTGGTTTCCCGTGGGAAATATCAAGGTCAGGATCACACATTTTTTCTACGTATACATGCTGCAAGTGTTGGGTCATAGTGAACACGTAAGCAACAGGCAAAGGGTTACTAAGGGTAACGAAGGTGAGATGCAGGTGTGTTATAAAGATTTTCCCTTTTTCCAACCTCCCAAATCCTGTGGACTGCGCCAAGAGCCCGTTAGCGCTGTTAACATGATACCTACGCTCTCCTTGCTGCAGCCTGACTGTTAGAAATGAGGAAATCAGACAATCAGAGTATAGTTTGTGTAGACATCCTACAGGCGTCCTACAGGCACTGGCATATATGGTGCAAACCCGCTGTGTGCAGTATTCGTTCACGTTCAGTGAGGAGCCACTACCCACACCTTCCTAGTGACTAGAGTTGGGCGTAAGGGCGCCGCTCAGCACCATCACCTGTACGTCACAGGTGCCTATAACTTCCATTATCCTTACAAATACTTCAAGGTACACTTTGCACATGCAAGACAATGGTACGTTCCATTTTCAACGGCTGTACGAGCCCCAGGGGAATTGTAGACACATCTGTGCTCCTCTTAAGATGTGGCCATTCCTCTCAACGACCCCCCCCATGGGCCCAGAAGACCCAAAGATTTAAAGCCCTCCAACAGATACATATGACCATGACATATGACAGCTTATACTTCAAAATGGTTTGTAATGATTCGGGTCGCATTTGACGCAAGGGCATTGGAGTGGAATGGACCCCATCGCTGGGAAACGTGACACCTGCTGATGACATCATCCATGACTGGAATTTTCCACCTGTAGTCCAATCGCGTGCAAATCACAACATTTAAGTTTAACCTTAAAGCCTCAGCTTACTTAAAAATCTCTTCTCTCTGCTTGAAATATCGGATAATTGTTCACTTGTGTCTTTGAAGACGTGACAAACACGTGTTTTGGATTTCAGTTTTTTTATTTGTTCTAAAAAACCTTCGGCTGGTAGAGTCGTGAGAACTATTCTATCGGCTGCAAGCATCCATCGGAGAATATCTGCTGTTCCAAAGCAACACGCAGACTTTGCCTTTAAAAAAACGAATAGCAATATTTCAAGAAAAGTGGAAAAAGCAGTGGGGAAACGGTTGAAGGAGAACACAGAAAAGAAGAGCTGGAGGTCAAGTGTTGATGCTGTTGTCGTCTTGGTGGAAGAGGCTCGTCCTTAGAAAGGTTGCTTGTCAGAACAACACGCCCGACCTTCAAATTTGTATCATCCTCTGAATTTATTGATCATCCCCAAATGCCCCAGCGTCTGATCGCCTGTTTAATATTCTAGTGAGTGGGAGACGAGGATGCCCTAAGGAGCTGCTACTTTTTCAAAATGGGCTAAAAAAAACAACAAAACAATCCAATGTAGCAGCAAATAAATGATGGGATTGTGACCAAACTACAAATAAGAATTTTGTATTTGGCACATCTGAAAACCTCTAATGATGTGATCTGAGGACAACACATCGCTTTGGGATCAAATCTAACACTCTTGAAGGTAAATCATACTAAGCTATGCTACAGTATGTCTGAGTTCTGGTCAGAGCTAGAAACAAAAACTGTGATTGGCCTGGATTTGGACTTGGTACTGACATCGAATGCACATCATGTTTTTAAAAAGACAGCCAAAAACTACTTTACACACTGTTTGCAATAAATTAAAAACCGTGACGCTATAGGTTTAAGCTGCTTTAGCTTCTACATCCTTCCAAGTTTCTCTGAAAATCAACACAATTGATTTCTTGTTTCATAGAGAGCTAGGATCTAGAAATAAGGAAACTTTTGTTTGAATGAGTCAAAATCATTTTGTTCTAAACTTGTGACAATAGAAAAACTTAGTTTAAGATTTAAAAAAAAAACTGCAAGGATTCAGTGGTTTTGTTTTGTTCTTGGTTTCCTTTTAGTCAGTCACTCCAGTTTCAGGTTCATGATCCACAGCTGTCTTCAGTTCAGTTCATTACCCTCAGGCTAGTTGTGTGTCTTAGTTTCTGTTCATCCTTGTCAGGTCATCTGCTCTGTTGTGTCACTGTTTTGTTTCTCCCCATAGTTTTGTCATGTTTCAGTTTGTTAATTAAATGTTTTATTTTCTGTCACCAAGCCTGGTCTCCTGCATTTTGGGTCCTCCACCACCAGTTCATGACAAAAACACAAATTAAACTGTAATTCTTAGTTCAATTTAGATGATGTTAACTCCAAGAAATATTGACAAGTTGCATTTATTGTCATTATTTTGGAAAAAAAAAGTAGATTTATACTTAAAGGATAAGTGCTGTAATTTGATTGTATAAGGATTTATTAAGACGGGCCAACTTAAACTTAGAAGGTATTTTTTCACATTTTGTTGTAAAATGAGGAATTTATTCTTATTGCACTAGTTTTTGGTGAACTAACAAGTAGCTTCTTTTGCTTATTTTTCCTGTTTGAAGGAACTCCTTGTTTTTAGAATGTGATCATTTACTATCTGATTTGCTGCATGGATGCATACTTTTACTGCTACCTAGATGACTATTTTTGGGCTATGCCTTGTGGCAGTGTACCTTTCCAAAAAGGCAAAAGAAAAAAGAAAAGAAAAAGGAATCATGGATGCGTTTGCTGGGAAGATGTACATAAAATCCAGTTTGATCAGATTCAGAGTAAACAATTAAAATGCTATTCGTTCTGGTTCATAAAGCACATATCAGCTTTGACAGACTGAGTGTGGTTTTGTGGGGATTTTTGTGTTCTCCTTTTTTAGCGTGTCGAGGTGGGACCTTGTCTTGATGCAGGTTTCTCTTTACCTCAATGTCTCCCAGCTGCCTACACTTCAGCTCCATCAACCCTAGGCTCTAATGTCCAACACTTAAGAATGAGCTGATTGATGCATCAGCAGTAAAAAGCCAAGTAAAACATGCTAAAGCGGCAGGGAGACGATGTTAATCGGGAATTTAAGAGAAAATTCGGTGAAGAATGTTTCCCTCGCCTCTAAATGATTTGTTTTTTATGCAAATGTTTGAAAGTGGGTGGGACACTCACAGTTTCAATCGACTTTTTCCCAAACATTTCTCTAATGGCTCGTCAATCAAATCGATGCAGCCGACAGAAATGCTTAAATATTTCAGCTCTAGGGTGGGCCCTGTGAGTCATGTGATAAATTATTCAAGATTCGTGGACCAGACTGACCCTCACCCAACCCATCACCCTGTCTAAATCTCATGTAAACACATAAAAACACACCAGCCTTGAATATAGAAGTGAGCAAAAGGGAAGAAGAGGGAGAAAAACAATCCCAAAATGGATAGAATTAAAGAATAAGTGGAAGTCAGAGACGCCGGGAAAGATTGCCATACTTTGCTTATGGGCACTTCTGTGTTCCATGAGGAAATAATAACATCGAGCACAGGACGCCGTCCTTATTTCCCGTTCGGATAAATTTAACTTTAATGTCCTGAAAAGGTCAGGCTGCTGTATTGCTGCCAGGGGTATGCGAGTACAGGTACAGGGATTACAAATGTGCAAGCGACTGTGTGCACTTCTTGATAATGTTTAATAGCCACGGGCCCAATTAGTGTTAACATCATCGTAATTACTGTGGAGTGGCTTTCAATGCACACAAACAAATCCAGGCTGAGGCTGGCATTAGCTGTTCCAGCCACAAAGAGGACTTTAGAAAGCTATAAACAAACTCCAGAGAAAGAAGCGGATCAACTGGGGACACGCCGCTCGCTCTGGCCAGACATTTATTACTCCTAAAACAAAAACACCAGCCTTCATGTTTTTCTTTCAGTTCTTACGATTTAAATTGGAAAACAAAACTGTAAAACAAGCTGAAACACCTTCAGCTTACAGAGGCAAGTGGTTCTGATCTACCTCCTCTGAAGAAACTAGCAGTGCTGCAGTGAAAGGTGTCTGCACTGACCTGTGCTCTCATGTTGATGGACATAATTCCTCACAGAAAGAGCGGCAGCAGCGGCTTATCCACGTGAGCACAAGTGTCTACTTCACCCGGCCGGCAGTCGAACACGAAAAAAATTCCTCTTTGGAGCAGATGGAACAACATTATACGCTTCTGCAATTAAAAGATCTAGGTGTGGAACATGTAAAAGTGGACTGCAGGGCTCAGACAACCTGCATGTGGAAGAGGAACGCACAGAACTGAACTTCAAAGATGTAAAACCTTGTTTTTAGACACTCCATTGGAAGTTATTTTAACTTCTCTTTAGGCCTTTCCAAGCTTTTCTCTAAATCAGCTGAGTGGAGAACTTTTAGTTTCATAAAGAGTCAGGATTTAGAAATAAGGAAATTATTATTATTAAAAGGAGTTCAAATCCTTTTGCTCGAAACTCTTGACAATAGAAAAAGGTAATTGAAGACTGTTTGGTGTTTGGTTACATTTTCAAGTTCCACTCCAACTATATTTTTGTCTTTTGCTAAATCATTCCTGTTGCGGCTAAACAGCGTTGAGGGCCGCCGTGGGCTAAGCTGCGGCTTCTTTGTCCGACGCGCATTCCAATGAAAAGTCCCAAACGTCTGCCTGGCTGCGAAGTATTTATTTTCTGGCTACAGGTTTCCAAACAATACAGTCCAAACGATTGATAAATTAAATATTCCAGCAGTGACAGACTTCCAAAACCACTCAAATGACGCGATCAAGTAACGCGGTCAACAAATTATGTGATCACCGCGGCTCACCCCACTTCCTCATCCATTCTAATGCTTCGCCAGCGAGTAAGTGAGCACCTTTCAAACTTCGTGCCACACACACAGTGACACATCCACAACCTGGCCGATGACGATGCGCTTCACCTGTGCCACCTTCATTATGGCTCCTACAATTCCCAGTGGTCTTTTTATTATGATTCTACAGTTATCAGCTAAAATCAAAAAGCCTGTGTCCTTTTCAGGACATCATTTCTGCAGGAATGGCAGGAGATCATTAGAAATTTGCTTTTGGGTTGTGGGCGGGACTGAAGTTTACACTGTCTGCCGCTAACGACAAGCCACAAACCCAAGCTAACATTAGCTTAGTTTAGAGCCATAGGGCAGCTCAGATGAGGAAGATTAAATTGCACATGGATCTATTAGTCTGCAAGTGGGTGATTTAAAATTGGAACAGAAAAAATGACAATTTGGCCCGCCCATTGGAAGTAGCTTCGTCATAAGTCAAACATCCCATTTTCTCCTGATCCAATGTGATTGGAATAAAGACACAATTAGAAACAAAGTTTAACCCTCCTATAATCACCCTCCTACCCCCTCCCTCCCTAACATCCCTCTGTCTTCTTCTGTTATGAATATAACTAAGATGAATAAAGTTTAGCCTAAATTACAAAAGGGGTTTATTCAAATATACACATCCTGTCTCAAAAGTTTCATAACCTCTATTTAAAAGTAAAATATGTCCAACACAAGAGGCTTTCAGCTCTCAACTGTTTGCTCAGCTATTGTGTGCATAACAAGTAAAAATAAATAAATAAATAAATAAGAAAGGCAGTTTTAATATTTAAATGAAGGCTGAGGGCCTCTTGTGTTGGACATATTTTACTTCAACAACAGGGGTTATGAATCTTCAGACAAACCAAAGGTATGTCTGAATAAACCCCATTTTGGAATCGAGGCCAAACTTTATTCATTTTAATCATAGTTGAAAATCTTTTGTGTTGGACCGGATGTAAAAGGAAAGGAGGGAAGAAGAAAGAGCGATATTAGAGAGGGGGGGTATAATAACTTATTCAAATCAGTACTTGTATCCCCCACTTTCTCACCTCTTTTCCTTTTACTCTCTTCCACCCCCCCTCGCATTCTTCCCCTCTCCCTCCCCACACACTAAATGTAACAAATAAATAAAAAATAATACAACAAAAAGGGGTTTATACAAATCTACACCCTGGTTTCTGGAAGCTATATAACCTCTTTTTGTGATATTAAAACCTGTCCAGCACAAAAAGCCTTCAGCTCTAATCTGTTTGCTCAGTTGTTGGACAGAACAAGTTAAAAAAAAAAAAAAGAGAGGGGAGGTAGGAAGGTAATTATGGGGGGGGGGTAAAACCATGAGGCAGCATAAAGCAACAAGTTGCTGGATGGTTATAATCATTACAGTGACGTTCAGATGTAATACAGGTCTATAGGGGCGGGGCCTGTCCACACACACACACTCAAATGTTATAAACATACCTGTTGGCTCCTAAAATGTCCACATCATCATGTACATAATACAGATAGTGTTCACACACGCATACTTATGCATTCAAACCAACTAGTGGGAAATATTTCATTCAATCACGCAAACTGTTAGTGCAAAGGTGAGCTAACACCTGTGCTCAGGTGAGTGTTTATGTTCTTCTGAAATGGATGATGGAATGTGAAAAGAAGGAGGGAGAGTGTCCAGCCATCCCCACACCAAGACCCCCGCCACAGCAGCAGCGGCAGCTAGAACCCCCCCCAACGCCCGCACAGCAACAGATAGAGAACAACCGCCCCTCAGGGCACTGAGGGGACATCTCCTGATCACTCACAGTGATGTCCCCTCACCCTCCCCACCAAGGGGCCCTAAGTGTCTAAGGTGCAGTTAAAATTGGCGGGTAGGGCGCTGAGAGGACATCTGCTGCTTGCTAGCAGTGATGTCCAAGCAGCCCCCATACCAAGGGTCCTAAATGTCTAAGGTGCAATTAAAACCAAGAGGGGGGGGGGGGGGGGGGGGGGTTCCATACAACAACTATGGGAGCGGGACCACTGCTAAGTCTCTCCTCCCCCCAAGGTGCATCACAGGCTGACCCCCCCCCCCCCCCCCCATCACCCTGATCAGAGATTATATTATTATATTGATTAGAGATTATATAAGGAGAAGGGTAAGCACGGTGTAGTTTCTTAACGTGGACGCCTCGTTAGACATTATCCCTTACTTATTATTTTCATGTTTAGACTGGCATTCATTGTCCTAATTTTGGAAACACAATTTTAGATTTATGCTCAAGATTAAAAGCTAGTTTAAGGATTTAATAAGATGGGCCAGTTTGTACTATGTGATTCTGAATTTTGCTCTAAAATGAGTCATTTCCATGTAGTACACTAGCTTTTGTCACTGTAATAAAAATTAACGACAATTAGGTTAATAAAAACTAAAAAAACAAACCATTTTACTTAAAACTAGCAAAAACTACTTATTAGTGGGCTGTATAACATGCAATTTGAAGTCATTTGATCAAACAATTAGCTTTTTTAGATTAATTCTCCCTTTTTGAATGCCTGTGTGGAACTCTGTTTTTTCTAGATTTTTATGTTTTATTATAAGACCTCTTGTGAAGGAAGCATGGCCAGATAATTTTACTTTATTGAGGCTACAACTGATTGCAGTGTGATGTATAAAACGCGGCCCATGTGCCAGCATCTGCTCTGTTGAAACCTCATGTTCACCAAGTCCACGGGATCTTTGGTTTGAACCTGAAGTAACACGATGCAGATTTTATTGAGGTTTGTTTTCTATTCTTACATTTAAATGTCCATCCTTAAAAACTCCTTTGAACACAGAAAACTGACTGCTGTCTGGTGACAATAAGATACCGACCAATAAAAATAGAAGATGTAAGAATACCCTGCATGACCTTCATTTTTTCAGTGTATTGTTGGGAGAAAGTAAAGAAAAGAAAGTAAAGGAGAGAGAAAAAAAGGGACAGAAATCTAAGAGAGCAAGAAAAGAGAAGCAGATCAATGGGAAGCTTCTTCTAGAGAGTATGAGGGCATATCCACACATTTCCATTCCCATGGATGGTATTCCTCTGACTCCACATCAAAGGCCGAGGATGATGAAGTAAGGAGATGAAAGAACAACAGTCTGTAGTAAGTGTGTGGGATGCGTGCGTTAAGTGTGCATGCTGGCTGAATGCAGTGGGTCAGCGCTCTCAGGAATCAGGCATCTTGTGAAGGTTTAATTTTTTTCGACACAGAGAAGCCGATGGGTGGGATTCAACCTGGCACAACTGCCTGCCGTTTATCGCCCACGTAAAGGGTCCACTACCAATTCCCTCTGTCGTGAGCTCAGAGGGGGAAAAAGGAGCAGATCTGAGCTGGTGTCTTTGAAAAGCCAAGGCGGTCCTTCTTTCTGTGATCTGAGCTCCGCCGCAGGGGTTACTGAACCGAACAGCTGAATACCAAAAATCAAGAATGGATTACAATAATAAAGAGCTGATTGGGTGACAGCTCAGGGAAGACCCTTCAAGGGTTTTCCTCTCTGTTTTGGTGTCAGAATGAAGCAAGTGGAGCTGATTGGATTCTGTCAGCGTTCCTTTCATGTCGGATTGGACCTCAGGGGACCGTTGGACAGGTAGACCCGCTGATATCTCACCTGAGGGGGGAGGTGACGATTGGGGGACACTAAATAAATGATTGTCTGTACTTTGCTGAGAGCTATTCGGTGGAACAGAATTTAAGCTGAGCAAATATAGAGCATAAAAGGCAACAGTAAAGGAGATCTACTCTGTTGTGTCTGGAACCACAACATGTAGCCACAGGGCGCATCAACTCCCCCCTCTCTCTTTTTCACCCCTCACTTTCTTACCCCAAACCTCCCCCATTTGTCCAGCGTCCCTGCTCTTCTTTGCAGTCAGACATAGCAGGCCGTTATGCAACAACCCTCTTTGTTGGCTGCCGCAGCCCATGAACAGAGGCAAATACAGCCGTTATCTGCTCAGTGTGGAAAAACAAACACAGACGGAGCAGAATGGAGGACATACACTGTGAGAAGGTCCTTGTGGAAGCCGAGGAGCTGACTGGCTTTTCCTGCAATCTGTCGGGTTAAATGATGCTCAGATGAAGACGCTACCGTGCATCTCAGTGCGGTTCATTCAGTCTTATGAAGAGTATAAATACACAGAGATGAGAGCGGAGTGTACATTTATCTTAATTTAAATTAACAGCTTGATTCATGTACACACGCTCTCATTCAGCATAATCATTAAGCAGCACAGAAGAAGGATCCCAACCTAAGCTCTTCGCTGTGAGGGAATTCTCCTTCTCTTGAAAATGTGTCATGACGGGGTAAATTGATGGAAAAGATGGAGGCATATGGGAGAGCACAAGCGTGCAGTAGACCATCATCGAAACTTTGCCTGCTGGGTTTTGCCGTGGTGTCATTTATTTTTGTATGACACGTGTTATTAAGATTCACTTGACGTATTAACTATTTTACGGAGGATCTTGTAATTTTTTTAAATAATCCAAAGCACAGGTTCTTTAGACTTTCTTTGAAATCAGCTGCTATTCACGGGTTTTCTGTCAGTCATCCGTGTTCCTGTACCTGTCCGTGTCCTTAAGTCTCTGCTCCTGCTGTGGACCCCACCTCTGGCTCCTCTCACACCCCGTCCCCCTACTCATCTGGATGAGGCCCATCTGCTGGACTATTTAAACATGTAGTTGTAGAGTTAGATAAGCTCATTTTTCTCTAAGAGTTCTGGTACATCCCCTGTCCAACAGTTTTTCATTACGGCAAAGGAGGGTCTGAGGGCAGGGATGTCCAGTTTAGTTCAGTCTGTTTAGTTTAGTTCAGCCAATACCTATTGAAATCTGTGACTTTGATTCATTTTTATGATACAATTACTGGTATGAAGCCCATTGGGATGGCTATTGTTATAAATATGGGGCTATATAAATAAAATTGAGTTAAATTTACATGAATTAAATTCATGTCAGGGCCATGAGGTTAAAAAAAAAGCAAACACAAAGGAAGATATCTCTGGAAATGGGAATAAAGGAACAGAGTTGATAGGAAAAGCTCTGAAAGACTTAAAAAAGTATTGCTTCAGACCACTTCAAGTGATGAAAAAAGGCATTACAAGAATTGAGGAGTCTGAGATTTTTTTATTCTGTCTGGTAAGACACATTAGTTCTGCTCACAGCCTTTCAAACTTCAAGTAAAGTTCTTCCATTTTCTAGAGTTTTGGTCTCAGGACAAACGTTCAGAGACTGGATGAGGACTGACGGGTTCAGTTCACATCTTCCTAAAAAACAGGGACTTAATTGCAAGTGAATGAGGGTGTGTTTCAGTGACAGTGTGAATGCACACAGACCTCTGAGCTGATCTAAAGGAGGACATGTGTCAAAGAGAAGCACAATCATGAACAAGTTAGAACATGTTTCATCATAAGATACTGAGTAAGGAGGAAGCAAAAACACCTAAACAATCGACCAGCAGCATAACAAGATCTTTATCTTTATACTGGTGTGTTTTTTTTGCTTTTTGCTTTGCCTTTTTGGGGCGTTTCCCCCATAAACAAACTGGAGTTTTTTTTTTCCGCCTTGGAGTGGTGCCTCTTGTTAAATGAAATTATTCTCCTCACTCCGCTTCGTCTCTTTGTTCCTGCATTTGGGTCGTCCTGATTCCCCGTAACACAACTAGCTCTTTATTACTTCCTGTTGGGAACACCAATAGGAAGGGGTTCATTATGTGCAGATATTTTACAGATGAAGATAAACGTTATCCTCAAAAGCTAAGGGAAACTGGAGGCTGAAATATTTTAAAAATCGGTTGCCCACCTCAGGGCAGTGGGCAGGCCAGTTGATAAAAAATATTGTCAATACTGACACTAAACTGGTCCATAGCGTTAAAAAAAAGGTTGGAGAACATTGCCAAAATGATCAAAAACCCTCTCAGCCTAAGAGCAGACAAACACATCTGCTGTCAGACGTCGCTCTTGGTTAAGTTCAGGCCTGCTTGGTACCTTTCTCATCGTGTCAGAGCAGTGCAGTGCTCCTCATTTTTCTACATTCTCGTGAGGATCCGGATGCTTTGTCGTCATGATTGCGTGGACTTTTCCCGTTATGCTCGGAGGCATCTAACCTTCAAACTCTGCCATTCATGTGTAATTTTCCGAAGCAAACAGCCTGAAGGAAGGCTTGAACCTTAGAAAATGCCGATTAGTATAAGAACACTGCGTTTTCTAGGAGGAGTGGACAAATACAAGTGTGTAGCTCCGGGCTACTTCAGAGCCTCTTCAGTGTTTGGACAATGCATGGCAGCGTGTTGAGATAGGCTGTTGCAAAGCCATTTACAGTTGCCATTTAGAGTTGTGCTACAAGGATGTAATTCTGCAGAGAAGCTATTTCCGAGCTGGGAATGACCATGCCCCTCCAGTACAAAGACATTCCCTCACATTGTGTGCTTATTCAAGTCCCTCTAAGTAAAAAAAATAAAGACTGTCCATATACTTTCTCTAAGTGAAAGAGAACAGGCTATAGAAATAAATTGGAGGCAATGCTGCTGAAAGAAAAGCTGGAGGGCGAATAAATCACCGATCTTATTTAATCTGGTTTTATCCACAGCGGCGAGCAGATAAGAGTGTACTTGCTCTAAAACACAAACAGAAATGATGTTGCCAGGCAGCCATTGCTGTGTCCACAAGCTCCGGCCTCATCTTTGTCATTACAATGACTCCAGTATCCCATCTCGAGCAAACTCATTTTCCAAGCTCATGTTCTCTGTGTACACTGCGGCTAATGAGGGAAATTACGACAAACAGTGAATGCGGTTCACTGTGGATTTGCTGCTGCATATCACAGACCACAGCAAGTCTGGGGTGGCCAGAAAATATATTGTTTTACCCAATTCTAGCTGGTAAACAACGAGCAGAACATTGTTGCTTCAATTGACGGCGCCCCTCTGCCAAAGCCTGCATGGGACGAGGGGATTACAGAGATCACAAAACACTTTTCCACGTCTTGGCGTTGAGGGACATTTCACAACTTTGTTGTCGGTTCTCATTTTTAGAAGATAAAGAAAAAGTACTCCTCCTTCGGCTAATAGGTCTTTTTTAAATATGTTCGACTAGACTGCTCTGAAGCTACATACATCCAAGGTATCTGATGTTCAAAAAGTGCTGAACAGGGGTTTTTGAAGACGCTTTTAGCTTCAAGCTAGGTTAACACCGGCTGCCTCAACTTGCGTTTATAAAAGTCTATGTAACCCAGATTCCGGGCTTCTCGTGTAAACGCATCGCTGTACACGTTTTGAAGTCAGGTTGCTGTCTCCACGTACAGAACCTGCGTGGAAGTTCAACCAGTGGAACTCCTTGCCTGATAAAATGCAACTCCGCTGATTTGTGACCAATGAAGGACTCAGATTGTGTAGTGACGTGCAGGTCACGTCCTTTTCAAAACACGGAAGTGCCATCCGTTGTAAACATGATCACAAAGGACGAATTAATAATTGCAATTTGTGCTCAGCTGAACTTATATGCCACAAAGTCGTAAATAAACCAGAATAAAGCCGTGGAAGAAAAAGCCTGGAACAAGATTTGTGAGATTTGCACTGTCTTGCCATCTCGCACCAAGCCTCATCCCACTGACTAGGGCTAATAAACAGTAAAAAAATGAAAGAAGAAAAAGAAGCCCCTCCCTGCTTGTCTGGTGTAAACACCACAGGCTGATTGGGCGTTCGTGAAACAGCTTAAAGTGTGCTCTTGAATGCACCAAATGCGGCCGGTGTAGGAACTGTATGATATTCATATTGCTGCTGTGGTATTATCCATGTTGGGGGTAACACCCTAGTGGGGGAGACGTCATGAGAGGCGGGCCCACTAGGTGGCGCAGTGGCAAGAGTTGAGGACTGTATGTTTGTTTCCGGTGGTTGAATAAAAACAGTCTACAGCACGTCCCGTCCCGGAGCCTTCTTGATAAAGCAACATCACGACAGCTGCCACCCGATTCTAGCGGATGTACTCACAGTTGGACGAGGTTTGGTGAGAAATGTTTAAGTCGAGTAAATCTTATTCCAGGCTTTGTCTTTCGCAGCTCTAGTCCGATACATGAAAGACTTGGTGTCAAAGAATTCCAGCCGAGCTAAAACTACAAATATTAATTTCTCCTTCATGATCAATTTTCAAACGGTTGGTACTTCCATGGATTAAAAACGACGCCGTTCATACGTCAGTACCAAATCTGAGTCCCTGATTGATCAAATTCCAACTGGTTTAACTGTAAATGTGTGTTCAATTGCCGTACATCTTGTGCGTGAAGCCAGAAAACGGACTTAAATATTTGTGCAGTGATGTATGACCACTAGAGTTATAACCTGTCATTGAAAGTGGTTGCTTGAACGTGGGGTGTGAGCGTACCATGACAGGTTTTCCTCTGGTGTCAACAGAGAGAAAATTGGAAGAATTTCTTTAATGAATAGATGTTTGGAAAATGTACAAACCTCGATCTAAAGTACTGTCTAGGAAGCTTTACCATGAATACCCTGTCTCTGGGTTCCATATTTCTGTTGAGTGACAACCTTATCTGCTAAAGCATTTGCAAAGGCGTCTCTGTTCGCTCCACCCCTCCCAGCAGGACTACAGGACGTACCAACAACACGCTGGAAAGAAGCTAAGCGGATCATTCTGGATGTGGAGCTGATTCCGTACAAAGAAAGCTGCCGCTATACTCCCCCTTCTCTCTTTTCCGTCGACATTTCTTTCCCTCGCCATCACTGTCTGTCAGTAGATTAAAAAAAAATACTCCATGGGTGTCAAGAAGCATTAGGTTTGAAGTTCATTATTCTACAGTGAATGAGGGATTATTGTCATGAATGGCCATTCCAGCATAGAAACGTGTCGTTTAGGACTCTGCAGTGAGTTTGCTAAAGTGCAAAAGGTCACGAGTGCAACATTTTCAGAAGATTGGAACTGTTTTGCTTTGGAGGTGAAGCTCTTCTGTTAAGTCTAGATTTAACTCCTGGTGCACCAGCATGTCATAAGATGTCAGCTAATGCTCCAACCTGACTGTAATGACACACTCAGCAGCAAGTGTACAACAAAACTGCTGCAAAACAGAAGATTTGACGTTTTTTTCCTGAAACCCTCTGACCCCCACAAAGAACTGCGCACATGCAGAATACATCGATGACCTAAATGACGCTACGATAAACTGTTAGTGCCACCATAAATGAAATAAATAACAAATTATGACAAAAAAGTCAAACATTTACGAGGATAAAGCTGTGAAATAGTGATTTTTTTGTTGTTGCTCCCATTTTTCTTAGTTAACCGCCTTTTGCCTCATTAATTTATGACCTTTTAACTTATAACTTAATTGCAAAATAAGTGTAGCATCATTTTAATTTTGAGTCATTTTATGCAGTTACATTTTACATTTAAAAAAAGGATTTCTGTTAATCCATTTAATTGTCAAATTAGACATTTCTAAATGAATTTTGCTACACATTTACCAGATAACTTTTAGAAAATGAAATGTCAAATACTTTACAATTACAATTACAATACAATTGCTTTTTCATTTTAATTTTGAGTCAAAAAATGCAGCTTCATTTTGAAAATGAAAAAGCACTTCTATTTTTAATTATGCTACAGATTCGCTTCCTTAAATAAGCAGACCACCACCCATAAATATTCAAAGCATTCATAATTGATATCGACATTTATCTGCATTCATATATATATCCCTTTATTACGACGGAGTATTAGGGCCACAAAAAAAAAAAAAAAATTAGAGCCACCAAAAAAAAAAAAAAAAGTAAAATTACGAGATTTTATCTCGTAAATTTAGGAGATAAAAACTCGTAAATTTAGGAGAAAAAAACTCGTAATTTTAGGAGATTACAGTGGAAGTGAGCATGCAGAGCAGCAGGTGAACGCCGTGCAGCCGCAGAGAAGACCGACTAAACTTTGTTGAACAGGTGAGCTGAATGTTTATTGATAACGTTCCAAATGTCTGGAAGGTCATTTGTTTGATTTACGATTCATTAAAGTTTTATTTATTGATGGTTGGTTTGCAGGATCTCTGCAGCCCGATGAAGCCGTCGTCGGTGTCCCTGCAGCTGTTCGCTTGAATCCTTTCTTCCTCCACCAAAGACAAGACTCTACGTCTGTGTGACGCTTCCGTCACACAAAAGGAGAAGCACTTTTTTTTTTTGGCATTTTCAACGTTCCAAAGCCAATATAAAACACTATTTTCATTCCTCTTTATTGTTTTATGCTGAAACGGGACATTTCATCTGCAGGAGGGGGCGTTTGTAAGACTGTTTACTTCCGCATTGGTGTTGGGATGACAGGTTTAATGACGTAATGAGACAAATGAACTTCAGGATATGTGAATGAAAAGGAGAATAAAGGCTGCAGCGATTGTCTACACCCAAACGTGTCTCTGAGCTCCTTATTTTACATATTAAACTCCGCTTTACTGACACTGAACCCCGGAAAGACTGCTACACGGAAAATAATCTGATTTTGAGTCGCCAAAAGGTTCAGAATCTCTTTGTTTTACACCTATAATAATCCGGAAATGAAGCTTCACAAAAGGCTCCACATACTTCATCTTCAAGCTAGGTTCCGATAAACGGACAACTTCGGTGTTTTTTCCTTAATCTACGACTTTTTTCTCGTAAATTTATGAGATTTGAAGTCGTAAAATTATGAGATAAAAAGTCGTAAATTTACGAGTTTTTATCTCCTAAATTTACGAGATAAAATCTCGTAATTTTACTTTTTTTTTTTTTTGGTGGCTCTAATTTTTTTTTTCTTTTGGTGGCCCTAATACTCCGTCGTACTTTATGGCTGGTTATTCTCATAAAATATTGATCTTTTTACTTATAATTGTACAAGTTTATTTTCGTTGGATATCAATATTTTAAAGAAATGTGTAAAAGCATAGGATTTGTTTTTACACAAAAAAAGTTGCAGCTTTGTGCCCAAAGTGCCTGATTATTTTTGACAAAAACGAGCGTGTTGCTTTGCTGCTGCAATGGCGGCAAACCGAACTGCTTTATGGACCTGCAGGAAGGAAACGCGGCTTTCAAGAGGAGCACAAAGGGTCCGGTTTAAAGACAAAGCAGGAGCTTCTGCTCCCAGCAGGCACAGGTGAGATCTCTTCCACCAAGGGGAGAAGATTAAAGACGACAGGAAGGATGAGGCGACATGAGTTTCTGCAAGCAGTGTGTAGACGGAACAACGACAGTTGGCGCTCCACAGATGTTTCCAGCTGCAGACGGTGAGGAGGACGCGGTTAGCGTGTGCGTGCCGGGAGAGGTCGCAGACTGTCAATGCGCACCAGTACATCCAGCTGTTCTACTCGCCGACCTTCAACTATCCTCCAGCATTTCCTTTTCCTTGTCCCTTTAGTAAGATTTGCCCCAAATTTCATTCCCCCACCCCCCGTCAGAGGGCAGACCACTCTCTGGAGGAGGCCCTGCTTCTAATGAGAGACCCCTCAGTCACATTTCACGCCGACCAGCGCCGTCAACAACACTGGAACAGGGAGAGGTTAAGGAGAGGAGGAGAAGGAGAAAGTAACGAAGGGAAGGAACATCAGACATGAAAAAAAAAGCTTTTATAACCTCAGTTCAACTTTTTTTTCCTTCTAAAAATGGAAAGCGGGATGACGGCAGCGCCGATGAGAACACTGAGCCAAGCATGATAATAGCAGGCGTCTTGTGCTCAAGATCAGAGACTCTGCCGGTTCAAAGGAGGACCAGAAATCCAGTGTGTGAAATAACTAGAGGGCACAACATAACTGCACTTTAAAAATTGATCAATGAAAACAAATTATTTAACAGGCAGATGGTGGAGCCGCTTATGAAGATGCTGGATTTTATTGTGGAAACACGAGTGCAGGAAAAAAAAAAAAACAACAACCTCTGAATTACATATTAAGTGGGTTTAGAGGTGCTTCTTCAAAAAATGAGATTAAATCAGATCAAACACTAACATAACATAAAGAAGGAGTTAGTGGATGAAGGGCTCCCAGAAAAGCAGAGTAAAGGAAAAATAAAAGACGAATCATTCATTCAATCATTCAATGGGTGTTGCACATCTTCAGCACCTCCACCATGGCTGAACACCACTTCACATTATTGCCAATCAGTCACTCCAGAACCCTCAAGAAATGTTTCTACCAAAAAGAATAATAACTGTGATATAAAAAGCATCATTTCTGATATTTATTAACCGTTTTTAATAGGATCATTTTGTCATTTTCAAATGTAAAAATGCTCTTTTTTTGCTTTTGGTGCCAAAAAATAGATCAGAAAGCCACAGTGAAAGGCGGCTAAATTTAAAATAAACTGGTGATTGCAAAGGCAGCCTTAAAAAACCATGAACCATAACTAATGTGAAAACTAAATATGGGAAGAAATGATAAAAGAACTTTGGTCACTGACCAAATGCTTTGCATGCATTTGGTCCTTAAAAGTGAAGCTGTTTGCTTTGTGATGGACTGAGCGTGAGTCAAAGATCAAGAACACAGCAGTGAACACAGAGAGTGTGCCCAGACTCCAACCCTTCCCAAATGATATTCTAAAGTTTAACCCTAAATAACCATTGCTATTTCTAAATTCTCTATCTCCTCAGCATGATCCAAACTGTCCTTAACCCTTGTGCTATCCTAGGCACTTTAACATTGGGAGTGGGGTCATCTAGACCCACTAGACAGTGCTCTGAACCTTTTTTCTTCAATGATTTGTGATCTTCACTGGTGTCCATGGATTACATGAAATCGTTCCACCTTTATCCACCTTTGTCATGGTAGGGAGAACACGTCAATGGTCATCTTGACCCCATAGGATAGCACAAGGGTTAAAAACCCACTGTATAAAACTTGGTCCATGTTCTCTGCCCTGTAGTACCTTATCATTCCACTAGGGGCAGTAGAAGAGCTTTTCCCGCTAATTTTAAAATGGCTGCCTCCACGAAAACCTTTGCTGTAAAAGAAAAACAATTATATGAGAATACAACTGTAAAATGACTACAAAAAAGTCTAAATGTTAAAAGACTAAAAACAATTTTACAAGGAAAAGTCCCGTTTTTTTTAAAATAAAGTTGTACATTTCCCAAAAAGTAACGCAGATTTAGATCTTGAGCTTTGTGCTGTTGATCTGATTCCTCTGCATTGTCTGCAACACGATATATTTTTGAAAAAGCATGACTTTTTCCTTTTAAAATCACTTTTTGAAGCATATGTTGACTCTATTCTCATATATTATAGAATTGTAATAAATGCACAACTTTTTTCTCATAATTGTTTGACTTTATTAACATCAAATTTTGACATTTTTTCTCATAATTTTAGGCCTTCATTCTTCTTTTATGGTGGCCCTAATACTTGTATAGAATATATTGTTCTTTTTTATAAAGGTTACTTCATGTATTGATAGAATGCCAGATTTGTTGATAAATGATTCTTTGTGAAGTCAAATTTTAACCTTTACAAGGTCAAACTTGTTCTCTATCTGTTGAAATAATTCCTGTTTGATTTCTGCTGGTTCCCTCCTTTTTTTTAATACATGACAGCTTTTCTAGTGTTATAGTGTTTGGTAATTTCAAAGTTACTTAAGACTAAGACCTGGAAAACACCAGAGGATTTTCTTTTTAATCACCGGTCAAAACTAAAAGCTACATAAAGTTTTAGGTGAGTCTGGTTTCATGCAGCTTAAGGGTGAAGACTTAAAAAAAAAAGGAAAAGCTGCAACAAATCAGAGCAGAACAGCGGCTCTCTCTTTCCTTCTCTGCCCCTGCCTCTCTAAATCAACCTCTCCACAAGCATCCGCACTTGACTTGTCATTAGTGCTGCACTAATCAACCATCGCCCATTAGGATCCATTTATGTCCTTGCAGAGGGGCACTGGTTGCAGGAGGGGTGAGGCAGTGATGGAAATGGGCCTTAATAACAAGCCCGGTTCGCTTCAACCATGTTAAATGCTAGTCAGATGAAAATAGAAGAAGAAAAAAACAGCTAAGAACAAAGGATGCATGATGAAAGAGCAACAGCAATAATGATGAGTGCAAAAAAACAAAAACCCCTTTAGAAAATGAGAGCTTGACTATTATGGCTCAGCTGTACTTGTCTGATCTAGAGAACAAAAACTCAATAAATAAGCTGTCTGCAAAAATTTCAAACTAATTTATGGCCATAATTTTCTACAGTGATTAATGTTTGACCTAATATTGGAGAAGGCAAAGCAATAAATCAGTTGCAACTTTTAAATCAATTGGACTACACTGCAAAAAAAAAAAAAATCACTTGCTACTATTTTTTGAGTATTTAGTTGGGATTTGATCTACTTTAGCTGTAACTTTATTCTGAAAAGCTTGCCGCCTTTCACAGCATCTCCGTGCTCCTCGCCGTTTCACAATGGGAGCTTGAATCCCCGGAGGCGCCGCCCCTGGGGGTAGGAAGCCGGTCAGTCAGCACGTCCAGGATGTCAGCTGACACCTTTTAATCACAGAGGTGCTTCTTCCCTTTGAGCACCACTCCAGGTGGGGCGGTTTCTTTGGTGCAGCATTAACAACAGGAAAGAAACAAACACAAACATCTTTTCTAGGAAAAAGGAAAATGTTCTGAATGATGAAAAAACCAAGCCCAGTCATTATTTAAATTTATAAATATAGACCTCAAATGAGTGTTTGACTGTCTAAATAGACAAGTCAGAGGCAATTTATTAATCAAATTGACCTTTACCATTATAAAATTGATGACAATAATTAATCCTTGCCCCCAGAGTGCAGATTACTCTCTAATCTAACCGTTAATTCTTGTTTACTTGTTTTTTTGGACACATATTTCATTGACACTTGATTATCTATAAGAAATCCATAGAGTCCATAGACAAAACGTCACCTGCACTGTTCAGTAGCAGGTATTTCTCTGAGTCCCACTGGTTGACGTTTTGGAGAAAGATGTCCTAGATCCATGTAAGGTCAGTGAATCGTATCGTTCAGAAAGAAGCAATAGTGGTTATGAATCAGACCTTCAACCACAAGTGACGGTATGAAACGTATTGTGGTTAAAGTGAACCATTACGCCCCTAAAAAACAAAAAAAAAAAACTACTGAAGCTTTATTTGGGGGCTTTTTTCATTTTTCTTTTGTCAGCTCGTTACAAATGTGGAGCTTGGATTTATCAGTCTAATTCTAAAAAGCAAAGCCACATTATGGCCACGCGTACACGGACTTACAAGAACCAAAATACCGGTGGACACTTTAAAGCATCTCTAAAACATTCTAGTCATTTCAAAAGGGGAACCAACACCAGACTTCCTGCTTCAAATATGAAACAGTACTTTCAAGATTATCCTTTGAAAACTAAAGTTAAGCCGGGAAACATCTGCTAAAGAGGGTCAAGGTCTGCGTGACCTGAAGACATTTGACTCTTTTCTGCAAACAAGCATTCTATCTGCTTCTAATCAAAAGACAGAATCAAATGAAAGCAATTATGATCTTCTAATCCTTCTGGAATATGGAAAAACAAACCTTCATTCTATTCACATAAACCACTGATTTCCAGGAGCTTTTGACTGTGAAACATGAACCGTCATATTTCATACCAATAAAATTCATTTTCTGGCGATGCGTTATTCACTCAGAGAACAGTATAGACACGGGCAGCCATTTTATGATGTATTTTCTCCCTATCCCCCAAATATAAATGCTGAGAGAAGGGGGGGGGGGGGGGGGCAGAACAGCGTTTTGGCAGCAGTGGATGCACGGCCGACACACGACAAATGAGTGGCCACCTTGAAAGCTGCTAAACCTCGACAGAGAGCCTCATCTGTTTGTTGAGCACGAGTCAGCCTCCCTACAAAGACGACCTCGCTGTTGTTTCGCTGCTGCTGCTGCTGCTGCTGCTGCTGCTGCTGCTGCTGCTGCTGCTGCTGCTGCTGCGTCTGGCACCGAAGACAAGAAGCTGTCTAGATCAGAGGTTTATTTAAAGCAAGGGGCTTAGCGGATAAAAACAGACGAGTGCAGGAAACAGGGAAGCGATCGAATGAGACGGAGTACTGGAACCTCTTGGCGACGGTGGAAACGATGGCTATTAGGTGGAAAAAAAACAGAAAGTACAACAGAGAGAGACAGGAACGAAACTTCATGTTGCAGAAATGTTCCTTAATGGGCCGCGGTCTCATCAGAACATGCCAGCACGTGTGCACAGCAAAGTGTGGCATTAATTCTGCCCATTCTTTCTTTCTGCACAGCGAACCACCAGACATGATGACAGCTTACTTCATGCACCCCCCCCTCCAGTCTTCATTTCCCCTGCATGCGTCACAATAATAAGCTCCCTCGCACAGGACAGCAGTTTGGAGAATCAATGCTGTTAATGGGTCTCTGTGCATTTTCCTTGGTTCCATTTACCCAGCATGCACAGCTGCTGCACGTGTGCAGCAGGTGAATGAACCGCACAAAACGCCGCATGCTCTCTAAACCCGAAAATGCCACCGCTGCTGAGCTGCACTGTGAACTAAGGGCAAACAATTTATCTGGTGTTGCCTTGCATGAAGGAAACATCACCTCCAAGAAACGGCATCCAGTGTTTGCCTGCCTGACGGTTCACAATTTCAGCAAATGTCACTTTGAATATGCTCCACAGAGCAGCGTGACGCTGACGTGCACGCCCAGCCGTGGACGGAGCCCAGAACAATGTTCCCGAGGAGCTTTCCAGGGCTGTGAAATCCCTGCTTTCTCCTTTTGTGAAGTCCTTGTGTCTGCTTAAATGTGAACGCTAAGTGTTAAACATGGGAGCTGGCTCCAAATCCTCTCTATAGGTAAACAAACAATAGTCTATTACCTGGAGGGACTGCTGGGCTCTGATAAGCCAAATGAGGCAGGTCAGCCTGTTTGAATGCAACCTGACTTCAGAACCGGGCTTTTGTTCAGACCGCAGACAAAAGTGGCCCTCGGATGTTCTGCCCATAAAAACGGACTTCTTTTCAAATCAGGCTCAGCCGACTTGCATAGACACAAAGTGTGTCATCATTGTGATGCTTGCAACAGTGCAGGAGCTGAGACAGAAGCTACGGCCTCATGAATATTTGGGGAGACACATCTGTCTGAGTGGAAGATCCTCCTGAGAAATTGGGAGAAGCTGAACATGGCAGAAGTATAAGAGAAAATAAAGCAATCAGAGCTCATTTGAAAGAGAGAAAAAAGCAATAAAGCAGTCGAGATCAAGTCACCCACCTGTTTTCTAATGAGCTTGACCTATTTTTGGGAGGAAAACCTGAGCGGTTAGCTGATGAGTTCCTAAGAGGTCTGTGGATACAAATGAAGAGAAGCCTAAGAGTCGCAGCTGACGGCTTCTTCTGGTGTGAACATCCACGGAATGACTGAACACAAGCACTTCTGTCAAAGTATCTTTAGTGTAACCCTTGTGCCATCCTATGGGGTCCAGATGACCCGATCCTCACATTGACGTGTTCTCCCTACCATGACAAAAGTGGATAAAGACGGAGAGGATTTAATGTAATCCAGTGGAGATCACAAATCATTGAAGAAAAAAGGTTCAGTGCACCGTTTAGTGGGTCTAGATGACCCAACTCCCAATGTTAAAGTGCCTAGGATAGCACAAGGGTTACAGACTTATCTTTTTACTAAGGCTTTTCCAGTGTGCCAGCTTTTTACCTTTTATTGTTTTTGTCTTTTTATAAGGGACCCAGGCTTGGTTACAGAAACTTAAACATTTCATAGATACATAGAACATACCAGTTTTAGTGACTTTTTTTTCTTGTATTCATCACACCTTAAAATTTAGACGAGGTTGAAGTTAGCCTCTGATTGTTTTTATCTAATTCTTGCATCACTCGTTTTTGCTCATTGCATTCTGAATACTTCAGTTCTCTAATCAGTGAGCAGCCCCAACGTTTTTTATTTATCGAAAACACAAAGATCTAAGAGGATTTTGTTTAAACAGGTTCATTAAGCTCTCACTGCTCTTCAGGAAAAAAATGTCCTAATCTTTGGGGGAGGTAATAAAAAGGCGGTGAAGATGACTGCACCGCAGTTTAAGTTCAGTCCAGATTTTGTTTTCATGGTTGCTTTTTTTTCTCTGTTCTTCTCTGGCTGTCCCTGATCTGAGATTTCATGCTAATAAACTCCATTTACTCTTCTCCTGACTCCTGGGCTCCTAATCTCTTCTGAAGCAGGCAGGTCATTGTCAGTGCAGGAGGAAGAGGAGGAGGAGGAGGAGGAAAAGGCGGCTCCAGTGAGGCAGACAGCACAGCCCAGCTATGATGACATCTCACCACATTTAATACCTGTAATTGTAATCCCACCAGATGGTGACTTAATGTAGCATTACTTCAAAACTAGCCAGCCTTGAATTGTGTGGTTTTTTTTGTGTAAAAACGGATGCAAACAACAGAAGGGCATGACAAAAGACGCCAAGGTGAAAGTGCAGAGGAGCAGTTACACAACAACACTGCCACCAGAAGACAAAACCCTCTATAACGCAGGGCTCAAACATGAACAAAATTTGCTCTGGGAAGCGCAACATGTATTAATGGCATTTGGGGCTAAGGAAGTCCTTAAAGAAACAACAAACCTTCGAGTTTGCCCAGCGGCTCTCCTCTGAAACCTTCCAGAGTGATTAATCAGGCGTTCCAGGATGGGGACCGCCCTGAAGGTGCGTTAATTAAAAAACATGTCCTTTTCTGCAGGCTGTTTTAAGTCGTTTTTATTGTGAAGAAGAAAAAAATTGCGTTGCCTCTGGCCTCTTAAGAGGAATAAAGTGAAAAAGCCAGCCACTAATTTAGAGCTATTCAAGAGTAAGCGGATTGGACGGGGTGAGGCTTGAGGCTTAGTGCAGATTGCAGGCCAGTGTGTTTAATGCAAGAAAGATAGCATGGTCATTTGGAGCGCAGATGAAACCAGCACTCCCTGCAGCAGCAGCAGCAGCAGCAGCAGCAGCAGCAGCAGCAGCAGCAGCAGCAGCAGCAGCAGCAGCAGCAGCAGCAGCAGCAGCAAACTCTGTTCACACGTTGCTTCGGTGGGATGCTCACCCTGCTGCTCTCCCCCTTACCCGGCTGCACTTTGCTGCATTCGCTTCCTCAGAGCTTCGTCATACTGCGTATATTTTCTTTACACTGACTCATGAGAAAATTAAATGTCAGTGTAAAGAACACGATGGGTCCCCAAAGAGCAGTGCTGCTCAAACTTTGCTGATCAAATAGATGATGTCTGCTCGAAATTTAACATTTGCTTCTCCATTTTGCTTCTCTGGAAAAGATCACGAATCCCAGAATTCCTCTGACATCAGAGCATTGACTTCCACATCAGAAGGAGCAGTGACTTTGCGGGCTGCAGGATGATTGGTAGATTTAAACGGAACAGCATCAGTCTGGCAGAGGTGAGGGTTGGTCAAAATCAGACTGTAAAAAGCCTCCAGCCAAGAAGACAACCACAGCCAAAAAGGATCAAAAAGGGAAGTCCCTAAGGATTGGTTGTCCCAGATGAGGGGAGGCAGCAAAGCGGATACAGTAATCTGTGTGTTACTTTGGTTTAAAGATAGACCTTGGTTTAAAGATAGCTTTCCCCTGAGTTTCCATCAGACTGTCAGCGTTGGTAACAAAGCCAAGCAATGAAACACGGTGACAGGGCGACGCTCTGATTAACTAAAGTGTTTCGTGACGCCAACAACATCACTCAAAACCAAATATTTCACACAGAAGCATGTTCCTTTGAATGCTGTTTTAACAAGCATGTACACACAGATCAAGACAGATCAGACAAGATGCTGTTTAGATGTTATTCTGCCCAGATCTAGAATGGAGGTTCTCAGTGATCCAAATTATTTTTATAACCAAATGGAAAGAAAGAAATATAAACATTTACGACTGACTTTGAATGAAAACTATAGAATCCTGTTTTCCACTGTAAATGTAACATTAATGTTTTGAATCCTACCTTTATTATTATGTGCCTTGACCACCACCCTTCATTGAATGCTGGGACCATGGACTGTATGTGAGAACTGGACGGAGTGAGTGTGACGTCAACCATAGGAAAGGATTTACTACCAGCTCCGACCACATGACGTCAGTTCAGTAACCATTTTTGTGTGGTTCGATACTGGAATCAGAACTTATCAGTAAGGAGGGAATGTTCTAAATCTGAGATGTTGTTTTTGTGGCAACCACTCTGTGGCCAATCAGCAGCGAGCTTGTTGGATGTCCACACCCCTACCACTGAAAGTGAGCTCGGGAGAATCTGTCAATCACAATTTCAATTGCTAAACATGAGATCAGATACTTTTATTGAGGCATCTGATTGGTCCGTTTATAACTTGAATAACTTGCACTTCAGAAAAAAAATATTAAGCCAGAAATGAGAATTAGCAAGAAGATGTTATACCATGGTCCGGGTGAATACTGGAGTCTGATTGGCTGCTGGGTGTGCATTAAAAAGTGATAATGCTCACATAAAAAAGTAGTTCCGGTCACATAGCATCAATGTTCTGTATCACTGCACCGGCCTCTTTAAAACAGCCTTTAGCTTCATCATCTGGACATAAACAAGCGGGAAGAGGTGAACTTTCTCTCTAAACTGATGCTTCATTTAACCCATTGTGACAACCAGCATATATATCGCTTCGGTGTCAACTCAGCCGTTACCATGACAACGCGCCACACCATGCATCAAATAGTCCGCTTTTTGTAAAAAAGCAATTTAACTGATACAATATCAAGAGTAAAGTAGTAAAAATTGATTGAATATTTTATTTTTTTGTACGTGGCCATGGTGTGCGTGGGATAATGTTCTTCATAGTGTCCATTATCAGAAGTTAACCCACTTCACAAAAGAAACCGTCCTCCGCTTTGGGTCGGAAGGTTCAGGCTTCCGTGTCGTTCGTTCATTTCTGATGATACACCTCGTTGGGCATTATCACTTGTGTATTCGAGCAGGAATGGTTATTCTGTTTGCAGAATGACTGAGTAACAGCTGCTTTTTTCTACAGAAATCGATGGGATTTCGGCTTCACGGGGCCTGCGGGTACTTCCTGCTTGGAACACCGGGGGGAGGGGCCACTCACTTCTGATATACACTCAATGGTTGTGACACTTGATCCATGAACGGAGGTAACTTATACATACATGTAAAGGTTTGTTTTTAAACAAAAATTAAAAGATTACTTCTTTATCTAAAATCTAAAATTTCTTGGTGGAATTTAAGGAATGTCACTCTTTCTTTCTGCACCTCTTCCATAATTATTAAACAGACATTTTTTTATTAATAAGTCTCTTTAGTAAAACAGATTGTTTTTAGATCAATTATTTTGAAAAGTTTGAATATTTTTTGTTGCAGTGAAGAGAAAATCGGGTTAATTGAACAAGCAGTGAATTGTTTTTTTGTTTAAGTGTAGAGAGTTGTTTATACTTTAGTCTATTTGGTTGTAAATGAATAATACAAAAAAGATCATAAGTAGAGCATTAATCTGTGCTGTAAATTGGTTTCATGAGTCTATAAGGAAGTCAGGGACATTAACCACACCTGCATAATTAGGTGAGCACATCTTTATTGCCATGAATCTTTTTAGGCTAAAAACTATTTATCTTGTCTGTCATTGTTACGCTGTGCAGCAAGCATTGAGTCCTCGAGCATAAAACATCAGATACGCTCCACAATCCAACATCTTGTTTGTGCTTCCATGGCTGCTGATCCTGATCATTTCCATCCAGAACACGTGCCGGACCACGGAGCTGTAGCTTCTGATTTTCCGGTGACAGCCAGAACCATTCGGTGCTCTCACACCGGTCATATTGTTGTCACCAGTGAGCTGAGAGGGCATTCTCAAGAAAGTGAGTAAATGATTCCAATTACACAGAGCACTCCGTTTGACCTCATGAATTTAAACAGGCTCATGTATTCCAAATAAAGTCGTTTGACAAGATCAAATGGGAAAATTAAATTGAAATGCGTGGGCTATCATAACACAAATGCCATAATGATCTCTCCTGCTTTGGTGTGAGCTGAGCTGCAGCACAGAGCGGTGCAGACGTTGTGTGTGCTGAGGAAAAGATGAGCTTTAAAATGCTTATGAAAAGGGCTAAAGCTTGGTAATGAAGATAAATAATGAAAATACAATGAAGGGGGGGCGGAATAATACAATAATAGAAACACGCAGATGCATTGCACACATAAATTACATAAATTAAGCATTTGGCCTTCAAAAAAGTGAAAAAAAATTGTTCTTTTACATAAATCCAAAGAAATATTTCCAAATGTGAATTCAAAGAAGAAAGAAAGGAGCCAGAGGTTGAGGAAGGATTTCAATCATTTTTGTGGTTAAATAAACAATTCTTTCTGAATTCTGAGCCACATGGCCACACTTCTGCATTCTCAGGTGAACATGTAATTACTGCACAAGTGTGTACTCCTCCCTACTCCTTTTGGCCTCATGAGTTTTATAAATTCCTCTATTTTGAGAGGAACGTTGCCACGGAACAGAGCTGTGATGACGAATCATCTGTTCTATAGGATCCTTTCTTTTATTCATTGGTGATCTGAAACAATGTGAGAACTATTGTCATTCTTATTCAAATTCAAAGGAGACCAACTCTCATCATTGCACTGCCTCACAGCAGAAGAATCCTCAAAGCCCATTCTGCATTGGTATTTTCTCCCCACAGTGTCCCATCACACCCTTCTCCACAGAAAGAAAGTAAACTAGATATTGTTTGACATTTAAAGGTGCAATGTAGGGTTCTGGCACTTACCTATTTGGATGTTTACACGACACCAGTGAGGGCAGGAGGCAAGCATGAGGGAGAGAACAGAGCAGAAAGAAGCTGGTTAGTTTAACAGCATCTCTGAGAGATGGGCATTAATCACCCGGGGATGAAGTCATCACTCAATTGTCTTCATATCCACAGCTTTTTATTTTAAGAGAATGTATGAAATGGTTACACAAGGTTATTTATCACTGAAAAAAGTCCTGAAAAAACACACACACATGATACATGTATCCACATACCACACCATATAACACAAGGCGTGGGCTGTGCCAAAAGGTGCCTGAAACAATCCAGCACATGACTGCAGGGTGTAAGACGCCGGCCGCGAAAGCATGCATGCATGGAGCGCCACAACCATAGGAACATGTGTGCCGAGTATGGACTGGAAAAGCCCAAGGTCAACGTGTGAAGCGCTTCTGGAAGTTGGAGGTAATGAGAGAGCAAAGATGGATATCTGGGACTTCCAGATACAGACTGATAGGATGGTGATGGAGAACCAACCAGATAAAGAACCGAGCAGCAGGTCCCTGGAAAGACCTCAGACCTCTCAATCCAGAAAAGCGCAGTGCTAGGGACAGCTAAGATGCTGCGCAGGACCCTCAAGTTTACCAGGCCTCTGGTAGAGGACCCGAGCTTGGGTGAGAAACCACCCGCAGAGGGTGGGGTCAGCCCCTCACAGCCCCAACCAAACACTACTGGTGCAACAGAAATGGTGAGCCAAATCAGGCCAACCCAGTTTCCAGTTCAGACGAGGAAAACAAATACAGACTTAGATCTATTTTTCTGCAAGTGGATGCATAAAAAATGGAGAGGAGTGGGGAGCTTGTAGCTAGCTTAATTCTCTTTAAATATCTCCTCCACAATGAGAAAGAACATGCTGAAAACAACCGACTTTCTTTGAGCATCAGAAAAATTACAACTCAGGATCTGGTTTGCTCTTACAGAACTCCAGAATCAGCCTGCGTCTTCACCACGCCAACATTTCCTGGGATATATTTGCCTTTTTTATTTCACATTGTCACAACCATCCCAGAATGTTCCCTAAATAAAGGAGTTGGCTTCAGCAGAGGAAATGTGAGGAGCAACGCACCACGTTTAGCCCTATTTAGCACAGCAGTAAAAAAGAAAAAGCAGCCTGTTTTGGAACAACAGCAACCTTTGCTTTAAGTGCAGCCATCTGGAAGTGGAACAATATGCGAGTGCCTATCCAACTGCAACACAAAAGGCTAGTCTGCAAGACCGCTGAAAAGCATTTTGATTCTGCTGAAGTCGTGATTTTCCATCTCTCTGCCTTTCACTATCTAGGTCAGCCCATGAAAATACTGAAAGGAAGGCAGTGGGAGGGGGGGCCAGTAAAAATCAGAGAGGTGCTGGTGTGGAGGGTGTTGATCGCCTCCCATTTTCTTGCCAATTGGGTGAAAATGCTGTGCCGGTGGAGAAAGGTAATGAGGACAAAGATAAATAAATAAAAGAGTGATGCGCTTTTCCGAGGCGGTGGAAGTTCTACCTCATGGTTTATTAGCAGCTATCTGAGAAATTTCCATATCAAACACAATGAGCAGCGACTGCCTTGCTGAGCGTCCTGGCCTGGATTCAAGGGAGAAGCGGAACGTGCCTGACAGTGGGCTGTTGTGGTTTAGGTTAGTGATGAAGAGAGGGGGGGGGGTAGCCGTGTGGAGAGACTGAGAGAGTGCCAGCCTTCAAACACATATCTGTTTCATGTAGCCCCTCCTTAATTAAAACTCAGCCGTACATGTAGCCATCCACACGCATGCACGCCACCTGCTCTATTGCAGTATTCCAATCCCGTCTGCGTGCCATCAGATACCTCCTTTTCCCAGTTTGCGGATTTTTCTCTCTCCCTTTCCTTTGCACGCCCCCGGTCCTCTCTGCCCATCGGCCTATAAACAAACCGTGGATCTCTGCACCCTGATATTAGTAACACAGTAGCGTAAAGAGGAGGAGACAGGGGAGGAAGGAGGTGAAATGAAACAGGAGAACGGGGTGCGGTGGGCTCGTCAGAATGCAAAGGCAGCAGATAAGCCGCCGATGCGGCATTGACAAGCTGTCGAGGCAGCAGCGGGAGTAGTGAGGTGGTGGTCCGATCAATGCACAAGTGAGCGGAAGAACAACACTAATATCAAACAAATAATGTGAAACAGCCCCCCTCATGTTATGTGATAAAGACCAAATCTCCATTTTGCTCTCCCCTACACACACAAAAAGCATCGTCACTACTTAAAACTGGACAAAAAGAGAGACCTCTGTGGGCAAAATCCACCGGCGTCACAGCAGGCAGCGATGGGTCACGGCTTCCTCCGTTACGGCGGGAGACAGCAGGGCGCTTTAAGGGGTCGCTGCAGAGCTCTGACAATCATTTCAGAGGAGGGGGGGGGACTGATATGTGAGGCCATAAAACACTCAACATGCAAATTAGAGCGGTGTTTAGTGTTCACAGCATCAGAGTTATTGCTAACATGCTCCATGACTGATCTGCAGGGCTGAACGCGAGAGGCATCAATACACGCTGATTGATTCGTTTTAGAAAACAGCTTTTAGAGCTTTTATTATTCTCGACTCCATTAATGCAACTAATAGAATCAAGTTCTATTCACGCACGTTTATTCATGCCGTCGCTCACATAAAAGTAGTGCGACAACAAAAATATCAACAGACTTTGTTGGTGCAGCATCCACTGCAGGGGGTCTGAACAGCAACGCTGCCGTTTGCTAATGCCGTCCAACGTCTCCACGCCGGACCAACACTTGAGTCTTTATTAGTGTTTGACTCTGTAATTAACAGGTGAGCTCAGCCTCCTCGTGAGCCAGCCGAGGTCAGCAGCCCCTCCCCTGGTCAGTTTTGCTAATTAGCAGGAAATTGCACAGCAGCTGTCCATCGCCCCTTGACATCAATTTATAAAACCGCCGTGCGGCTTGCAGGAGATTTTGCATTCCTTTCAAAGGATGCTGCCGTTCTGAAGGACCAATTACACGGCCGTCCCGGCTTTTCCCATCAACCCCCTGCCCCTTTTTCAACACCTCATCCGCTCCCACTCTCCGATCCAGCCCTCCCCCAGCCAAGGTTTGGATGTTAAATGTCAGAACCTGCCCCTGAGGGAGGAACGCTGCTCCAATGCCAAAGACAAGATAACTACATTCCCACCACAATGCAGCGGTTAATGTGTGCACCCTGCTCCCCCTGGGCATTTGAAAATGCAATTAAATGCGGAGATGATAATAATAAACACAGAGGTAATTTGGTGTCATCCCTAAGCTGCCTGCAGTGCGGTGATTTGAATATGCATTAGAGCTTTTACAAACAGCCGGTTCACTTCAGTTTAACAGGGAAAGTGTGCAGGAAATGTGGAGAGGACCACCGTGAGAGCCAGGTCCATTCTGGCCCTCTGCTCGTTTCCACATGAACCCAGGACTGGACGGAACCGTCAAAGGAAATAGTGCTGTGACTGCATTTCCTTCAGGAGATCAAACTCAATTGTTCTTTGTTAGTGCATGTGTGTGTGCATGTGTGTGTGTGTGTGTGTGTGTGTGTGTGTGGTTTGGCTTCAGTTTGAATTATTTACCATCTCAAAACTCTGAAACTGCCACTGCTGTGATGGAGAGGCCTTCAGGCAAAACAAAAAAACCTCAATTTCTTTTTATGCCTTTTTCTACCTGCGGTCCCTTCCAGTGCAATGAAAAATGGAGCCTTGATATTTTCTACCCAAATCTCTGATTTGTAGATGGCAAAATCTTTTTCATTTAATATTTCTTTGCCTTTTCTTTCATAAACTGTAGTTTTCCTGGTGAGGTGAGGCATCAGGAGTAGGAGTGGATTTGGCTTCCAGGTTCTGGAACACCAAGCATCTCACAGTAACAAAAACACCACTGAGGAGAGCAACGCACCTCACAGCTGTCAGATTTTTATAGAAATGCGCAGAGATCGGGTTTCTGGAATCAAGACAGAAATATTCCGACTTTTAGCTGAATTTATTTGCTCTTAACAGATAAAAATCTCACATGTGGACCGAAAAAATACCATGACATGATACAAAGTGAAAGGATTAGTTTCAACTAAAAATCAAGCAGTACTACCAGAGGACCCCCTTGAAAACGAGATGACACATCTCAAGGGGCTTATCCTACAAACAAATAAATTGAAATAATGCTTTGAACAGAGGAGCAGGAACATTCTGGAACAAAGGTCACTCAAAGGTACAACAGGGTCACTCAAGACGCCAAAATACATTCAGAGAGATTTTTGAAGGGCTTTAGGAAGTTGAGGGATTCTCTCAGCTCACAGTTCATTTGAAAGCACAAAATCCTGATGTTATATAAAACCAGAAGCAAATGTTTTAAAGGTTGGAATCTAAATGGGTTTATCATTTACCATCTTTCTAATAACTGTAGTTTTTTTAAAACTTACACTATGTTATTACACTCTCTGCCTCTTGTGACCGAAAATGGAGAGTTGGCGGGAGAAGGATGAGACAAAATGAAGTGTGGGACAGAGCGGGTCTCCATCTTTCTCTCCAGGTCTTTGATGTACAGAGGGACTGGAGAGACTAGAGGAAGGGTTAAGGAGGGGGCGGGACCGGGCAGGGGGGCAGGTGTGTGTCAAGGAGCTGAGACGGTTTCATTTCTTGCCAGTGTGGGATTCTTTCCCAGCAAATTGGCTCTGGCGATTAAGAGTTAGTGAGGTGAGCGTCAGGAACAAGAGAGGTCTCTGTGTGTTATGGGGGGGGGGGTATCTTTTTGTGCTTTTTCTCTTAACTTTTTCATTTTACTTCACCTAGAAAACATTTTTTCCAAACATAAACCTGCAGAAACTGCAGGATTCGACCTGATAATACTATTTTCTTTGAATGTTTGCCTAAGTTAGTGCGAGTTTTAGCATCAGCTAAATTGTTGAGTTTCAAGAAATCTTTAGGAAGGCTCATAAATGCCTGAGCAGGCAGCAGACCCCCACCTTGCTGTGAAGGTTGAAGTTGAAGGTTTAAAAATTTTGGCCGACAAAGTTGCCAACAAAAAACTCTCCATAAACTCCAACTGGTCCAGAATTTATGTGCTTGCATCCTTTCCAGAAGTCATTTATCACATAACCCCTGCCCTTCCGTAAGTCCACTGGCTCCCAATCAAATCCAGAACACAAACTTCTTCTCACCTTCAAAGCTCTCCATCACCAGGCCCCACCTTATCCATCCAATCTTCTCCACATCTACACTCCCTCCCGCCCTCTGTCTCTCTCTCTCCTTCTTCTTCTCTACAGCTGTCCGTACCCCCCCATTCGACTGGTCAGCATGGGGAGCATGACGTATCATTGACTCAAATCTCGCCTCATTAAATCTTCCTTTCTTCTATCATCCATCCGTTAGCTGATTTTATTGTGCTGATTTCTTTTTATATTTGTATTTTTTCTGTAATGTACGTTGTCCTTGAGTGGCAAAAAGGTGCTTTAAATATTATAATTCATAAAAAGCTAGGAAAGTACTGTACTGTTTGCTCTTAAAAGAAGACGTGAGCATGTACGAAACAACAGTTGTGAACATCTTCTTCTGTCAAAATGAGGATAATTGTTGAGGTCCCTTTGGCCGAACAGGCATCAGTCCCCCGGGGGTCCGGAGATTCTTCCAGGTTTTCAAACTACAAGAGCGCGTTCACACTCACCACCCAAAAGGGGGTTAGGGTCGGGACACACCGAGCTGCCACGGCCCGGACAAGTTCTCCGTTTGTTTCAACACTGCGATTTGGCACGGACTGCGTTCATACGAGGTGTACCGGCGAGCCGCAGGGACAAACGACACAGAACTTCCATTAGATGAAGCAGGAAGGTGTCAAAGTAAACAACATGTTTTCATCCTTGCTGAGAACATGACGGGGAGTAGGCGATGCCGCTCAAGCTTTTATGTGTTGACTCTGCGAGGAGAGCATCTTTTGGAGCTTTGAAGTTGTGTTTTAGCAAAACTGCACCATGACAAAACACATGATGGATGAAATCCTGCTGGCTTGTGCCGAAATGCAACTTCTGGGGCTTTATATCTGGGATTGATACCCAACTTAGCCTTTACAGGTGTAGAAGTACACTAGAAATGGACTTTCAGATTTGCCCCTTCACCCTGTCACACTGGTGACCGTGCAGATTGGTGCAGACTTTCCCCCCTCTGGCAATTGTAAATGCAATCTGGAAACGGATCTTTTGGTGTGTTTCAGCTTTAGGGAACTTTCTTTTGAATGAGAAAAGAACCAGAGCTGAAAAGAGTTAACGGATGGTCAAAAACCCATAGTCTATAGTCAACCCCTCCTGAGAAACTACCAGCAGGTGGAGGATATTTTTAAACTGCAGGAGCCGCTCTTCTCGGATCCTGCGGTTGCAGCTTTTCCCGCAGTTTGTCCTCGTTTCTCTTTTGCTTCACACCTCTGCTGGTATCACTAACAGCTGCTTCTGCTTCTCACTTGATAGTCTCCTTCTGCTCCTCTGTCCTTAATTTTGCATGTCTATCTTTTCGTCTACAGCCAGATGATGGGCACTTACTCAGCCGCACAACGCCCACGCTTCTGGCTTTCATTAAATATAGCAGTGACACGTTATGACAAGCTCTCCCCAGTTTTTAATCTCTCGATGTCGTCCGCCCTCCTTGTCAAAGAGCTGACTTAAAACCCCCACAGTGAACTGTCGGGGATGGCATAGTAAATAATGGCGTTTCACTACAATGCTGTAAAATCCTTAAGTAGCTGGACGTGGAGGAAGCACAAAGATACACAGGGACGAAAAGAGAGGACAAGGAAAAGAATCGGACACCTCTTTGCTCGCTAACCCACATGATGATGTAAAAACAAATAAGCCCAAACATTTCTGTCCAAACACTCAACAGGACAGCCTTTCATTGCAACGCGTCCCAGAGATTCAGGACGGCAACGGACGTTTCAGGAAGCCATTAATCAAACCCCTCCCAGAAAAATTCCAGATCTGGAATGCACAGCATGCATGCAGGTGCGCGTCATCTATCTCCTGATAAAGTGTCATGCAGTGATATAGAAAGGGAAATATATATGCGCACGCTGCAGAGTGAATAGATCAATGGCGCTAAAGGGCCGTCTTCAGCCTCTGATGGATCGCTGATGCCGCTCATAAAACCGGTACGTCTAGCTAAAACTAATTTGGCGTGGAAGAAAGACCAGAGAAGTTTTTGGTTTGTTCTTTTTTTTTTTTGCTTCTGTGGTCCAGGTGGGATGAAGCAAAAAAAAAAAAAACAACTCAGTGCTGATGAAGCTTTTACTAGAAATAAGCAAAAGCTCGTCTGAGAAAAGCAGCTGAACTGAAAGATGAGAATTCTCACTGCTGCAGAATAATGGAGACCTTTTAGATGAGACTTTAAACCTAATAAGTTTAAGCATGTTGAGAAACCAGATACAGGAACATTATAGTAACACAACAGCTTTTCCTAGAAACGACTGGAGATGATTGACTCGCTTCCGTTCCAAAGACCCATCCCCTGATTTGATCTCTGCCGTATTCGTTCGCATCTCCAAACAACATGAGAGATGTGAAGTCTACCTCTAATATCTCAATTATGCAAATGTCTGTCACTGTCGTTCTGAACAAAAGAAAAACAAAATGAGAGTTTCAGCAGGTGAAATGGTCGTGAAAACCATCAGAACTGTCTGCAGAGAGAACTTGGATGTTTGTGTAGCTGCGTATTTTAACAAAGGCTTCCTCACCAAATGTCACAACATCATTATCATGCAGAATCCATCCCACAAAGTGTGATCCCGGTGAATTCCAAACAGGATGGATGCGACAGCTCTCTGGCAGCTAACACTGCTGCTGAGGATGATCCTGCCAGTAAATACGTGTCGTCATGGTCACAGATGCTCAAAGGATAGCGAAACTCTGAAACACCCATGTGCACCCAACAGCTCTGTTTTCTCAGCTGCTCAGACCGGCTTCAGACTGGTTTACGGCGTTTACAGACCCGTGTTTGCCGCCGTGAACGACAGCGTTTGTTCATTAATGCAAAATGTGAACGTGGCAGCTGGAGCAGCGGGGACAGAAATGTGGAGCTCATCATTTCCAATGACATGCTACAACACAATCGTGATTTTTTTTTTTCTGTCGCAGTCCTCGTGACCTCCTGCTGACGTTTCTTACATGCTTTCCTGCTTTAGCACACCTCAGACGCTCGACAGGGAGTCTGTGATGTCGATTGTGTCACAAGCAGAACAATTATTCAAAACGTGCAGACCAGCAGCTCCTGAACACCAGAATGAAAGGCAGGTCATCATCATCTTCATCATTCTTATGATTTCTGCTCTTCATCCTTTATCAAAGCACCAACCTTTTGATAAAAAAAAATATACACATGACCTTAATTTTTGTATAAATTAAGCCTCACCTATTTCTCGATCCTCCACATTTCTCTACCATTAGCCTTCTAATTTCCTTTTTTTTTCAACCTAACATGTTAGAGACATCTTTCTCTGTAAATATTTAAGCTACTACATTAGCAGCCATTAGAATCTTCTAGCTTTTTTAAAATCTAAATCCAATCTTTGGTTCTTATCTTTTCCTCGTCGCCCTCAACCAAGTCTCCTCTCCGTCACTGTCATAAAAGTTTCCTTTGTTGTCGTGAGCTAGCAGACTTTTTGTTCTCAGGGTGAGCAGAGCACGTTCTAGTAGAATGGAGATGTAAAGAGTTTTACCTTATAGAGAAAAGTGCAAAAGCACTTTTGACTGTGTGCTGAAGCAAAATTGGTTAGTGACAGCTCCCTGCTGCTAAGCAATAAAAAGCTGAGGATGGAAACTGGTGGCAAATAATGTCAGGCACTTAAAAAATAAAATCAACAAGTGCTTCAGTCTGCAGGGAGGTGTGAGTAGCAGCATCTTTTTTGCATCAAAGGCTGGAGCATGGAGATTCTCATTACAGCTCCTCTCCCATTCCACCACTTTCATCCCAAGAATATCCAGCTCCCAAACACAGATAACACAGCCCCCCCTAAACATCCCCTTTAAAGAAGCGACTTAAAAATCCAACGAGAGAGTGAGGACGACTGTGACGAGCGTGAAGATCCTCTCCAATAATTAAAGAGTGGGGAATGCATTGCAGATAATGAGTTTTCTAGCATCACTGGCTACACAGTATTCCCCTGTCTTATCACCTGCCACTGTCACTCACTAATGAAGTTGCTATTTCCAATTACTGCTCCCAATTAGGAATCGTTATTAGGCCTGGGCTGTTATTGTGTCTGCATGCTTCTGGGGCTCCGGGTGGAGCGAGCTCTTTGCTCGGCGAGTCACGGCGTCGCTGTGAGAGTCATGGAGGAGGTCATGCCTGCAGAGGACTTCTGAGAACATCGACAGGAAGGACCCACAGCAGAGCAGGTCGTTCACAGGTGGTTGATGGGACGGCCAGGCTTGACTGCAGCTACTCGTCTTCATTTTAGAACGACAAATTAAGTGTGCTTTGGATTATATAGGTTCACTCAAAACATTTACTTTTTTTTAATTCATAATTTACTGAATAAATGATTCTCTCCTGCAGTTCTTTGTAAAAAAAGAATAAATAAATGAAAGCATCAAGTGGCATTGTGTGGCCCGTAGGCACTACCCGCCCTTCTTGTTACCCCCTTACCCCTTTTCTACCTGCCCTCACTGGCCTTAATACACCCCTCACTCTCCCGCTCTGCCTTTGCTATCCAGACCTGCACGTCACATATTCATGAAACGACACTTTTTTCAAAATACAGGCTTTTCTGCTGGTTTTATCTCTATAGCAACTCATTGATGTTTTGGTCACCTGGAGGTGACAAACAGGTCCATGTGTACTTTTTAGAAAATTTGTCAAACGTGAGCTTTTGGATTTCCTTTGCAACTGAGGTTTTTGTTAACCACATTCCTACTATGTTCACATTGTATGTGATATGGTTTAGTCCAGCCTGAGTCAATGATTCATATCGCCACGGTAACGCCGTTCAGCGTATACAAACTGTAAAACCAACATTCTGTTCGCTAACTCGCTTCCTAATGTTGATAGACTGAAATCCCTACAGGAGGAGTTTAAATTTGTAGCTAATACTGAAGATGATATATTTATTTTGTCCAATATGGCGGTTTATTCCTTTGGTAAAAAGGTCAAAGGTGAAGATTTTGACCTGGTGGTGTATTTTTCTAATTTTGTAAAGATCGCTCTTCTCCCACATGTTGGGAAAATGGTTAATTCACCAAATTTCACACTCTGCCACACAATGGCCACCAAGCCGTTGGTCCTGTGGCCATCCCATAATAATTTGATAACTTCCTTCAGATATCCCTGACATGTGTGTTTTGGTTGTGGATTTTGAAACATTTTCTTTGAGCCTTTGAGTTTCCCCGCTGTGATGTCATCATCTTCGGGGTTCAACATGTCCAAAATTCTCTTTCACCGTCTACTACATGTGTTCCAGTTTGTTGAGTTTTTGAGTATGTGGCAGAGATGGAATCCCACGTTTTCAGACTTTTACACAGATTTTTTTTTTTGTGTGCTTGCTAAATTGTATTTAGAATTTAAATTTTGTAACTCATCTTAGATGACCCCACCCTTCCATTGACGTGTTCTCCCTACCATGACAAAGGTGGATAAAGGTGGAAAGATTTCATGTAATCCATGGACACCAGTGAAGATCACAAATCATTGAAGAAAAAAAGGTTCAGAGCACCGTCTAGTGGGTCTAGATGACCCAACTCCCAATGTTAAAGTGCCTAGGATAGCACAAGGGTTACAGGACAAACCAGTGTAAAGGTCAGAATTAGTTTAGTTTTATTTATTTCAAACATTATATAAAATCAACACTAGATAAATGTATATATTTTAGAAATACATCATTTATAATATTTTATGCTGAATAGATGTCCCGCAAAAATGAGAAACCCGGATGAACTGGTTTCCTTTATAACTACTGACACATCAAAGAGACTTCAGAAAATGGGTCACAATCTAGAAGAGGAATTTCACTAAAGTGATGTCATTGATTTTGGCTTACATTCAGAGTTCATAGTTTCTTTTTGGCCGCCTTTTTGGGAATGCTTTTTTAAAATAATCATTTTTGATGTTTGATGCTCTTAAAAGTGTCTGAAGGGAAACTGATCAGATGAGAGAAATGGAAGTTAGGACTGAATGAAGCCTCAAAAGTCCAACGCCTGCAGTAGGAAGGACACTGGACCCTATGTGTGGGGCGGTCGTGGTGCAGTGGTAGGGTGGTTGACCACTGGTCGAAGATTGCAGGCTTGTTTCCCGCCATGTTCGAAGTGTCCTTGTGCAAGACACTGAACCCCTCTTTCCCTCTGATGGAAAGTTGGCGCCAGTGTTCGGCAGCGGAGCCGCCATCAGTGTGCAGTGTGTGAATGGGTGACTGTAAAGCGCTTTGGGCCTTCGAAGAAGGTAGAGAAGCGCTATATTAGTACACGCCATTTACCATTTACCATAGGTGGATGTCATACAGGGTTAATGCTCATTCTCCGTGAACACAGAAGGAAACCTGCTCCTGAAAGAACGACCTGTAGTCTGGAATCCAGAGCAGAGTGCAACCGCAAGGGTCAGCTTTTGTGTCTTACCTCTCGCTTCCAAAAACGCCAACAGAGCACCTGGTAGGGGTTTTGATCTTGTGTGGTTATGTGTGAAAAGGCAACGCTAAAAGCCACTGACAGGTTCTTGGAAAAACCACACTCTTCAGCGTGGCCTGAGAGCCTCCTGCTAACTCATGAAGATGATATTTACACAGCAGGACGGCAAAGCATGCCTGAGAGGCACGTCTTTGATTAGAACCCAACAGAGGGTCTTATTTACCAAATGACAGCTGATATTTGCCACAAATTCACACACATTGTCTTTATTTCAGAGGAAATCCATGATGCGACCTCACATGCAGCTTCATTGTTTTTCCATTTGTCTGCGTCTGAATCCCAGTAATCTGGGATCCTGTGTGTGCGTGTGTGTGTGTGTGTGTGTGTGTGTGCTGAGCGTCTGACACATGTGATCACTAATGTTCACAATCAGCATCCTGTCCATTCCGATGCTGCACCTCATCCGTCTCAGTGTGGGACATGTGAAGCTGCTCGCCGCACCGTCACTTATGGATAACAAAGCTCAGACCAGGGGGAGTGTGGATGAAGGAGCATTCCCCAACGCATTCTTTCAAACGCCATGTTGTTTTTGACTCAATATATGAATAATGAAACATTCAGCATATTTCTTTTTTAGGTGATTTCTGTTCAGCTGATGTTTGTTCATTCCTAAGAGGAAGTCAGACAAGAATTCAGATCATTTCCCAACAATAAAAAAGAAAAGAAAAATGAGCATAAGGTAAGTTGAGCTTAAATTCCTTAGAGGATTCCTTATATATTTACAATTCTTTTTGTGTAGAAAACAAAAAAAGAGTTGAAAAAGTAGAAAAGAAATGGCGCTCGAACTCGAGAATAAAGGGCGTCAATCCACAGTTTAGATGAAACGCCACCGTCTCTGTTCAAATGGAGCATTGTTGGAAAATAATCTATTTATCAACCGCGAGCTTTCTATTTAAGCTTAAAAACAAACTCCCACACACACGTGGATGCAGAGACAAACAATAGGAATACAGGCTGTGTAAATGAGGAGATGGACGAGGAGAGGAAGATCGCAACAACAATAAAATCTACATGCCGTCTTCATAAATCTCCGTGACACTAAAGGATGGGGGAGTGTCTCTGAAAAGTTTACAGGCGAAGAGCACAGCCAAGCATCAGAGAACTGTCATAAATCTAAATCATGTAACTGTTTTGTGGTTGTATGGAATGAGAATTTAAGATGACTGAGGCTCTGCATAGATATTTAGTGTGGTGACTTGATTCTGTGGTTGCTTTTTTTGTACTTTAGTCAAGGAGTTGCCTCACTTCTCTGGCACATCAACTACATACATTTGATTGTGTACAGAATAAAATCATACATTAAAAAAATCACAATTTTAAATGTTCATATTTTTGTCCCACTCTGATCATTTTTTTAAATCTGTTTTCAAAGCTTTCCCAGTGGTCCTTAAGGCTACGTTCACACTGCAGGGCTTAATGCTCAATTCAGATTTTTTGAAAAAAATCCGATTTTTTCGCAAGGCCGTTCACATTTCCAATTACATACGAACTTTTGTGATCTCCTGTGTGACTGTGAAATGACCCAGAAGTGACCCGCATGCACAGAAGAGTACTCAACGGAGAACAAAGTCACTGTTTGTGGAAGTAGCTAACGTCAACAATGGATGTCAACAACAGTGTTGTCAACAGCGGAGCTCTTTTTGCAGTATTACATTTATTTTCACAAAGGAGCCAGCACAATAACAATCTTCTCATTTTAAGAAGGCATTGAAGCCGGGATCATTCCACTGTTGTGGAATGGGGATGTGGATGTGCTGGGGCCGTGTGTGTGTGTGTGTGTGTGTAAGAGAGAGCAGAGCGCGTGCAGTGAGGTAGGGAATTAGGGGGGCAGTTGGGGCGCGCATTCATGTTGTGTGTTAAGGAGGAAGGAGAACGGTTAAAGAAGGTCTACCCCAGAATAAATGCTATAATTGACTCTTTATTAACCCGCTCTCAAGAATCTGAGGGTCCGAACGGGAAAGTGAACCCCGAAGGAGGATCCGCCTTCGGTCCCCCGCGCTTCTGACCACGCTCGGAAACGGGAAAAAAGTCATCGGGGGGAAGGTTCAACACCACGCTCGGCCATTTAGCTGGAAATGTTTTTTAAAACCGCCCGGTTGCGATAAGAGCCCTGGAGTTTGGCCTTAATAGAGCTGTCATCCCAAATTTTAATCAAATCGGTGACCTCGCTTCCCTTCCACTGACTGGTTTCAGCAGCACTGTCCGCCATGGTTGATGTTTACTTCAACGCAGAATGATGACTTTTGTAGAGTATCGATGACGTACAGGTCGGATACATGTGGCCCGGCCAGTCAGACGACGATTGCATTTGAAAAGGTCGTATATGTCTCGTATTCAGGACCACATACCCAAGTGGCCTGGGTCGCATTTGAAAATATCGGATCTGTGTCGTTCAGACTGTCCTAAAAAGATCAGATACAGGTCGCATAGGGGCAAAGAAATCGGAATTGGGTCATTTCAGCCTGCGGTGTGAACGTAGCCTTAGTTATGACTATGCCGTTTTCAGCCAAAATCAAAAAAACACCTGGAGTTGTGGGCGGGACTGTTGCCACGGAGTAGCTCCCACTTTTCCCATCATCCATCTGTTTAAACTCTCTCCCAGTAGCTCACAGCCCCTCACACAACCCAACCTAACATTACCGGTGCGACAAAAGTGATGAGTAACATCAGAGCTATCCAGCCGTACAGTTTAGATCCAGATTCCAGCTCAGATGAGGAAAAAAAAGAGGTTTATGGATCTACTTGTCTGCAGGTTGATGCATCAGAATGGAGCGCAGCAGGGAGCTTGTGGTTTGCCACAGAAACTTGTACGTTACACTTCTTCCAACAGCATTTTTTCATCTGCTTCCGATGCACAACAATATGAATAAAGAAATATTCAGAAATGCTATTTTAGGAACAATTTCTTTTAAATACGTCCTCCATCATCAGTAAAAAGCCACAAGGACATCCTACACTGAAAAAACGGGAAAAGTGGGGTTGTTCAATTTACAAATAGTAAACATGTTTGTTTAATATGAACAAATTATGTTTACCTTCGAAACATAATATAATCTTGAAAATCACACATAATTTCTTGCTGAGTTACTTTTATATATTTAAATCATGTTGACAAAACATGAAATAGTTATGCTTGATCCTTTGCCCCTTAATTTTGGATAAGTAAACCCCATCGGTGAAGAAGAATTCCAGGAGGGGAAACTTTGCAGTCAGCCATTTTAGAGAAGCTACAAGCACCTGCTCTGGCTGGAGGAACTTAAAAAAGGTAAGTTAATTTACTCTAACAAATTAATTTAAGAAAGTGGAAGGCGTAAATGTATCATTAGTGTTATTTTTTTCCACGGGGAAGAGCTTTGTAATCCACTTTTGTCGTAGTTATCAAAGTTAAGGCTCTGCGCGCCACTTTTGTCCCTGCCGGCCGCAGCCCTCGGACGGCAGGTAGGGGGAGGTGTGTGTGCGCGGTAAATTGTACTTTCACGTCGCAGGCAGATTCAGCTGTAAACGCGGTGATTTCAAATGATGTACGGGGAAGAGTGGTGAGTAGTTATGCCGTAGGAATTCGCTTTTGACAGAGGGCAGTGGGCGCTTGTGGGCACGGCTTTTTTTTTCCACAGGCAGAAACTCTGCCAGGGGAATTTTCATCGTCACTAAGTGGATTTCTTTTTGCTAAATTCTGCGTTGTGGAGACCGAAATTGAAGGAAAATGTGAGAAGCTATCATTACTATTGTCATTATTTAGTTTTTCCATACCGTTCCACCATGAGATAGTTTAAGGACAGCATTATTTGACCAGCAAACAGCACCGCACTTCTGTCTCAGTCAGCTGTCAATCATTCTCCGTGCGCGTCTCGTGCACAGAATGCGTTTGGTGTGTCCAGTTTACATAAATCTTTGGTTTCAATCAGAGCTTTGTTTTCATTCTATGATGCTGAACATATTTTTATTTTAGCTTTGAGAGTTTAATTGAGTGAAAATATTCATGTCCTTTTGGAACAAGTGTATAATGTGTAGTAAAAAGTTGACTGCCTTATAATAATGTCTGTAATCCTACTTCACATATTCCTCCCATTTGTGATAAATTAATATGGGAATCCTTTATGGGTGGGGGGGGGATTATCCACTCCCGATCTGCTAGTTTAGTTTTGCAGTTTCCATTTCAAAATTCGCGGGTTCTCATAAGCCTGGTTTGAATCCTGTGGGGGGAGGAGGTGTCTAATGTTCTTTCTGGTCTAATTTCTTCAGAATATTTTTGCAGCTATTTATTTCAAACCAATGCATGTTTAGTTATTAAAATGATACAACAAAGCTGTGGAAGTCTCACTCTCTATATATATTTGAAATGTAACTAATAAACCTCCGTCCTGATTACAGAGCTCATCACACAACACTTCCAACTGCTCCTCCCTGATCATGCTGGGCTCCATGCTCCAATCTTCACTGAGTCAGGTGGGTCACCATGCATTTACTATATATTATTGGAATTATTGTCTCCTGGATTGTCATCGAATCGGGAGGTAACCAAGATTGCCAGCCCTACTCTTTACACGCACCTTTTATGTAGAGAGATACATAATAAACCTAATAAATAATGAAATTGATGGTTGATCAGTTATCCCACTACCTCTGTTAACATGACACTAAGGATATAATGATTTTGTTAACACAGTAACTATAACATTTATTGATGAGCCAAGAGTAAGAATTGTATTTTTCCAAAGTTTTCATGTGAATTTAAAATTTTTTGACTCTTTGTATTTCAGACTGCTGAACTTCTCGCCAATATAAGCAAGTTCAGGGGTTTATTCAAAGTACAGGTGAGTTGTGTAATCTAGACGCTTTAACTAAACTTCAAATGTGAACTGTGCACACAAATATCTTCTGTGTTCTTTAGAATGAAGACCATGCAGCAATCCAGGAGGCAATCGAGGACACCACGGTGGGAATTTCCCTCCTAATGGAAAGTGGCGAGGAAGAGGACATTCTCGTGGTCCACATCTCCCAGGCTGTGGTGGTCGACCCACCAAGTGTCTGAGTGGCAGATGCCAAGGCTTTTTTGGCCTTATTTACAGCACAAATCTGATTACCATCCTCATCTCAGAAACACCTTGTCATGGGGCCCGTGGCTTTGCTCCTGCTATGATCTCCTGGAGGCCCTTCCCTTCTTGAGCTCTCCCGCTGGTCACAGGTGTTGTGTATTATGTTGATTGGTTTGTCTATTTATGCAGTGTCTGATCTTGTTTCTGTGTCGGAGCGTCTTCGTTCTACGCTCTGGTGTTATGGTTCTCTGGCATTAAAGCCCCTTCGAGTGAACTATTGGATTTGGGTCGTTCTTCCTGCTCTTGGGTTCTCTCCCTTGGACATTCCGTCACACACCTTTGAGGTAATCCAAAAAAAAACTGTATTAGAGTTGTAAGGCAAAGTGGTGTCTAAGGTTTCAGGCTTAAAGATCCGACTCTTTGAATAAAATGACCTTTAAATAGTTTAACTTTTTCCTAAGAAGGGATTCCAGCTGTTTGCTTTGGCTCTGTTATCTTCTGTTTAATAAAAATAGCAAGCCCAATTTATTGTGATTTGTCATTTTATGCTACACTGTAAACATATTTTTCAAGTTTAGATAATAAAAAAGTTAAATCTGAAATTTGTTTTCAGTGTCATATGTTCATTGGATTTTCATAATGCACAAGAAAGTATTTGCTTTAAATAATAATCTGCAATTTTATTTTTCAATTTAAATTTTATTAAAATAATTTATAAATTAAATGAACTATGTAGGTAATTTCAAACAAATAATAGTGTTTTAAATGTTTGAAAAAATTATGGTAAATGACATAATAAAATCTTGTTTGTTTATGTAAAATTATTAGGTGCAGAAACAAAGAAGCATTCATTACAGTAGAACATGATTTTATTATGAGCAATAATTATATTGGTTCAACATGATTTTTTTGCGCGCAACCGCTGTCCATGATTTTTTTATGTCAATCCAACAGGTCTTTTTTTTCAGTGTAGAAACAGGATTCATCCATTCATTTTATAAACCCGTTTTGTCCCTTTGGGGGTTACGGCGTTGGGTGAAGGCAGCACCCTGGACAGGTCGCCGCCCGTCTGATGCAGGACCACAGTAACACAGCCAGAGAAGATGCCTTTTTTTTAAAGTGTAAAAAAGGCCTCCTTTAGTCACAAAAACATCCCTCCACGTCTAAAAAAACTGGCAGTGTAAAAGTTGAATGCAGCACAGTTTCCTGGACAGTTTGCTGCTCTGCTCCGCAAAACCGAGATGGAGTGAGACAAGAAGCAAACAAGGCTGTGTGACTGAAGTGATGCACGAGTGGCTATTTCTGCTTTCAGAGCCTCCACCTCCTCTGAAGGACGCGGTGGAGGATGTTAAGTGGGCAGAGCTCTCAAGCAAACCAAGCAGCAGGATTGAGGGCAATTCCATTTGGCTGTGACATTTTTGATTCAATTCGGTTTATTTAAACATGAGAAGAGACAAGAAGGACTTTGTACTGATGCTCAAACTGGCCTTCACATGAATCATTTTCATAACTTTCTTGATGAGAATCTGCTGTTGGTCCAAGTCTTTCAAATGACCCGTATTTGACTGTAAAGCAGCCTGTAGTGAGAGCTTTCCTGGCAGTAACGTATTAGTGGCATTCAGTGTGCTTTAAATCAATTTAAACTTAGAGTTGATTCGGTGTCGATAATGACTTTGTTTCTAGCAACACAACATAATTAGCAACTATTTAAGTACTTTAAGCAGATATTTTGGTAAAAACGTAATTTTTAACACATTCAAAATGTTGAACACGTGAACTTCAGTTATTTCAAAGGAAAGTAAAAAAAAATCTCAAACGTGTATAAATGTCATCTTAAATTCCTCAGTTGAATTTAGCAGGACTTTTGGTGAGAAAAGCACCAATCAGTGTATTATTTTTTAGGCAGAGCAGTCAAAGACGGTCTGATGAACATCAGAAAAACTGCTCTGATCTTTCGAAGCTCTTTTCTCTACTGACTGCGCTGTTTGGGAAAACTCACGACAGGAAGTGAAATGCAAAAGACGTGTATCAACAGCATCAGTTTGACAGTGAAAGTCCTTCCATTTTTTGTTATCTGGGCCTGTACCACATGTTTATTTCATTATAAATCACCTCCTACTTGGCTTACACCAAATTTTAATTCAGACAAGAATGTGAACTTTTCACCTTGAATTCCAAAAGTTCATGAAACTCTACATTAGAAGGATGAATACATTATTCACCATCAGATGTAAAATCCAAGTAAAAGGCAAAATTGTGGCTGGCTTCCACGAATCCTCCATCCTTGAAAGCCCATTCCCAGGGAGTCAAATATTCACACACTTCATCTGCTCCACTCCATTTATCCCAAAGAGAAAACACTTAAACAATAACACAGTGATTACTCTGAGCTAATTGAATACGTCTCAGCTAATCGCTGGTCCCCAATCAGCTCCCACCACAACGTCTCTGAGAGGGGGAGTCGGAGGAAGACGGCAGTCGTGGAGAAGTCCTTGCCTCATCTTCTTCCACGTACCTTTGCAGCACACAACAGGGTGACCTCAGCCACATCACTAAGTGCAGGTCCCCCTTCGCATTTAACGCACTGACAGACACGGATGTCTTTGCCTTGGGGAACCAAAATGTCCTTGTGAGCAGAGGAGAAACAATCTTTATTCTGCCAGGAAGCACGAGCATATTCTTTTTATAACCAGAGATGATGCAAATCCATTACTATAAACCTCTGCAGTAATGAAGGACAGCAGTGGAATCATTTCAAGGAGAAAGAAAAGGTCATATTGTTCTTTTGTACACCACAGTACTCATAAGGATTTATTCAACTTTTTTGTTATTCTTTGACCATCTGACGATGCCTTAATGTTTGCTCACTTATCCCACGTCAACCAAACGTGTGTTGTTATCATTTAGAAAATGCTAACAATGTGGTCAGTTTTGCTGAAACCAGAGGTGGACGCTGGGAATTATTGGTTAACCCTAGAGGCCGGTTCCTACTTCACAGCGATCAGCCATCGCATCAATCGTATCCAGAATCGCGCGGTCTAGTTCATACCAAGTTTGACTGGTTTTGCTTGTGACTGTCCGTGACAACTGCTAAGAAATTCTGAGTGGCGTTTATACAATTCAAGAGACACGATTGTCTCCAGAGTTCGTTTTTAACCTGAAGGACAGCTTGCCGATCCACTTGCTGCGTCTGCAGATGCACAGGTACATGAAAGGCGGAGGACAAAGTGGTCCCACGAGTCTGATGAGGTTTTGCCACTGCTCATTTTCCCTTGTCAATATTTTCTACAACTGCGCTCTGCTCACAATTTTCATTTCTGGATCAGAATACCAAATACATCATCCGCCATCTTGCAGAGCTGAGGCACAAACATATCAATATCAGATGGGCAGGATGGAAGCTGGATTCTTCACCTCCAGAGGCTACAATTTTCTTGATGAAAAATTCTGAGATGAAGGTGGTCGCTGAGCCGGCACGCCATTGATCTGACTTCTCCCAACTCATCGCCGCACTTCCACTGCTTTTCGTGTCATTAGTGTTTTCATTTTCTTTTCACAACAGATTCTTTGGCGGCGTCGATGCGAACGCACAACTCTGACTTCTTCCTTGACTGGCTCTGTAATGAATAGTCGCTCAGACAGCTACCTGTTTCTGTGTCAGCAGCAAAGCTGTGGAAGCTGGAAGCTCGTTATGCATTCTCACCTTCGCGCCTCCTTTCTCCGTTCAGCATAAAAGCAAAGACTCGGATGGAGATCTTCCTTTTTTTACCTAATAAAACAGATTTCACAAAACTATGGCCACATTTGTAAAGGAACATTTTACAAGAGCAAACGTGATAACATGTAGTAATATTAAGACTGTAGTTGCTTTAAGGTAAAACTGCGTGGGTGAGCTGTGTGTGCTTTAGAAAAATCAAATCTGAGGGGATTAAATGGTGGGTGGATGCAGTTATGCAGGCTGACGGTGTGAGCTTGTGTGCATGCGTGCTCTTCCAGAACCGCAGTCACACTGGAGTCTTGGGGAGAAGTACAATCCCACCTCTTTATGTAGAAACAAACCTGATTTGGATTTGTCCTACATCTCCAGAGGACTCAGACCGACACAGTCCAGAGTTAGAATATCAAAAACCGGTAAGTGATAAAATAAATAAATAAATAAATAAAACTGACCAGAATTTGTTCATTGATGAGGGTAAAATAATGGCATCTTTAATTGAATCATTGTATTTTTCATCTGACAGTTTACTAAAAATAAATGTGTAAACCATTGTAACTTTATTTTTTTTTTCCCAAACCAATATGTTTTGGGTCATGTCCGCATTCCTTCACTTCTCCCTGGTTAGACCACTATATAAGGCATTCACCAATTCTTGGGGGGGGGTCTGAATCTACATTTCCAAATTTCACGGCCTTGGAAATTTCCCAGAAGTCCCTAGTGAGCGTTGATGCTGATGGGTGTGGACCGAAATGCATTGCAAATCAGCGAGTTTTCCTTCGAAAAAGTTGCCTTTCAGTTTATTTTTTATAAATCATCTAAGCTGCCATCATTAAAGCACAACGGATTAAAAAGATAGTCTTTGTTAAATGTTCATATTTATCAGGTTATCGGCAAAATGGGTGATGTCATAATTGATGTCTGAAAAGAAAACGTAGGGAGCATGTGTCCCAATTACTTTAAAATCCAGGGTATTAGATAATTCCTCAATATAACCTTATGCAGTTCTTTCAAAAAAGGTTTCTATAAAAGGCCCTTTAATTCTTTTTAATGAATACATAATTCTATAATGAGCACGTCCAAAGTCCGGCCAGGTGGCAAAATGCGGCTCTGATTCAAATTTCTACCTGCCGACAGGCCATAACCGGATTTTATGACCTGGCTGTCATAGCAACAATAATATGCAGCTCCCAGCACTTTGTAGGAGCTAAGACTTCTTGATTGTGAATGTCTATATTACGTCATAAGCTGTTGTAAACCTGTTATAACAACCTGTGACTACTTGACCTTCAGGGCCTTAAGGGCCAAATAAGAACAGATTTATTTGTTTCTGTGATCAAAGCAACAGCGGTTTTACACATATGCCCAAAACTCTATAGCCTTTTTATAAATGGCCCAAAAAATTAACAATTACACTGTTTCCCTTAAATCTTAATTATGGGAATGAACACAAATTAATGCACGTGCAAAGTTATACAAAAATTGACCGCAGATCCATTCAAATTTCTGCCACGGCGCTAAACTTATCACCATCTATCAGTATCGTCTACCAGCATTGTTCAATGTGAAGTAATGAAAAGTATCCCATTGTAAAAAATACATAAATAAATAAATAGATAGATAAATAGATAAATAAATGATCAAATAGTTTTTTTGCCAATCATACCGGCTGAATGTTTGGCCCTCACACATAAAAAAAGAAATATGGTTTTCGCTTTGCAAAAATACTGACACCCTTGCTCTACAACATAGATTTTTGCTTCTTTTTGTCAGTCATTTTATGACAGTGTTTCTAAAACCTATCATGTTTTGATACAAAGTCTTTAAACTCTATGTTTTTTTTTCACTCTGTCTCTCCCTCCAGCTCGGCTGGTGTTGTTGCTCTGAAAGCCTCATTTCCACATCCTTACGTGAAGCATTTTTAAGCACTAACGATATGCCGCTCCGTGTTAATGGCAGCAGCCCAAATGCCCACAGGAAAAGTAGAAATGGAACGGCGGGCCGGTGATGTGTGCATTAGCTGTGATTTTATTTGCCACCTAAGACTGAAATCCTTTCAGGTCCGAACGTGAAGCGGCTCTGCAGGTCTACAGTCAGCCGGACGAGAGGGCACTGCTGAATAATTCAGCGGCTGTTTCAGGGGTGAGGCAGTGGCAAGAGCCACTGAAGGACTTTGGCCACAAATGAGTTTCATTAAGCTCAATAATTAATAATAAATAATTGATGGATTCAATCAGCAGCTGACACAGCAAAGTTCAGGTTCACACAAAGTGATGAATACAGGTAGATAGAAAAAAAGACAGAAAGAGCAATAAAAGGTGAGAGTGGTGCTAAGCTCAAGGTGGAGGGGTGAAGGGCATCAGGCAGTAAAACAGTTGATATCAGCAGATTAGTTGTATTGTGTATTCAGACTACATCAGTGGACGCACACGTCGACTGCTGAGAGTCACTTGCGCAGTGTCTTATCTTTGGATTTCTTGTCTGTTTGTAGATTATTTGTCTCTTCCTTTACATGGTGAGGATTATATCACAGATCAATGTTTTCTTCTCTTAGCTTGTTTATATCTGATCAGTGTTACATCCCATCTCTGAAAATTGTTTTTTATGTTGTCTTGATCATACTTTTGTCAAATATAAGTCAACAAATGCTTTACTTTAAATGAACTACAGTTGCTTCACAAGACAACAGATTGTCTTTCAACTCGGAGGTTTCACGTTCTCATGGAGAGTCAGCTGCTCTCACATAGGTCATAAAGTCTTATTAAAGACCAAATTAAAAGATTTTTTGTGTCAGTAGTTTTGTTTGCGTCGTTACAGAAACAGTTGACTTGTTCCAAAAGCAAATTATTGAAATTTCCATCCCCGGAAAAAATTGTGTTTTTGGTCTTTTTAACATATTCTTTGCCATTTGGGTGATAAAGGAGGACATTAATACAATTAAATTAAGCTTTAACAAACAAAAAAAAAATGCTATTTAAGTGTAATGTTCAAGTTTCTATGGCAAGCCACAAGCTCCCTGCTCTGCTCCATTCTGATCTTCCACTGTCGGACTAACAGATCCATGTTTTCTCCGTCCCATCTGGAATCTGGATCCAAACTGTACGCCTGGATGGGTCCGATGTCGTTTGCTTTTTTTTGCTGCACCCATTACTTTAGGTTGGGGGTGTGAGGGACTGTAAGCTAGCAGGAGAGTGTGTAAACAGAGAGGTGAGGGGAAGAGGGGACGGGCTTGTTCTGCGCCAACAGTCCCGCCCACAACTCCGATTTGAATTCCTAATGAACTCTTGCAGCTCTGCAGAAACGATATCCCGTTTATTGATTTATTGATAATTAAAAGACCGCTAGAAATGCTTTGTAAATCGATCAAAAGATGATCAGAGTAATAAAGTACTAGTACTAAATTGACAGTGAGTTGTAATACGAAACTGTTTGGTGAGCCCTAAACCTGCAAAAACAAAAGACTTACCGCTGCGTGAAAGCCTAAGCATTGACAATAAATGCTGAACCCCTATAGACTAAAGGAAGCTTCTTTTTTTAAGCATTTTCTTGGTGACAATCCTTTTACAGTGCATTGCTGAAGGTGCTGTGTCCTGTTTGTGCCTCCACTAGACATGGACGACTTTATTCAGTCAGCGAAAACCGTCAACATCTGTCTGGTTGCAAAGGCTCATGGGTCACAGAGGACTGGGCATCACTGCCATTTTTTAAATTTTATTTACTAATTTCTATTCTGTTGCTTGCTTAAAATACAATTCATATCTAATTATTATCTGATTATTTAGACCGAAGAAAATGTCCTTAATACATTCAGTAATTTCTTTCTTTTCATAAACTAAAAACATTTTTGTCAGTGAAATAATTTGTTTGGAAGAAATTTGAAAGAGCAGGTTTGATGAACTGACACCAACTTTTTAAGTAAATATTGATTTTCAAATGTCTAGTGTATTTGAACGCTCAGCCAGAGAGTGAAACACATTTGTAAAATGCATTTAATCCCGTAAAGGAACATGTGTAGATCTGACAACAGCACAGCAAAAATCCATACAATAACATGGTAGTAAAGCTGTTTGAAAGCTGATACATAAACTTCAATAAAAGTACTTTGTAAAGATCAGTGGAACTATTATGTGGTTTAAAAAGTTTCAGTGTTTTTTGTCTTCACTGTTTTCTCACCAACCATTTGGTGAAATGAAAAAGCTTTAATTACGTGATTTGCAGTCTGACGGTGATAATGCAAAGTGGAAAAGAGTTCGTAACCGACGATTAAACAGAAATATTCACGAAGCAGCAGTGCAGAGATGAGTGGGATGACACGCTCTCTTCTGCTTCCTTCGTTGGCCAAATAAGGAAGAAGAGAAGCTGAAAAAGTGCATGGGAGCAGGTCAGTTCCCTCGGCCCCTCTGACTCCTCTGCCTCGCTGAAGAAGACTGCTGGGGCTGAACGCTGGCATGCAGTGCAGTGACAAGCATGAGCTGATCTGGCTAAATCCCCAAAAAAAAGGGCCTTGAAGAAGAAGCATCTAGCAGAGCTTAATGCTTCACTACACCTGATGAGCTCTGCGAGTCTGACAAACGTAGGGGAAAAAATAATGCAATTACTGCAGACTGCATGTCCTTTGGCACAGAAAAAGAAACAAGAGATTACATTTGGATGTTTTTTTTGTCTGATTGGCTATTACTTTATCTTTGAATGTGACATGTGGGCTTTTAAATCGTTGGCGTTTTATAGTAATAATAATAATAATAATAATAAAGACATACGTAACAGAGCGTGCAAAATGCCAATGATGCAAAACATCACATGTGTCCAATTACTATAAAAGACAGTTAACTCTTCTTGAAGAAAATGAATCTCTTTGTATCACAGTTGCTTTTGTACAGTGTTTTTCACTTTGTCTCCTTATGATTGCAGCTACCATGCATAAGTTTTTTCTGTCCTTTACCAAAAGGTTCCAGTATTTCGGTTCAGTCTTGTCCTCGTAACTGGACTGAATTCAATCATAAAACCCACACAAACGTAACCTGGTCTGATGTTTTCTTGCCCTAAAACAACATGACTGTTAGGAGTTTAGGATTTGGATTGGTTGTTATTTTCAAGTAAACCCAGCAGTGAGCAGACTGGCATAAATAAACCTTGTAAAACATGACAGAGGGCTGTTCTGGTTCTCTGCCCCTTGTTTTTGTGAATGGGACATAAATCCACGATAAAAAACTTCCTGATGATCCAAGAGCAATGGCTTAAAATGGAATTTATTTGTCAAATGCTTTTGTTCGTTGCTGCACAACATGGAATGATGTGCGTCTGATATTATAAAAACAATGTTGGTAGAGTTCTATGTGGTCATGTAAGCCAATGAAAGGATTTAGTTAAATAGATAAATGTGTCATTTGTTAAATCAGCAAAGTACTCTTTAGTATTGTTGTTATGCTTTTAGTCTGTAGGAGCTGCAACACCAACAGTTTGTTTCATTTGCAGCTCAAATAATAATAAAAAAAAACTAATGAAAAAATCAGCCGTTTGGACCAATGCAAAACAGTTGGACGTAGGAGTGAATAAAAACAGACACAATACATTTTTTGGTTCCAACACTATTAAGACAAACAATAATTGAATTAAAGAAATTGGAGATTTGTGTAAGTGGATTAATGTGTAAGTGGATTAATCCTCATGTGCAAAACAAAAGAACGATTTACTTTAAGTAAACATCAATACAATTATTTTTTAAGAGTTACTGTTCAACAGAGGCCTTGATCTTTCAACAGAAATTCAGGAAGAATCACTTACGTACTTTAATGTTTACCATAAAAAACTACTATTAAGGTATTTCAGATGCAAAGAAACTGAGAAAACTGTTCCAGCGTTTAGATCCTTCAGGTTATGGATGTTTTCAGAGTGATTTCATAAAACATGGCAGACCGACTGACAGGCTCATTTGTATCTTTTCATGTAGCAACCGTGTAAAGTAAACGGTTCAGGACTGTAAACATCCTGTAAACACAGCAGATCTGAACCAAAGCAGAACAAAAGCATTCAAACATCTTCTTCAATCAGAGCCCGCATCAAATCCCGTCTTACGACCAGACATGGAAATCACATACTTGAGTTGAAAAGGGACCATCGTATAATGTTATACTGTTCATGGATCAATCGTGATTTTCAATCAGCGAGCCGGTGATGAACGGAGCGCATGGAGAGGCGCCTCTTTGAAGCCTGACATTTCAGAGCAAAAGATTGACACACCATCAAGGCTGTAATCCAACAGGGAGTTGTTCTAATGCACCTATCCGCCAAGCTAATGGAAGCCATGCAACCAGCAAACCGGGGCTGATGCCCTGCATCGAGTCGAGGTGTTGGGGTGAACAGCAACAAAATGTCAGCTTCAATCAAAAGTGAGTGACGGCACCTGGTCTTTCACTGACAACTGTTTTATAATAACCCAGCCAATTCACTCACTGCCAGCCTGAGAGAAGCTGTATCCATTTGCAACAGGTTTCCATCATGTTTTTGCTTTTATCCTGCACTTTGCTACAGGGCGGCTCCGCAGCTGACACTGAATAATCTGTGGAGTGGCACTTTACCGTCTGTAACCAACTAACCACTCAACAGTAGCCACTTAAAGCAGCTCCATGACAGAAAACAGCAGTTCTGTCTTAAGGAGAGGAGCCACTTCAACACAAAAGCCTGGTGAGTTTCCACTGTGTGACAAGAATTCTGCAACCTTTCTTCCAAAAATGTACAAAAGAAAAAAGCAAAACCCCACAATGTTAGGACACAAAGTAATGCATTATTGACACAAAGCTACATTATGTAAAGAGAGTATCGTCTTAGTGGTTTAAATGTCGTTCACTCCCCAGAGTTCCACATGGACAAACATGGACTCAATTATTGAGCTGTTATAATTCAGCCAAGAAAATGTTATTAGTTGCATGCAGTGGGGGGGAACAGCTTGTTTATCAAACACCATGCCGTGTTTCAATTAGTCTAAACAATCCAGTCTCCCAACACATGCGCTGCATAAACCACCAGGGTGAGGTGTTCGCACTCGCACAAACGTGATAAATCTGGGTTAAGCTAAGAATTACAAAGCACTTCTTTTCTGCGGGGAGTGGGTGACAGCCGAAATAATAAAGCCATTGAGCAATCTACCGTGCTGCCAGCGCATATTTCATGACGAAACGAAAAAGGAGACGCAAACTTGGCCAAATTTCTTCAGCTCAGAGAACAGATTGCATCTTTTTCTTTTTGGAAAGAGCACATGTGTTTGCATGTGTTGTTTGTCTGGAACGTGGTCAGATGTCTGACGTGCACACATGCTGCTGAAGACTAAACATTTTATACTGTCTTGTTCTAAATGCAGACGCAAAGTGCTAATGCTAACGCCGCCGCGCGATGTGGAGGCATCGGCAGAATCTTCAAGATTAACTACCGCTGCCTTAAAACATCTGACCTCTGTGCTGCCTAGGGCATTGACACATAGCACTAAGTGTTTCCTGCCAGAGGGATCAAATATGTGTCTCCATCAATGAAATGCAAAGAAATCTATAGAAAATCTTGATTTTCTTTGCGATTTTCTATCTCTCTGTTCAAATGAGCCTACCGTCAGGATGACAGACTGTCAATTCCAACTAAACAACAAAATTGGCAAGAGATCAAACACTTATTTCCTCCACTGAATAATGTTTTTAATGAAATATAAATTATAAAATGTTAAATGAGTTTGTTTGGTTTTCTTTAAAGTCAGCAGTGCAGATGTGATGGGTCAAAGACAAAAAAAGGTGGAAACAATCTTCAGTATGATTAATGGCCTGAGCCATTTGGCCATTCATTGCTCTACAAGTCATTACAGCGATGAGGGGGCCCACTCCGTCCCACTCCCCACTTACCCGCTGCCATTGTGTTTGGGTTTTTATTACGATTTATCTGCCGTTTTTCTTCCATGACATTGTTTCTGCTCTTCCCAGGTGGGTTTCCCCATCCTCTCATCCAGAATGTTAATGAAGCCCGTTCTTCTGTGTGTGTGCTGCCCCCGTTCAACAGCGATGAGTGTCAGGTTCAGAGAAGCTCATCATCGTCGACGCCTTCTGATTGAGGCGTCAGAACACACGGTCCCGAGCCGCTTCCATATCAGAAAGAACTCGACCTTTACAGTGTCTGCTTCCCACAAGTTCCTGCGCCAGAACTCTGTGTGCCCTTCAGGTTCCCAGGGGGGTCTGTCATTACTGCTATGTTGCCCCCCCCCCCCCCCCCCACTGCTTTTTATTGAAGCGAGAATGCACGTAGCTCTGATTACAGAGGTAATTGGGAAAAATCAATTCTCATTTCGACAGGAAACATTTGTCTTTGCGCTCCGTCGGCTCGCGGAGGTTTGACAGGAAGGTTTAGCGTTAGAGGGTAAAGCGTGAGAGTGGGGGGCAGATGAAGCGACACGGAGGGAAAGCGGCTGGGACGACAAACTGTATGTGGGTTTATTTGTTGAACAGTATGTTTGATGTGAAACAGAAAAGGAAAAGTCAGGGAACGATCGAAAGTCTCCTCTCTTTTATTGATTGCATAAAGACCACAAGGGGCCGGGGGCCCTCAAGCAAGGCAGTGGGCTGTTGGAAATTTCAAAGACACAGTATCTAAGTGAGTGTGTGTGTGGGTGGAGACTGGGAGGGAAGTCTCCTGTGACATTATTGCTTTATAGGAAGGCCACCATAAAGGCATGCAGTTTAATAAACACCTGAGATGCTTTCCTTTGTGACATTTGGGTGAGAACTGCACTGAAAGATATTTTTAACTTTATCGTGGACAGATGAAGAAAGTCCCAACATTGCAGGAGACTAAGCTTTATGAAGCAAGAACCTAAAAGAGTGGACCTGATATGGTGAACAGATGTGGAGAATGAGCACACCGCTCTCAGCAACGCGCATTGAAGTGACAACTTGCAATTAAAATCTATGCAAACGCATGTAAATGTGCAGTTTGGGCTTCCGTGTTCAAAACTCTTTCATTATTGTGTAGCTACGCAAGTTTCTACTTAAGTTTCTACGATTTTGGGCTCTATATTTACATAACTGCATTGACCTTTGACCAATCGGGGCTTTAGTAATGAAATATGGGTAGTGTACTTTTCAAAACACGGATGTGCCAACTATTTGAAAATCCGTCATGGAAGAGAAATTAAAAATTGCGTTTTGTTCCCACAATTCTGCCACTAGGGGGAGCAAAGGAAAAGCAAAACGGGTGAAACAGCATATCTCTGCTTGTGCAAAAAGCAAAACCTAACAGCTCCAGTTCTGGGTAAGATGCTTTTTGGTTCCCTGCGAGCCTCACCACTATTGCATTGCTAGTAGAATGATGACACCCTAATGACCAAAATGTTGTCAAAAAGAAAGAAAAAGGTTGAAGTGGAGTACCGAGCTTTCCAGGAAAAACAAAAGGGTTTTATTTGTTCACAGAGCAGAAAGCAAAACCTGTCATCAACAGGTCGCAGTGCTCAGCAAATATAACATTCAGCATCACTATGAGACTCACCATAAAGAAAAGTTTCACCTTTTGCAGGGGGAGTTAAGAAAAGAGAAGATTTACCAACTATTAGCTGGACTGAAGAACAACCGTCTGCATTTACTGTCAGTGATGGAGCAGTGACAGACACCTGATTGCAAACAAGTTGGAGCAAACATCCAAACCATTATTGGATGGTGAACTTATGAAAAATCTGGCAAGGATTACAATTGCAGATACAACACATCTGAAAAGACTTGGGCGCCAAATGAGAAATCCAGTCATTTACGGCATTTACGGTTGCTATTGATAAAAGCGCAGACATCACAGACGTATACAGCTGTGCATATTTATTAGAGGTGTTAAAGAGACCGTCACAGCGGAGTATCTTGAGTTGATGGACACAACAACAGCTGATGACATTGTCGGCTCTCTAGTTGCAGCATGTTGGGGTGAACTGGTCACGTGATGTCAGTCTGGTCACTGATGGCGTCCCATCAAAGGTCAGGAAGAAAGTGGGTGTTGCCACAAAATTCAAGGCAGCAAAGCAGGAAAAGATTCTTGGACATTTCATTGTGTTTTGCACACTTGAATGACAGTAAATGTGTTTCTGCACAGGATTTGAATCCTGATATTGATGGACAGTTGAAGTTTAAGGAGAGAAAGGGAGGTTACCTCCAAATTCTTGTTATGTTTACAAATGTTTGCAAGTTTATTTAATTTAATCTTTCTTTGATTTGCACATTTACATTTTAGGAAGGGTGTTTCATTTTTTTGCGTAGCCCCTCTTGAGTTTATTATCAGTGTCAGATGTCAAATATTCAGTCTGTATAAAATTGAATAAACCAATTTTTTTTAAAAGTGAAATGCATTTTATTTGAGATCCATTGGCCTCTGTGAATGAAAGTGTAATAATAAGTAATTAGGCTACTATGTCGGTTTAGGTATTCTTTCCAACTGAGAAAAAAACAAAACAAAAACAAAGCTGTTGTTTGCTTTATGTTAGTCGTCCGGCCCAATTGAGATCAGACGGGTTGAATGTGGCACCCGAACCAAAATGAGTCTGACACCCCTGGTCTAAAATAAAGAAAAGGACATTGAAATGAATCACAATTGACTAATCCAGCAGAAACACAAAAGAACCTATATAATTATGAGTTTTTTCAGTGTAAAGCTGCTTCAGAGAAAAACAGCACTCCAAAGTTGTCCTCCTGCAGCCCTTCTGCTGTGAGTTATTGCCGCATTGCTACAGTAACCTAGAAGGGACATTTATTAAGAACTCAGGGAAACTTCACGCTGGCCTGTTTTCTTCAAGACCACAATCGCTTTGCAGAAGCTCACCTAAACTCTGGTGCAAACCAGGCAACAAAGATCTCATTTCCTTTCAAATTAAAAGTGCTGGTTCACTTGCAATGAAATTCCAGTGTAAGGGAAAAACGTTCTAAAGAAGTCTAAAGAGATTCCATAGCTGAAAGACTGTCTTGCCCTAATAAAATACATTTGTAGAGGAGTAAATTAAAAAAAAAGATAATAAAATGTTTTATTTAGAGATGGAAAAGGTCCTATTCTTTGCATAATTGTCAGAGGACGAGCAGGACTGGCGTCTGGTCAGTGGCCTGTTCCTCTGAGACAGCAGCACCTCTAAACAGACAGCTTTGTGATCACCATGAGGAAAAAAAGAAAGAATCCCAAGCAAACAAGGCAGCGATCATTTTCCCAGCTAGGATGACATACAGTCATTTGCTGGAAAAGTATTTGTGGAATCCAAGTCATGAGTTGGAATCGTTCAGAAAAAAACTGGGAGTAGGATTTTTGCTGCAGTGTAGAATTTTTTCAGAAAACCCTCAAAAAAGTCACTAGTCCCTTCAAAAATGATGTTAAAGCAACAAAACCAGCCCCAAACACATGTCTTCACCACACAGGGGCCTTATGTGTGGCCCTGTCCCCTCATGGGAGTCGCTGCTCTTCTGTGCTGTCCTCTAAACAAACAACTCAGCACATTCTGGCATTACAAACGTCTAGAATAACCAGAAAGACACTTTAAAATGCGTTTTTCATCAATGCGTTGCACTTCAAGAGCATGGTGTGTGATTGTTTTCTCTGTTTTTCTTAGAGCACATTTGGCATATCAATGTCAAGTGTGGACGGTTTGACTGCAGGGCAAAGTCTGAGGAGAAGTTGGGCGAAGGCAGGAATAGGTGCCTAGTTGAAGGTGCATCGGTTTGAGGTAGCAAAGCGCAAATGTCAGGAGTGAGCAACGTTTTGTGATCTCAGGTCACTTTGATTTTTGTGCTATAACTGTTTTATATTATAATCTGGTAGACATAAAGTACAAATCCCCAAAAAGACATTTGAAAGTGCAGAAGGCAGCAACCACACCCTACTTTATTACTGCAGTAGCCTTAAATGCTGCTGCCATTGGTCTGCCAAGAAATGAACAACAATACATTTCCTGTGATAACAGAAGCGACCCCATTATTTCCTGTAGTCTGAACCCATGACAAAAGGATTGCGAGAAGATAAAATGAGAATGCACATGTGTGTGTGGGCCATACAGATACATTTCATGTGTTATTGCATTTTTAAAGTTGAAGGCCAGCAGACGATTCTTCCCAAAGGGTTTATCAGAAATGACCCCGTTGTCTCTGGCTGCTCCTGAACAATGCAATAAATGGGGGACAGCAAATATTAAAAATAGTTGAACACAGAGCACATGTTCAATGCAAAGCTAGGATCCGTTTGATAAATATTACCCATCTCCTTTGCTTGTCATGACTTATGAAATATTTTGTCTGAGTGTCCCCTTTACATCTACACCTATTTCAGTCGAAGGAAGATGTGTTTTTGATACGAAAACATGATTTGGATTACACATTGATTAATTACCAGCATCCTTACTGTATCATTTTTCACTCACGTATCATAGAATCCACTGAGAAGGAAAAGAAAAGGCTAAATGAACTGCCTCTACTTAGGAGATTGTGTGAGTGCAGCATGGTGGGTTTACACCTGACTCTACCAGAAACAGAACAGAATGATCTCTGGTAAACTGGGTTTTGACATGTTATTAGTCTGCCCAGCATTCTGGCACAGCCAGCATTTCGGTAATTAGGTCTGCACGCTTGTTGAGCAGCTAATTTCTTCGAATGTATTGTACATGGGATTGTCTTTGCAGCTCTTTGTCACTGTTTGGATGTAACGAGACAAGTTTGCTAACGTGAAGTGAAGTTGTATTTATCTTTAATTGGTAAAATGATTCTTGAAGTCACTGTTATCAGGTTTGACGGCGCCCTGTAATGTCCTATGATATCTTAATGAAGCCCCTTTTTTTTTTCTTTCACTTTTTGCCAGTGCTGCTTTGGAAAAAACATTAAGTTTAAAGGTTAGCAAAAGCCTAAAAATAAACACAGAAAGTGAGCAGTTTTTTTTATAGGTTTACATCTGCTAAACTACATGTATGATTTAGTTCCACAGTGATTCTGAAAGCTAATAATGGAGTTAAAGCACAAAATTCATAAAACAAAACACCAAAGGTTGTAGAATCCATGAAATTCTGTCTCATATCTGGGCAGAATTTCTACGTGATCTTAACCCAAAGAATCCTAACTACAAATATTTTCCTTACAAATTAGTTTAAGTTCATTCAGTTGTCATTGGGTTGGTCTTCAGGTTATTGTTTCGCTCCCATGCTCGGTGCAGCTCCTTCTTAGTCCAACACATATATTAGTAAAATTAGACATTTATTTAAAATAAATTAATTTCGATTTGAACCTTTAAGGTGAGTTCATTGGGTTAATTAGCAGGATTTGTAAAACACAGAAGTGAAAAAGGGCCATGGAGAAAAAAAAAGAGCACAGAAAATTCTGACTCTTTTTTCAGAATTCTATTATTAATTTCAGAATTCTGATTTTTTTTTCTCAGTATACTTTTTTTTTTTTTTTACTGTTCTGTCCAACAACTGAGCAAACAGATGAGAGCTGAAGACCTTTTGTGTTGGACAGGTTTTACTTTTGCAAAAAGGGATTATGAATCTTTGGACAACCAGGGTGTGAATTTGTATAAACCCTTCTTTTTTTATTTTTTAATTTATTTGTTACATTTTGTGTTTTAAGTATATATACATATTATTTTTACTAAAGGGGCGGGAGAGAAGGAAAGTGTGTGTGTTTGTGTGTGTGTGTGTGTGTTGGGGGGGGGGGGTTAGAAGAAAGGAAATAAAAAGGGAGGGGGGAAAAGTGAAGGTTTTTCTCAGAATTCTGACTTTAGTAACTTTAATTTGAGAATTCTGATTTTTTTTCTCTCTCAGAATTTTATTTTTAATCTCAGAATTCTGTTTTTTTATCTGAGAATTCTGAGAAAAAAGTCAGAATTTTCTATGCCCTTTTTTGTCTTTCTCCATGGCCCTGATCCTCTTCCTTATTAAAAACATCTGTAATGTTTTTTTTATTTCTGTTTTCTTTTGCAGATAGACACATTTAACATAAAACAAGCATCACCCAGTTTTGCTAGTAAAAAGGAGACATTGGAGAAGAAATACGCTAAGAAGCAAAGCCAGCGTCTGCCTGAAGCAGCTCCTGAGCGTTAAGAGCGTTTTCTTTGAAGGAGACTCGCCTGTGCCGGGCTGTAATTGGACCCATGAAAAGGACAAGTCGCACACTAACACGTCCCCATCAGTTTCAATGATGGCACCATCTGTGGCTGTCTGGGACTGATGTGACGGTTACTGTACACACACGCACACCTGCACACACACACACACACACCTGAGAGTCATGTGATGCTCAGCTGTTTCCGTACAAAAAGGAACTAACAGCATTCGGCTCCTTCACAGGTCTAGATATTAGTTAAAACATCCCTTCAGGTGTGAAATTAAACACACTGTGGTTGCCTGCATGATTCTGCTTAAAGCAGTCGGAGTTATGAGTCAGAGTTTGGGAAAACAAACTTTTCTAAGCATTTAGATTAATATCATTTCATGACTTCAGCCTCTGAATTTAATGACTTTTCCCACAAAACATTTATTTTTTTAGATTAGACTTTACAAACTTGAACTGAAATGCATTTAGTTTATTTCTGTTCAAATCCAACAGCTTTTGTTTTGTTCTGTTTGTCAATCTTTCTGAACATTAAAATGAAAGGCAGGTATATTGTTCCTGAAAACAGGCCCTGGTTTTAGCAGACTTTTCGGTTGAAGGTCTACGAACCGGTTCAGAGTGAAGGACTTGACCTGCTGTTTCCAGATGTTGATGTTTGTCTTTGGCTCTTTGAATCAACAAACAGCGAACCTGTTGAGCAAACTCTTAGCACGTTTTATTGTAGGCTCTATTTGTTTGAACGGAAACAGAATTTGACCTTGTTTTCCTGTTTCCTGTTTGAAAGAATTGTCTGTAATTTCTGATTTCCCACTGTCTTCCTCCTTTGCAGAAACCACATGCAAACGGGTTTGGGGGGGGGCGGATAATAGATATGGGGTTTGTACGGGAGGAAACGAGTGTGACAGAAACCTTTTAAACTGGATCCACAGCTCATCACTTCACAGTCTCAGGTTGATTGAAATGGTCTCAACTGCAGCGAGAGCTTTGCAGCTGTAAAATGGATTGGATGCAAAATGTTAATCAGCTCAGGATGTTTATAATGTTTATGTATATCATTTAAAAGAACCTGTGAGTTGGAAACTCGAAATTTTGCATCTGGGAGACGTGAATAAAAAGATAAAAAAAGTTTTTTGTTTTTTTTTTCCTACAGAAAAAAAATGCTAGGAGTAAATATTTACAAACCAAGCTTTGGTTAATTTCCCTGATGTGACGACATCACAAGTTTTTGCTCAGGGTTTTCAGTCCTGGAAACCACAATGAGTGAAGAAACCATTGTGTTCAGGTCACATCCTGTTGTGTTTGTTTTTGCACATCTTTCATTTAACCCTTGTGATATCTTGTGGGGTTCAGATGACCCCACAAGACAGTGCTCTGAACTTTTTTTCTTCAAGGTGTGATCTTCACTGGTGTCCATGGATTAGATGAAATCCTCTCCACCTTTATCCACCTTTGTCATGGTAGGGAGAACACGTCAATGTAGGGGTGGGGTCATCTGGACCCCACAAGATGGCACAAGGGTTATGACAAGTACAAATCTGTATAGTCTGAACTCGAGCTTTTTTAATTTGCTCTCAAAACGGGACTCCTGTGACTATGAAAACCACAACAGACAAATAGTTTAGTATCTAAGATTAGTTTAGTAATGAGATTAGTATTTAAGGTGTAAAGGAGTATCCACACAGAAGGATGTCTGCCCTTTCATTAGTGAACTGAGGAGAAATGCACCAAAATGTGAGAAATAAAAGAATAAAAATGAGTGAAAGTGAGACCAGGAAAGAAAGCCTCCACCGTAACTTGAAAGGGAAAAATGATTGCCTCTGCTGTCCACACTCCTCCTCATCTTCTTCCGTTGCGCTTCCACTCAGAGTGCTGACGAAGGTTGAACATGTGAAAAAGCAACAAAAAAGTGGAAAAACCTTTCCTCTAGTTAACACCAATACGTGTTTCTGCTTCACCCCGTCTGTTCTTTACATCTTTTTCATTTATTGAATAAACTGTCATTTTGTAATTACTAAAGAAAGCAAACTTGTTTACATTTCCGCCTTTAGGTTTTCTCCCTGTAATGGACTATTTACTTCACAACACAGAGTTTTATTTCAAATTGCATTTATGAGGAAATATACTTTAAACTAAGGATCACTAGAGTTTCTGATTGCGGTAGACAAAACAGCTCCATAAAGTTCAGATTCGATATTCTGCAGACAAGCCTTTGTTACTTAAGGTGTCAAATCAAGGCCGAACCAAAGCAGACACTGAAAAAAGCCCCACAGCCCATTTAGATGGTAAGAAAAGAAGAAAGAGAAGGTTAAGAGAAGCATCAGCTTTGTAAAATATGCTGGAAATCTCTGCAGAGCAGAAGATCGTTCAACATTTGTAGGTCAGGGTGGTGCCCACACAAAATGATGGATTAAAAGTCTCTGTGATCTTTGAGGTATTGATGAAGACCTGCATTATTTATGACAAAGTGCAGTCCACCAGGTAATCGAACGTTATTCTGTGATCATCAGGCAAATACTATGACGCACCATTGTGTGTGTTTTCTTCATCTTTTGCTTCCTATGCAGTCATTTTAATGCTATTTCCACTTTGTCTTTCGTTTGCCCTCCCTGTTAGGCTTTAAAGACGACAGAAATCCCTGCAAGTGTGTGCTTTTGAGACTAAAAGCTGCAGCCAATCAGCTTTCAAATGTTACACTTGTTTTAAAAGGTCATTTTTGGGCTTTGCTACAAAGGAAAACGAGTATGGCTTTGAGAAAAACATTAAAACCTTTGGAAAATCAAAGATCAACCCTCCCCAAAACAAAAATTAACTATGAAAGTAATGCAATGATGTAGTGATTTGTTAGCATATTTACAGTCACTCACTTGGAGAATTATTCCAATTGAACACACTTGACTGTCCAAGAGGGCAAATTCAAAGACAGAAAGATCCATGAAAGGTATTAAGACTCACAACCTTATATAAATGTATATTAACATGCATATAGTCAGTGGCTTTTGAGCATTCCTTGTTTGAGGTGCAGAGGTTTGTTAAAGCGTGCAGTTCAGTCATTGTGCGACCATTAGATGCACACTTCAGATGTTGAACTGCTGTTGAATCAAAGGTCTCCGGCCTCTGTGTTGAGTATCTGGGCTGCTAAAGCGCCCTGTCAGCACTTTAAACTCTTTCTTTACATGCTTCTAGGATGTTCAACAGCTTTAAACTAACTCATGTTTACATGGTGCAGAAACCTGAAACCTTCAGAGTCAGTCTCATCCATGACCTTTTTCTCATTGAGGGAAGGAAATGACGGGAACAGAAGGTGGGCATCAGAGATGATCAAAATCATCCTGGAGCTTTGCTTTCCCCAAAAATTGTTTAGGATTTTACATACATTTTTTTTTGGAGGATGAAAAGAAAGGGAACTAACATTCAGGGTGAGCTCTCCCAGATGTCTTTGCAAATTTCCATCAAGCTGCGTTCACACCAAATGCGCTTTGCACATCATTAAGTGAATCATTAAGTCAACGCGATCAGAGGTCCTGCGGTGCGTTTTGAGCATCGGGCGCAGCGTTGTGGTCCGGCAGCAGCATGTTTTGGGACATGACCATGACGCATTGACCAATTTGGGACTCAGCTTTCGTGTTGTGTTGATCACTCGAGAAGTCGGTGAAGTCCAAAACCAACATGGATGCGAATCGGATCGTTGTCCTCCTGAACTTTATGTATATATATTTTTTTCTATAAAGACAATGTTCCTCTAATTATGGCCCGCAGCAGCAGTCACTGACTGCAAGGACCATATTGTTTTCGCAGTTGGAACGACGACTTCGCCGCCTTTCAGCGAGAATTTGACCCCCGCCGCATGCTCGAAAAGTCACCAAAACGTGCACACACCTGGGATAAATTGCAAATGAATTTTCCACAAAGTCAACGTCACCCCCCCGAAGACGATGACATCACGGCCATCGATCCCGTCAAAAAAATGAATGGGCCGAAAATCGCGTATGGGGCCGAACAAAATGTACTTCAAAATACAGCCGCGAAACCAAGACACACGTGTCGGGGATATCCCAAAGATGTTCTGAAATCATTATGGGATGGCCACACGACCTACGGCTTGGCGGCCATTCTGTGGCGAACTCTGAGAATTGGCGATTTTCGTGTTTTCCCACAATATGGGGAAAAGACACTTTTGTTTGAACGATTTTCATGCAATTGCACACACTTGCTGCCAGCTCCAGTCTACAAACACCCCAGAAGTGTCGTTGACCTTTGACCTTGGGAAAAGGCCGCCATCTGGAATTTTCTCAAAAAAGCACCTTTAGCACCAGATACAAACGAAAACTCGTCGTTGGAATTTTCATCAATCGTCTCGTAACTTTTCGGGCACCAACGGCCAGCTACTCTGGACAAAATGTTGGAATTAGAAGTTGTAGACTTTGAACGGCGTGCGCGTGGCGAGCTAGCAACCGTTGCCATCTTGGCTAGCTCGCACATTTTTCATCGGAATGTCGTGAAGAGGAAATATGCGATTCCTTGGCCCGCGCTGAACAAAACGATGCTAAGCACGACAAGATCGATAAAGGAATGTGGGCGTGGTAAGCAAAAAACCGTCGCAAAAAAATGTGCCGACTCGGCAAAAACGAAAAAATTCGGAAATTTTTTTTGAGAATCGACTAACGAAACCAGTATACCCTTGTCCGCGATATCCAAAGGACGTTATGAAATCATTACGGGATGGTGACACGACCTACGGTTTGGCGGACATTTTGTGCCAAAATCTGCCATTTTGCGTTTTTCGCGTTTTTACACAATATGGAAAAATGAACTTTTTTTCGAGCGATTTTCACGAAATTTGACTCACATGTTGCTAGAGCCAGTCCACAACTACCTCTGGAGTTTCGTCCACCTTTGACCTCGGGAAAAGGCCGCCATCTTGAATTCTCTATAAAAAACGCCTTTACCCCTGGATTCAATCGTAAACTTGTCGTTGGAATTTTCCGCGATCGTCTCGAAACTTTTTGGGCATCAACGGCAAGCTACTGTGATAAAAATGTTGCAATTAGAAGTTGTAGATTTTGAACGCCGTCCGCGTGGCGAGCTCGCAAAGTCGCGCACTGCTATAACTACCATGCATTTCAATACAATACAGTGATAATTGAATGCATGCATTCATACCTGAAACAGATTACATTGAAAAACACTGGATATGGACATATAAGGAATGTGGGCGTGGTTAGCATAAAACCACGACAAAAAGTTTACTTTTACCGATTTGTCCGAAACTGACGTCAATCTGTTCGTCCTCCCGAGGGGACCAAAACATAAAATGGTTGCTATGGAGATAAAATCAAAAGAAAAGCCGGCATTTTGGAAAAACTGGGTTTTTTAGCAACTTATGACATATAACTCTCACCAATGGAGGAATGTGTTTTTCTGAATCAGTTGATGATGCTGATCGCTATGCTAGCACTTTTAGCTATGTTAGCATAACAAGCATAGTTAGCATAATTACCATTTTAGGTAATGTGTTTTTCTGAGTCAGTTGATGATGCTGATCGCAATGCTAGCAATTTTAGCCACATTAGCACAGCTAGCATTATTAGAATTTTAAGTAATGTTTTTCTGAGAGAGTTGATGATGCTGATCGCAATGCTAGCACTTTTAGCCACATTAGCATAACTACCATAGTTAGCATAATTAGCAAATGCAGTTTTGACTAGCCCTTAATCTGTGGGCGGTGAGGGCGGTGAGGGCGGTGAAGGCGGCGTTGGTGCGTAGAGTTCGGCGTGGAAGGCGGGTTACGTCTGCGGGCCATACAACGCCGCTTGCGGCTTTAATTTTATTCTTATTTCCTCTCCTCAGACCAATGCGGGACAGCAGGTCATCAAACTGGGTCCCAGAGAGACAGAGGTACAGCGGACAGCACCGTCATTCAGATGCAGCTCCTGCAGTTGACCATCACCTTACTGGCACTGTCTCTGAATGATGTCATGAAAACAGACATGCAGATGTGATTTCTCATAGATAAATGGTGTCTTCCTTCCATTGACTGTAAATTAAATGTACTGTCAAGTAGCAAATTCCAGGCCCAGCCAATAGAAAGGTGGGGGATGTGAATACAACGCATGAATCGTATTTGGTGTGTATGCTTGTAGTTTTTTATTGCTTAGAGCATGATGGGGGTGGGTTCTTGTCCCAGCAGGCAACATGAAGACCAGGGTTGCCTGAATCCAAACCTCGAGGGCCAGTGTCCTGCCTTTTTTTTACAACAATTCTGCCTTTGAAACTCCTTACTGGCTAAACACACCTGATCCAGGTAATCAACAACAGATAAGGCAGGATTTCTGGAAAACCAATAGGAGGCCGTCCCTCGATGCCTAGATCTGGGCACCCCGATTTCGGCTGTTAAGGTGAAAAGTATTTTTCCCGATCAGCAGACTGCTTCCCCCAACCTACAGAACTTCAGTCCCCCCCTAATTTACTCCATGCGGATGAGTTTTGTCCCCTCGCATTAACGAGGACAGCTCCAAATTCCTCTGAGGTCTGCGGCGTTAGGGAACCTTGTAACCTTCTCTAATTGTCTGAATTGAATTAACCCGATGCAAGTCTGGAGCTGAGAGTGTTGCAAACGCATCAAATGATTGCTTATCTTCATAGAGAATCTAACCTGGATTTCCAGTGTGATAACTCTGCTCTACAGCACAGGCCCGAACTGCAGCACTTCAATGTTCTAATGCTCACATTTTATCAGCAGACCTATGGCGATGCCTCAGATGTGCTCCTTTCTAGCATCATTCCCCCAGGTGGAATTCTCTCTGCGACCAATCACTCTCCTTCCATCAATTGCTTTTTTCCCAGCCGCTGAAAAACTCATAAATATACATGTCATCAAGTCCACAGGGAGCCCAGTGCGTTAAGCACAGTTTGGAAATTAATTGCCCCTGAGCAATGTAGCGGTACCAGCAACACCACATGGTAGACTGTCACAGGGATGTGAACCTACGGTGGGAAGGAATTTACGTGAATGTACACAAATGTAGTAGATGAATGCCTCTTATTAAAAATGTCAAAATGATCACAAAACTAGAGCAGAGTCCTGACATAAGCAGGGGACGTTTCCCTGAGTGTAATTATCAATTAATAGGGTCCAAATACGGTAAAACAATCCTCTGCTGTCTGAAAAAACCCTGTGCATGTGTGGGTTGGGTCAATGTTTAGCCAAAAGCTAAATCCAAAAAAAAAAGCAAAATCTTGGACTGTAGGATGATCAGCACATCTTAACAGAGAGACATTAGAGGGATTCAGAGGTAAATCGATGGCTCAAAGCTGCAGGCCAAACTGCTTCTGGAAGATATTGGACTCAGCTTTTCTCTTGATTGTATTTAAGTTGTTGGGTTCATACTTTTGTCTTACATTTCTTTGCTTGGTCTGAGTTCCTGCTTTCACGGTCATAGAACAAGCACCCCGACTCGATTTTTTTCTATGGATTATTGTTTAGGCTTCTTTTTCAAAGTCCTATACTAAGATCATCTTTTCCTTCATTTTGTGTGTCAAAAATCTGAAACAAAAATTAAAAAGATCCTTTTCTTCTCTAAATCCACAGGACGGTGTTTTTAACCAAAGTAAAAAAAAAAAAAAAACTGTGTCAATTTAAAGGACATTTCTGCAAAGCAGCAGGAGATCCTCAGTCGTAGTTGTGATTGAGACTGTCGACGGGAAGTAAGCCTGCCCTCATTTCCCATCATTCCTTTGTTTACACACGCTCCTGCTAGCTTACAGCCCCTCCTAACATTACATTCAGCAATATTGGAGTTAACTGGCCGCACTGTAAGCCTGCACAATGAATCGAAAAATTTATCGTTATCGCGATTTCAAGCTGTGCAATATCCATATCGCAAGAGTATATCGCAATAACTGATAACCTTAAATGTGCTAAAACAGTCTTGTGGTAACTTGAACTATTTAATGAATTGAATATAACCCTTTATGCATTTGACCAATCAGATGGAGCCCTTCATGTTGTTGATTTATTTTATGTTAGATGTTGCCCTCCTAAGTAGACGAGGGTCATTTGGAGAATAATTTCCGGTATATTAACGCTTTTTTAAATTAAACATTTCCAGTGACATGGAAATGTTTTTGCTATTTGTTCATGTATTGCAAGTTATATTGTCATCGCAATATTAATCACTAACATTGCAAATTGCGAGTTTTCCTCATTTCGTGCAGCCTTACCGTACAGTATAGATCTAGAGAAAGACGCACATGGATCTATTTGTCTGCAAGGGGATGCATCAGAATGGAGCAGAGCAGGGAGCTTGTGGCTCGCCATAGTAGCTTCCACGTAACAACGACAAACTGTTTAAAACTGCATTTTCTTGTCTGCTCCTGATTCACAACAACTTGAAAAAAGAAATACGCAGAAACACAATCTGAAGATACATTTTCTTTATCTATGTGCTCCATTATTAGAAAAAAAGCTACAAGAACATGTAAAAAATATCAAAATTAACATTTTTATCAGAGTGGGTCCTCTACCAAATGGTTGGTTTCTGGAATTTGCCACAGAAAGCAACAGTCTTGTGGTTCTAAAAATACAAGCACTCCTGACAGTCGGCATGTTTGTTCACAAATTTGTTTCAGAAAGTAATGAAATGACAAATTAAAGTCTGGTTCTGAAAATATTGCAGCAGCCTTTTTCCAGACATTTCAGCAGCAAAATGAGACAAACAAAAAACATCAAGAATTAGGGAAAACCAGGTCAGCGGTTTGATCTCGATTTTAATGACAGCATGCAGAGGAGAGACAAATAAAACACAAAGACTGGATGTAGTCAAAACAGAGCGTGGGAAGAGAGAGAGAGAGGTAATAGTGCAGCTCAGCGGGACCCCTCAAGTCCTGATGAAGCAAAGACTGAATATAGACACATCATAAATTAAACATCGCTCTTCTAAAATATGCAGGTTTCATGTGAGGAGCAGAGAAACATGTTCATCAGCACCCTGGATAGGACTTTCCATCACTTTTGCTGTCCTCATCTCTCATTCAGACCCCCATCATCTCCGCCGGCACACAGACTAACATACAAACTGGAGATAGCTCCTAAAATATTTCTATATCACAATGCGTAAAGGAAAACTATTACTCACTTTAGAAACAGTTTTTCTGAATGGATAAGTGTCCATAAGAGGAGCTTTTTTCCAGGCACCGCACACTAATCCCAAATCTCTTTCTTACTCACTTTAGCTGAACGGGGGCTCATGATTCTTTCATTTAAACATTGTGTGACGGAATATTAGAGTGAAGAATACCTCCCCCTCCATTCCTGGCTTCTTTCTATAGCCAACCTCAATTATTTTCTCCTGCAGTCCCTGCATTTCTTGCACGACGGCTGCCACACTTTTGCATATCTTCTTTGCGTCTCAGACTTTCTTGCTCTCCCACCCAGGTTTTTCTTTCACTTAGGACCGAAATGTTAGGGCCAATAGGTTAAAAACTAGCTTCAGAGGTGGGGAATGGGACATAAACTTGAAGCTGTGAATCATACACGGCCCTTATAAGTAGATGAATAGATTATATGCAGATTAGCCTTTGCAAATAAAAAAAGATGATCTGTTACAATAGGAATTTCTGCTCAGAAAAGTTTGCAGTAAATGGCTGCAGACGTTGCCAGACCGCTCTGCAGTCACACACCCACAGGCATTTTCATTAAGAAAATAAACAGCTCTCATGCCGGTAGTAATGAGATTCAGTTGGTCCAGTCAATCTTCAGCAGCATCTGCTCCTTTTCAACAGTCATTGAAGGAAGACATTAGGTAAGCACACGTGTGACGGAGCTTCTTTTGCTTCTTCGAAAGCAGCAACTCCTAAAGCGGCAAATGACCTGACAGTGAATTCTAAATAGAAAGAGCTCTGAAGACAGCACAGAACCCAAAATAGACTTGAAAGCTGTTTTAATCGTCTATAGTGTGAAGTCTGTGTGCTGAGTCAAACGTCATTGATGCACAGCCAACACACACCGAGCACTTTCATCCTTCAGAAACCCACAAGGAGGAAAATTATGGCGTTTGGGTGTTTTTAAACGGTTTTGTGGCATTTTTCAAAAGACGAAGGACATGTATGAAGTAAAGTAATCTTAAATTTACATTTCTGAGCATTTATTGCATTCAAATGGTTGTGAAGAAGATCAGATTTTTGACGATGAAAATGCGCTGCACAAGCTCCCTGCTCCGCCCCATTTTGATGCAGAGGACTAGATCCACGAAAGTCTTTGTTTTCCTCGTCTGAGCTGGAATCGGGATCTAAACTGGGTACCGACGATGTTGCTCACCCTTTTTGCTGGACCAGGATGTTAATTGAGCTAGTGTGTGGTTTATTGGTACTTCTGTGGTTTTAACGTGGGTCATTTTGGATTCATCTGTGAAATTCCACGTAAAGAACCACAACTTTTCTTACTTTTCCTCAGGCGTGTTTACATATCAGCAATTTTCATCTGTGCAATATGCACAAAATGTATGTTGTGTGACATGGCCTTAAAACCATGGCACCAGAGCTTTCTCTGTTTCCTTACAGTACCAGAACTGTTGATTGGATGATGACTTCCTTTTTTTAAGTTTGAAATAAAAGTAAAATAAAATAAAATAGGCTATGATCAGAGGTCTCTGCGCTTTATAAATGCTGCCAAAGAGAAAAACGAAAAAGGCAAACTAATAAATATTTTAGCAAATTTCAACCAAACAGACGTAAATGTTCCTGTGTTCAAAAAAAATAAAAAATAAAAGTGTGATCTATACAGTTCACTCAAGGGTTGCACTTGTGGAAGAGACAGAGGCAACCTGTTGTAATTTACGCGTAAAATAAGATACGGTTTTCTCTAAAAAAAGAGCCAAAACCATATAAAGGGACTTTATCACACTTTTTTTTTATTTTTGAAACTTTCAAGGTTCTGATAAAGTTTGATCATTTCTCTCTTTTCATGATACACCAAAATTAATGTGGATTTTAATTTAACTGCCTTCTCAAACACGTTCACTCGTTATCTGTTTCAAAGAGACACTTTCAAAATTTTCTGACTAAACTCTCCAAACAATAACAGATAGTCCATGTTTTTCTCCAACGAGGTAAACTGTTTTCAAGGTCAAGTTATTTAACTTACACAACTATAAAAATATATAGTACAGATACAAAATGTACTGTTTAAACTGACTATTTCTCCATATCATTAGTGATCTTTTCTTGCTGACGAACCTTTACATATCCATATTCATTCTTTATCACAGTAAGATTCCATAAATATACAGCACATTGTGTTTCCATGTCGCTTAAAATCCTGTGTGGCGTCATTTTTCCCCCACAGCGTTGTGTTTTCCCCACTTACCCCTCAACTTTCCTCTTCCATATGGTTATATCCATCAACTACCCTGCCATCGATCAGCCTTGGCGTTACTTTCTTCTCTGTCTGCTTGCTAGGTCGAGCTCATAAAACATTCCAGACATTATTGTGCATTAGACAATAAAGATGTGCTGCAGGGAGAAGCCATTAGCTTCTGCAGAGAGGGGTGGCATGAATAGAAACGTCAGGAGTCTTGACTGATATGATCCATCCTGCTCTCCTGAGCAGACATGCTGTAGGTGACTGAACACATGTTAAATTGAGAGCTGACTTTCAGAGAGCAGATTTGCATGCCTGGATTTTATGAATACATGGAAATTGGTGGGAAAACGGTTCTTTAGTCTCTTCTTTCCACAGTGAGACCCTTGGGTACATTTAGTCAGTCTCCATGACATCTCGTTTTCATAAAACCCTTTTTTTTTAAAGGTCAGGATTTGATGTTAAAAGGAAAAAAGTAAAAAAGGCTACATATTTTAAAGTTTTATGTCGTGAACTGTGGTCAGTTTGGGTAACTTTCCCATTGCCTGGAATAAGTTTGTGCACCTTAAACAATGAGTCACTTTTCATTGCTCTTAAGTTGAATAATAGCCTGGGCAGCAGACGGCCCAGACTATTATTAACTATAATTATTTTTTGAGTTACACCATCACTCTGACAAAGTGAACAACGCTGCATTTTACACTATTTTTTACACTACTTTTCAGGATAAAGCCTTCTGTCTTTAACTTCGATAAACTTGGTGGTAGTAACCAGAAGTAAGTAAAGCTGTGAGACTAAAAGCAGCCGACAGCTTTTGGAAGTCTAACGCTACGTTCACACTGGGGTTGAAAAGGCATGTCAAAGCGACCACTTCCAATGAAAAGTCTATGTAAACACCCATTCAAAACTCTCACAGAAGCTTTTAAGTCCGCTTTCAAGCTCTATGCACAAAACGTGTCGCCATTAAGCAGCTATTGAAAGTTAAACCAATCAGGAACTTTGATTTGGTAATGACGGATGGTAAGCATCCTTTTCAAATCATGGAAGTGCTCACCGTGTGAAAGTTGATCATGGAGGAGAAATTAAAAATTATGGTTTGTGTCCGGCCAGAATTACACAACACCAAGTATTCCATATATATTGGAAAAGAGCTGTGAAAGAAAAACCCTGGAGCAATATTCACCAGATTTGCATCTCTTTGACAATTTCCACCTAGCCTCTTCTAACTGTGAGTACATGCGCAAGTATCAGACAGTCCACTGTGAACAATATGCTAAAATCCCCCACGTTCAGCCCGTTCATGGAGTAGTGTTGCATGCTGCATGAGCAGTGGCAGAGACAACATTTCTGATCTGGGAGAAGTTTGAGGAGGCCATGAAGGCAGAAATTCTAGCAGACGTGAGGAGTTCTTTGTCAAGACTGTCTAGTGCAGGGATGTCAAACTCCAGGCCTCAACGGCCGGCCTCCAGCTTGTTTTTCTAGAAATACTGCTGTTGATAACTTGGATCAGGTGTGTTTAGCCAATAAGGAGCTTCAGTGGCAGGTTGGTTGGAAAACATGTTGGACGCCTGCCCTTGAGGACTGGATTCTGTCACCTCTGGTTCAAAAGTGTTGATGATGAGCTGTTGACCTCGACTGAGGACATAAACTCAGGAATGGAAGAAGTGTTTTAGGATGTCCCTAATTTTGCCAATGTGTCTTCTGCTGAGGAATCACAGGCTGAGCACACAGGAGTGACCCCCGTCCATTACCAAAGGTGAGGCCACAGGTTGTCACAAAACTCCTTGGTGAAGGACAGTAAGATGGAGAAGGACATTCTGTCTGCTGCTTCGGCCTTCAGCATTAATCATGATCAATCAACTTCAAGTATTACAACCCCTCTGTAGCTAACAAACTCAACTTGTCCAGAATTTAAAGCAAACAAAAATGTTCATCAGGCCTGAAAAAGAGGAGGAGAAGAAGGAAGAATCAGCAGACTTGACTGAAACGGCTATGCTAACATCTCAGCAAGCAAAGCAAAAGACTGCCCTCTTTGCAGGGTTAGATACAAAACTACTTTTGACAGAATTAGCAAAAGTCTTCCTGCTTTACACACAGCTGCGGCTGCCACAGCTCAGGATATCCAAGCTCTGGAGCCCAAAGTAGCTTTCATGATGGCAGATAATGTAAAGCTAAAGAATTCAGCTACGCAACTTTCTTCTCTCAACTCCTCAAGGATGTCTTTTGGGGTAAATATTCCTAAGGGTGCTCCAAAGCTAGATTGAGCTTGATAAACCCCAGATCATAGGTGGTATGTTTCCATAAACACCAAAACACAAGAGCTTGCTATACGTGCTGTAAGGAGAACCCTGTCCAGGCATCTTTTTCTGATGCATCCCGGATGCCACCCTGGGGAGGTATTCCAGCCATGTTCCACCAGGAGGAAGCCCAAAGGAGAACCCCAAACACACTGGAAGGACTCTTTATTTATTTATCTCAATTGATCTGGGGGTGCATTGGTGTTCCCCCTACAGAACTGGAGGATGTTTGTGTGGAGAGAGGAGGTCTGGGCATCTCTGGTTCGACTGCTGCCCCTGTGACCCGTCTCTGCATAGGTTGAAGAAGATGAATGGAAGGACTTGCATTAACGACAGATGACAGTTTCCACCTACCGGTGCCTTGATGTATTTTAATTCAATCATGAACTCCAGTCTGGCAGCAGCAGTGCCTGACCAACATCAGGATGTCCAACACAAAACAGGGCTCATGATGGCATTAACTAAAATGAGTGACAGACTGAAGTAATTTGTTCAAATCCTGAATTCCCACGCATCATCTTTTGATCTATTTTCAAAGCACTCCCAGTGGTACTGAAAGTACCGTTTTTAGCCATCTTGTCTTTTTTTTAGGACATAGTTTCTGCAGAGCGGCAGGAGTCAATTAGAAATTCACCTCTGAGTTGTGGGTGGGACTGTTGGTGTGAAGCAACACCACCGCCCCTCCCTTTCCCCGATGCTGTGAGCTTGGAGCAGGGAGCTTACGGCCCGCCCAGCACATTGTCTACATCATGAATTGCCTCTTTTATAAACAGCATTTTTTCATCTGATTCACAACAATTTGAATAAAGAAATACTCAGAAATTAGGTTTTAATCTTAATCTTAATTTCCTTTATAGATGTGTCTTTGGATGGTCCTTGGATGCTTTTCTTTTTAAATTCAACATTGCTATTCTTTCTTTGTCAAGTTTCAGCGACCCCAAGGTTACTCCGTGTTTGTACTCGGTTCCACTAATTCACCACGTTGTTGCCATCTGTCTCTGCCAAGGCTGCCAATGTTCCCTTTTTCCTTCATCGTCACTCAGCTTCACACCGGCTGTGAACACCGTATCTGTGCCTCTGGTCTCCTGAGAATGGTTTTATCAGGAAAATGGGAGAGATGGGTTTGAAATAAATCCATTTCATCACGATGGTTAAAGACATAACACAGGCATTTCTGAACGACTTTATACTATTTTAATGGTAGGATAACTGATGTAAAAGGTTTTTATATTCACTCATCTATACATTCTACATGAATAATGAGACATCTTTGGTGCAGATCTGTCAATGTCATTTAAACCTGATTTGTTCTTTGTGTCTAAGCTTTGGTTTCAGTGTTTTGGCTCTTCTGGTTCTTTGAAACGACTTAATCCTTGTTGGTTTTAGCATTTTGTCCTTCATCCACCCCAGTTTTATATTACAACTGCCACACACGGTCTGCATTGCTAATCTGTCCTCGCGTATAATCTGCCAGGTTTCCATTCTTCTGTGCCAGATCCTCTTTGTTCCTGTTTTGTTTTCAAGCTTGTTTCTCTGGCCTAGTTTAATCACCGTGGGTTTCCTGCAGCTGCAGCACTTTGAGTTTGTTTTGTTAGTTCGAAGAAAAAGTCTTAGCTAAACTAGTAATGCTGAGTCTGCCAGCAAGCTTAAATTCGGTTGACAAATTGCTCTAGCTGCATTTTGTCATCTGTTACATCCTCTTGTCATTTTGAACTGTGCCATTTTTCATGACTCAAAGAACGTTTGAAAGATTGTTTGCTGCCTAACGGTGGAAAGTTTGGGTGCCGTTGAGTGGGGTCCTTGTACCTGTAAAGGATTTCTCGGTTGTATGTAATTTCTCTAGTTGAATGGGTTTCTTTAACACTCTCCAAAGGAATAAACAATTTCAAATGCACTGCTGTTTCTGTTTTGGCCGAACAATGGAACATCATCCATAAACCAACACCTGACAAAGCAGGAAACACTTGTTTTAGTATGTTAGACTGTTTAGCCTTTAGAGTTGATTTGTTTGCTGACTTTAAACACATAGCTAAAGTCCTAAATGAGCATGTTTAGATTTCTACCACACTCCCAATTTTTGTTATATTGTTCCACGTGTGACAACTATGTCTTGGTACATGTAGGTTCTCGAGTGGAAGGAAATGCTATAGTCTGCTGTACACAAAGTGTTAAGATCGTGGACCACTCAGAGACCGTAGGGGGGGAAATGTTTCTACAGGCATTTTATGGGTGACAGGTCGTAGCGACCACTTATACAGCAGATATGGTTAAGTAAGGGACCCGTTGCACTCTCCTTGCGTGCATTGTAACTGTTCTATATCAGGAGATTAGATAATTAGAGTATAGTTTGTGTGGACATCCTATACACTCTTGCGCATCGTGTGCGTCCATCATTTGCGTGTGGTCAGTAAGAAGCCAGTACAAGTACCTCACTAGTGACAAGAGTGTGGCGTAAGAGCACCATACAATAGCATCACTCGTACGTCACTAGTGCGTGTAACTCACAATATCTTTACATATGCTTCACGATAGACTTTTGGTTCGTTGTGTTTTTTATGCCGTTCATTGAAGTGGTCGTATGAACCTGAAGGGAACCGCAAAACACACCTGCACTCCACTTAAGATACTTCTGCTGCTCTCCACAACCTATATGTGCCAGAAAACCCGAAAACCTTCTGTCCTCAGGCGGGTGCAAGTGACAAAGGCAAAAACCAACGCTGTGGATGTTCTGTGATTTATCTGCAATCTACAGCTTCAGGGAATGAAAAAGCTGACCAAGCTGCTGCAGGAGGTAAGCATTGTGTTGGGAGGCTTCTGGGACATTTGGAAACAACTGTACGGTGTAATAATCCTTATGCCGCTCCATCCAGTCAATAAACTGATGACAGGATGGATAGACTTCACCTAGAGGCTTCTCCAGGCCCTCTGCAATTATGCAGAAACAGATTCCTCTTTACAGTAGAAAAATACATCTTCCAGAGATTGATTGGAACATTACAGTACTATACCCCTTCTCTTTCATTTTGGGGATCAATAAAATGAGTTACAATCCCTCTGAGCAACGCTCACCCATTTTCTTTTTTACATTAGTGCCTAAAAGCTGGTTAGTAATGATCACAAGACCATCAACTAATTACCTTCTGAGACTCTAAGTGCAGTTAAAAGACCATCCTTTATTTGTCGCTTTAGGTTTACCTTGTGTCAAAGTCTTCCAATACAATAGACTATATTAAGAGCTGTACCTGTTTTCTACTTGCAGGCTATTTATCATTTCTTGCTAAATCCAGAACACAGTAATTGTTTTTATTTCTCTCCTAAATGGGATTAATCAGAGCGTTAACACAGTGAAGACAGATTTTTCTGCAGCTTCCTCCAGCTACAAAGTGTTGCGCAGGCATTAGAAATGTGAACGAAGCATGCAAGCTTGTGTGCTTTGCTGTGTTTTTTCCAGAAAAATCAGATTTGAAAAAAATACTGCTTTTTTTCCCCTTTTTCACTGAGCGTTTGGAGAGGACACCACAGCTACAAAAGCTTTCCAGCTACTGCTTAAAAGAAGCTTTTACTTCTATGTTTCAAGCTATATTAAGCCACAAATGTTAACTAGGTCTCCTATCAATCAATCTTTACTCATTCCTTCCATCAATCCCCTTTTAGCACCTTTCATTAGTCTTGGTGCCTGTCAGAGTGAACCTGCAACCATCAGTCATCATTTGAGTTAGTGACAGACCCACCCATGACTGACCAACCCATGACAATATCCACCGGCCTTGGAACTGACACCTGCTGCTCCGTGGAACCTATTTATACTTGCAGCTGTTCATCATAGTCATAAGTGACTCATTTTATCTGCAAAAAAAACAAATATTTTTCTTTTGCTGGTGCTTTTTCCAGCCTTACCACTTTTTAAAACACACCTCCACAGCGCAACAACACGTCAAAACATGACAGCTTGTTTCAGCTGAAAATATTAATAATGAGAATTTACCAAACCAACCACAGAAAGTCTAACTCTTATTTGGGCAAACTTAAGGAGCAATATTCGTCTAAGTTCATTCACATTCATTGGAAAACAAAATGAATACTAAAATGCAGCAGTTGTAGAGCAAGTGCAATCTGCTTTTCTGAGGGGTTTAATTAAAATTCAAAAGTTCGATGACTCCATTTGCACAATTAAATCCGAATTCAACACTAGACGCCGCCCTGCTCCAGTTTGATTAAATGATTTTGATGGATTAAAAGGAGAAAAGCTTATTTATTCATCACTTTTAAACATTAGATTGTTCTGATATTCATGACAGCTTGAGAATTTTCAAAGACTGAACTATTAAACTTCAGGCTTTTCACTGGAGAGCAATGAAACGCCTGAAGTTATGCATCCGTATATGAAACTATAAATAACTTATTCGTGTCAGAAGATACTTCAAGCATCTGTGTCCAAGTGAGGCATTAAAAAAATACAGATTGAAGGAAAACAGAGCTGGTGGCTGACCCTCTGAGAAAAAAACGCCTCCACATCACTGATGTCAGATAGCACCTGATCTGATTGGGCGAAGTTGAAACATGTTTTCTTTTCTCCTGTCATGATGGCAAACATGTCTTTATTTTACAAGGATACTGCAGAGAAGCAGTCATAGCTGACCCTTTTGCATTTTTAGCTGGATGAATGTGGGCTGGAAACAGTTTTCCACGACATTTGGCTGGTTTTTCAACTTCAATATTTGTATCACAGTAAGTAACGTCAATTTGACACTGACATGATGTTTGCAATTGTGTGGTAACCAAAGCATCTCCTATTCTTTACATGCATGTGCATTAGTGCAGGGAAAATCCCACTTTGTGTTTGCTGTTGTTCACATGGACAGAGATTGGATTCATATAGATGTTGCTGTTGTGTGAGATTGTGTACTTGAGGGTAAACATCCAATCAGGTGACTCCAGCGATTGGGCTGCACGATCTCCCCGAGGGTGCCGCTTTGCCGCCGAGGTCAGAGGGAAAAAAACGCAGTCCTGATCGAGTGGCAGCAGGCAAACAAACGGAAGTGAAAGGTCAATTTCCATCCCCTCCAAACTTAAATTAACGGACCAGATTTCACAAGTCTGCAAAAGAAAATATCACAATGTGAAGTCACTTCTTTCTTTACCCACACTGCTAATTGGCAGGAAATTCATTAATGAATGGGAATCAGAAAATTAAGGCAGACTTTGTTCACTTTGGACCACCTTTTAAGGACTACTGATATTCAAATCAAGTTTATTTTTACTTTATTTCTACATTATTGGAAGGAGTTTAAAAAAAAAAGAGACTTGGAGGAATAAGAGAGGACAGAGCAGTTTAGATGAGTGTATGAGCCACAGGTCAAGGAAGACAAACAGACAAAGCTTCCTGCAACAGCAAAGTTATGAACAAACTGAGGAGGCACACAAGAAAGCTCCAAGGAAAAGGAAAAAAAGCGGGGTTAAAACCAGAAGGATAAAAGGTATCGAGGTTGGGATGATGAAGGGATTCAGCGGCAAACGACATGAAGGGCAAGAGCTAAAAACCAGAACCAGGAACAAAAATGAGAAACAGGCACCTGACTGATTCCCTAACTCTTCCAGGGCTGCACAAAGGCAGCCTGCACAGATGTAGGAATATTAAGGTAAAGGATGATCTGAAATAGGAAAAAAAATGAAGATAAATGAAAAGACACAGACCGAGTGAGTGTGAGCGCTCTATCACAGAGATGATGACATCCCTGCAACGGCGGAGTAAATTGAGAACTTGAGAAGATCCGTTTTAGAGGTTTTTATGACAACGGAGACGAATGTTACAGCAGTTTTCCCTTCAGCAAGGAAAAATGTTTTTTAAAATAACAATGAAACCAGTCCTAAAATGAGCTGAGATTTATCTACAAAGAGAAATAACTCTGACATTCACGGGCTATTGTCAGAAGGTTTTTTTTTAAAATATTTTTATTTTCCATAACTTAATCTGTAAAATACATCAAAGAAGCTCCGGTTTGTTCTATAGTTTTCAAGGAAACGTGAGTGAGCATGCCTTCAGTGTAACTGCCCCACTCTGTTGCACCAAAAGGGACAGCCCCAGGGGAGCCAATTAAGAGAGCCCGCTGTGTTGCTGACAGCTGCTCAAACTGAAGCCCTGAAAGCCTCCCCAGCTCCACATCACTGATGGTAGAAGACAGCAAAATGATCAGGGAGGAGGGGAGGAGATGGAGCACAGGGAGTCAAAAAGGGGAGAAGGGGATCAATAAATAAAGGAGTCAGCCTGGAAGTCCAAAAAAGAGACTGAGGTACGTGATGTCCTGGCGTTCAGAGTGAACTGGTTTAGGTGTCCAACAGAGACATGACAGTAGCTCCAGCAAAAAAGACCAACCCAAAAAAGCTCAAAATCATTAGATAAATCAGTCAAAATCACAAGCAGCTGCTCTTTCTGTGCAGCCAAACCTGGACACATACAAGAGAAGGGAGCAGCCCTGATTTTCCATCCATCTCTGCAGCTGCCCTCATGTGGAAGCTGCATGCCATGACACCAGTTTGACCCCCAAAGACACCTTTGTGTCTGAGTTCAGCAACCCTTAAGTACAGTCTGCAAATTCTGCAAAAGGCACCTCATATTCAGGACTTTATAGTCCATAATAGAAGGCGAAAAATGTAATATATAGCTAGATACAGTTTTGATAAGCAATGTTCTTGTATCAGGAGACATTTTTAATTGGGGCCTTGGAGATAGGGCCCATGGAGCAGCTCCCTCACAAGGGTGGTAGTGGATTGATTATTAGATATTCCAGGAAGCACTCCTGTGTTCCTATTTCCATACTGTAATAAGAGACATGTAAATTTGTTCTCCTTTTCAAGGCGTTTGCCTGAAATAACCTTCACCTACTGCAGAGGGGGGAAAAAACTGCAAATCAGTGGAGAACTTTTCCATTTTGACAAATCTTTGTCCTCAAACGTTTCCCACGTTCTTATTCGTTTCCTTTTTACTCCAGAATGTCACACAGTCCTGCTGCATCAATAGAAAGCTGCAAGTAGAAGGTTTAAAAGCGTTGCTATTTTTCCTGTAACAATTTCTTTCAACTGCTGGTAAAGTGTTGGTTCACCAGTTTTGGAAAAAAGGCAGAAGCAAACTAAAACCTCAACGGTCACCTCTATTGTTCCTGAAGAGTCACTGAGTGAAATCACTGAGACCACTCTGAGGACTGGACATGTTTGTGTGACAAGAACTACCAAAGAAAACGACTCAAAACTCAATGTTTTCATTTAAAAAAAGATCTATGTATTCATTCCCATGGTCCAAATCTGCTTCCTTCAGCCCAACTATAATATTACTGCCTCCATTTTTTATTTGTTTTAAATTAATTCAAATTGCAGTTTATTATTTGGATATTTATTGAGTTAAACTTTTTTTCTGCTCGTTGTTTGATATCTTCTTCAACTTTGACACAATAATCACAGAACATGAAAAAAATCACCTTTAAAAAATATATTATTATTATTATTATTTTTAAGATAACAGATCTAGAATTCTGTATATGTTATGTTTTAATGTCAAACATGTATATCTATACATGGCATTGAAGTGAGGGCCCTCAGGGTTTAGTGTTAGACCCTCCTTTTTTTCTGTTAGGACAGACATTTGTTGCATAAACATTTATCATCTTTGAGGTTTTGTCAAGTATTCCACATATTCCATAAACAATCAGACTAAAAGACTAAATGTCAGGTCAGTGTTTCTGAGATTTCAATAGGCAGGTCTATATGATTAGGACTAATCAATGTCTGCGTGGAAAAAACAAAAAAAAACTTAATTTAAGAAAAATAGCTTCGAAAGCAAAATTTTCAAGGTAATTATTGTTTAGATGATTCAGATTCACTTTGGTCCATGTTGAAAAAACCTCAATGCTCTTCAGATTCACCAAAACCTTGCAGTAAGACTCTTAACTTTAACAAGTGTCTTGTGTTTTCTTTTATTAAGATCTCATATACTTAGTTTTTTTTTTGTTGTTGCTTTAATTGCCAAATCTTATTTGTCTTTTTTTCTTTTATTCAGGGTTTTATACCATATGGATTAAGTTTACATTGTCCTTACATTGTACGTGTTACTTTTTTCCTTGTCCTGTGCTGTTTTATTTAGATTAGGTGCAGAAATCTATCTGTTTTAGAAAATCTAAACAACTGTTTTAGTGTCAAGTAACTTTAATATTATTGTTGTTGTGCTGTGACATCATGACACTGCAAAATTCTTAAGGAAAGTCCCTATAAATGAACATTTCCCATTTAACATATACTATTGACAGACTTATACTGTGACTGCATGACTTTCAACAACAATAACGTCCATAAAAACACAGCTGCAGATTTCAATTGATTGACCACCACATTTAAATAACTTTGGAAATGTAATAAAAATAGGGAAAGTAGAATTTCTTCAGTGCTTGGATATACTTTCTATGCTAAAGTGCTGCTGATAGGGAATCCTAAATAAATTAAGCAAATCTTTGGGGGGGAAAAAGAGATAAGAAAACTTAATATTAATTAAAAAATAAAAATTGATTTTGTATATTTATGTGTGAAGATCTATCCAAATCTAAACTCTAATCTATTTTGTCGTGAATGAAATGATAGTTTCTGTTTCTAGATGCATCTACTGTCTGTATTGTGACAGGGGTCCTGGAGTCTTGAATAAATAACAGCAGAGGATTAGCCGTTATCTTTTTGCCTTTCACAGAACCAAGGTATAGCTCACTTCAAATAAGCACAGCTTAATTCATAATCAAACAGCAATAAGAGGAAGTTAGACGAGAGTGGAAATTAATCTGCCAATCAAACCTCAGCTTAGACTGAAAGTCACCTCTGCAGATGAATAAAGGGCAGCTTTTATGCTCCAGCACACATCAACAAAAAAATCTACACACAAAACAAAAGTCTGTGTTTGTCTGCAGGCCAGGAAAATATCTAGTTTTTATTCTAATAATTCTAATTTTGGAAAATAAAAAATTGCCCTGCTGTCGTTTTTTCTCCTGTTTCATTTATCCTCCATATTATTTCTGTAGACATAAACATTAAATCTTCCTTTTTTATCCATATATAAATCCAATATATATATTTCTACATCCTGCCGTCACCCTCTGCCACAGTTCCATGTCACCTCGCCTGTCACACGTCAAACTCAACAAGCTTTAAACTTCTTTCCTCTCAAGGTTCACTCTGCCGAATCTGACATTTACTGCCGTGCTATTAGTGAGAAAGCTTGGATTTGGAGCATGGGATCCACTCTGGCCCTATTGATCATAAAAGCCTTTGAATTGCTGGGAAGACTGCCTGAATGGGGCAAAAGGTGAGGAATCCATGGCCTTTAATGATACAGAAAGCCGGTGTTATCTGATGGCCAGATGGGACAGGTAATTAGGCAGGGGAGGTGGCTGTAGGAATGGTGGCGGTTTCACCGGAAGCCAGACTTTCAAATCTATACAGTCAAAATCTACAGTTGTTTGGAAAACGGTAGAAAGCGCTGCAAACGATTCACATATTCTGCCTTCACATGAAAAGCTTGTGGGTGTAGCGACTGTTCTTTCAGCAAAGAGGTCATCTGAGCATTGAGGAAGGATTATAGTTGACATTCTGAGGGAGGAATCTCTGGACACTTTGGTCCGTCTCCGAGCACGCCGGATAAATGCTTGTAGCGGATCAGAGAGACTGATCTGACGGATCTGGTCGTCGCTGCTTGGATGTCTTCCGGTGGCCACCATGGCGGATGTTAATCAAGAAGGAAAGAATTGTTTTCCCGCCACCGCACCGCACAAAAACATAAAACTTCATCTGCGTCTATAGGGCGAGGGGAATGGTAATGTAGCGTGACATTCTCTTCATATCGCCAGGCTTGAGGTCACCTCCTGGCAGTGAGAGAGAAAAAATGAAAAAAACAACTGCCTCCATCTCTCACCTGTTCGCCCACTCGACATGCATTCATCAGTCCTCTCTCTGATCCTGCGCTTCCATCCATCTGGCCTGTGTGACACAAACTGTGCATCCGCAACACATATTGCTATTCCTGCTAGCAGCCCAAACCAACTGACATGCTTTGATCAGTCCATGAAACTGACCAACATCATCCTCCGTAATTACCAAAGGGAAGCAAATGGGATGCTATCTGAGTCAGAAAGCAGTCTGAACAAGCACTGCCTTTGGTGAGGTTGTGTTGACGCTATGAAACAAAAATATCACAGTTTCCTTGATTTGATCGGTGGAAGATTAGTCAGACAAGGACGCTACAAAAAAACTATTGATTCAAAATGGGCTTGAACCAGCAAATTACGTTTTTAAATCAAAATTAGACCTGCTTTTTTTAAAGCATTGCACCAGTACAAACAGTGTTTTGGTGTTTTTAACATGTTTTTGTGGCTTTTTTCTGTTCATGAAGGACACATAGGAAGAAAATTAAGCTGAAATCTGCATCTCTTAGTATTTCTTTTTTTTAAATTTGAATCTATTGTGTGAATATAATGCCGTTGGCAAAAGCTTGTAGTTGTGATGTAGAAAATACAACGGCAAGCCACAAGCTGGGACAATTTATATGGGGGAGTGGGAGGGGGCAGAGGGTGACAAATGAGAACAGGTGAATTTCTAATGAACTTCTGCTGCTTTGCAGAAACTAGGTTCTAGAAAATGGGTTTTTTTAGATTTTGGCTAAATAGTTCATACTAAAAAGACCATTACAATTACATTACACTGCTTTGAAAAATACATCAAAAGACAATTGGAGTTAGACTTTAATTTAACATGTTCTTGTAACAATTTTAGTGTTATCCTGTTGGGAAGCATGTTTCTATGCATCTGCCTTTTACTTCCACCCGTTTCATATTTGAAGATGCCTTTTTTTTTTTTTCATAATGGAGGACTTGTATAAAATAAGTAAGGGTTAATGGCCTTCGAAGGATGCATTATCACTTTTTAATGCACGCCATGGAAGCCTGAACAGAAGTGCGTTAAAAAGTGATAATGCATCCTTCGAAGGCCATTAACCCGGTTATACCATGGTCACTTACAAAATAAATAAATAATAACCAGTTTTTAGTCTTTAACTCTTGTTTTTTTCCAATTTGGATCGCTTTTCTCACAAAAAGCGAAGTATTTGTAACATAGTGCGCCGTCGCGCTGCACTGCCGCTGCAGTCAAGATACGGCGATATAAAGCGATAAATATATATGCTGATCTTTCCGATGGGTTGAATAAAACATCAGTTCAGAGAGAAAGTTCACCTCTTACCGCTTGTTTTTGTCCAGATGATGAAGCTAAAGGTTGTTTTAAAGAAGCCGGCGCAGTTATATAAAACATTTAAGCTAGCTAACTGGAACTTCTTTTTTCACCATACAGTTATCCTGTGGTATAACACTTTTTAACGCATACCCAGCAACCAATCAGAATCGAGTATTCACCTGGACCATGGTATAACAGAAATGAATGCATGGCATGGAAGCACGGCGTAAATTAATTTCTGATAATGCACACTTCGAAGGCCATTAACCTGCTTATCCCATGTTCAATTACAGAAGAAATAAGTATTCAATCAGTTTTTAGTTCTTTATTCTTGTTATTTTTTTTGTTTGGATCACTTTTTTTTCCACAAAAACCGGACTGTTTGTTACTTGGTGCGGGGCGTGGCCACGGTAACTTGACCACGCGCCGGTCCGACCTCCGATCTCGACTGCAGCGGCAAAGGAAAGCGATATATACATGCTGGTCGTCACGACGAGTTAAAGGAAGCATCAGTTCAGAGAGAAAGTTCACCTCTTACCGCTTGTTTTTGTCGAGAAGATGATCGCTAAAGTTTGTTTTAAAGAAACTGGCGCAGTGATACAGAACATTTAAACTATTGACCTGAACTTCTTTTTTAGGAGTGCATTATCCCAGTGCGTTATCACTGTTTAATGTGCACCCAGCAGCCAATCAGAAACGAGAATTCACCCAGACCACGGTATAATTTAAGATTAAAAATGGAGTTCTAAATATTTCCTTTCCTTATTGCTTTTTTTGCTCCAATATTACTTGCTTTTTTTTTTTTTTACTACGCTAATGTTAGCTTTAGCTTGTAAGGGGCTTGTCATAGAATCTAAACAAACTCTGAAAATACTGGAAAAATTTGCTAGGCTAACGTTAGTGCCAAAGGTCCGGCCCACAACCCAAAAGCAAATTTCAAATGAGCTCTTGTAGCTCTGCAGAAAATATGTCTTAAAAACGTGATTTTGGTTAAAAACGAATAATTAAGAGACCACTGGGAACGATTTTACAATAGAAAACAATATTTAGTTGTAGTGGGACTTTGAACTGTTTGTGGGTGCGGACAATTCCCAGTTGTTTGTAACAAGCAGTCACGTTAGTAGAAGTGAAATGAGTCAGGATCAGTCCTACATGATGCGGTACATCTACAGTCTCTGCTTCAGATCATGAGTTATCTGCATACTTGAGTGATTCAATGACATTCAAACCTAAAAACAGTAACAGAACCCATTATTTTACATGTGATATTTGACACACTACACGACAGCATGTAGATCTAGCACTAGGATATTATGGAGGGGCCAGTGTCTGGGTTTGGAAATGACATTTTTGAAGACTGGAAAAAGCTGTATTGAGTGATGTCTTAACAGCAGCACATCCATTACCTGCTACTTAAAGGCCTCTACCAGAGCCCAGCATCAATCTTGTTTATTACTCCTCGATAGTTCTTTCTTTTTGATCTTCAAAGTGCAGCTTATGGACAATAGCTTCCACCTGTGAGGGAAATGCAATCAATATACTGATAGCTTTGTTTCCCCGCCCTTTGTAAATAGCACAGAGCAAGTCTAGAGAGGAAGATGGGGGTTGTAAATAGAGGAAAAGAAACTACCTCGTTGGACAGTTGAGTGACAGGCCGGTAGCAGACTCCCAATGATTTAAATCTAGTGCAGTGCCTGGAGCTCCACCTCTGCATTAAGCTAATCAGAGGAAGACATTTCCCCCACTAATAACTGAAAACACACTCCCTGCATGTGAATTTATATTACAGACACACTGTGGCACCGTAACAAACATCAATCAAGAGCGCTCGAAAAAGGACAATTAAAGACTCTTGTCGAGATCAGATTTCAAATGGAACCAAATGGGACCACGAAAGGTCAAGAAAATTCATCAACATCTGAGGTGGAGGCTCCTTTTTTTTATGGCACACTGACGCAGCTTTAATTAACTTTACAGCAACTACATGCCTTTCCTCAGAAGAAAGATCACATCCTGCCCAGTAAAAGGTTTTACATGAGGATAAAAAAATCATTTTGCTTTTCCAAAAGCCCAAGAACACGAAGACAATTGTATCTGCTGGATCAAAATGGACATAAATGAAGCGTTAACACCCACCTGTCCGGCAAGGGGGTGATCTCAAGACCTGTGTTGTAAGTGTTATCCAGAATTAATCCAACTGAGCCTTGAATGGATGAGCTGGAGACAACCTTTCTCATACAGGAAGCAGTCACTTCTACGTGTTTCCTGCTTCCCCTAAGTGACTAAACGACACTACATGGTTCAGTTTTCACTCCCAGTTTCCCCATTTTGTTTAAATCTAAGTGTTTTATACTCTTTGCTGTCACGCTCATGTTTGAAATGTCTCAGGTATGATATCCCAATTCACCGTGGCAGGTTTATGGCAGTGCTTTTAAGTCATTTTAGGCCACCGTGTTTCCATGGCAACTACAATGCAAGCAGACCTGTAATCGTGTCTACACAAGAGCCATCAGATCTTAACATTTACAATGCTTTACGCCTCTGCAGGATCCAGTTCAATAATGGCAGTTGGCTGCAGCCTGGGGTTCGCTCGGGCAGTGGACGGCTATTACCCTGACGGATGAATATGCAGCCAGATCGCTCCGGTTTCAGGAAAGGCTTAAACGGGGAACATTTCAAGCCGTCTCATTTACTTTACAGTCTAATTAAGTGTGAATCTTGAATATTTAGAAGAAATGTTTGTTGCCAGTTTCCATTTATTTGGCTTTTAGTCCTCCAGCAAACATGACTAAACTGATAAAGTGACATGTTTTTTCTGTTAAAAATTCCAGGAAGACATTCTACACTGGCTGTGCATTTTAACTGCAACACTGTAGGGAAACAATCCATTTTTAAAGTCACTGCCAGACCAAACCTCTTAGCTCGCCCACGTTCACTGCCATTGGCGGTCAATAATCTGCCCAATGAGGAAACATTAGCTGGCATGTGGAAGGAGAAGAAGAGGAGGTGGATTGGGGGGAGGCTGTGCAGGAGGAGGGGCCACTGACTGATTTGTCTTACATACAGGCCATGAGATAAGCCACTCAGTCTCCCCCTTGGCTGATAAAGGCTCCCACATTACAGTTATCCCCTCAGACAGATTATAGACTCTTCTCCTGCTCTGTGAGTACAGCATGACGCAGGCTAGGCCTCCGCCGCACCGCCACCATTACGAATGCTCCTCTTGCACTGTTCTACACTGCAATCAATCACGTTTACAGCCAGTTAGAGTTATTGCTTTCACTTGACTCCTTCTGAGTAGATATTGACCTAAACTGTTCCTCCATCCCATGAGGGACAAGCATGCTCCCAATCTGAATTCCATTACAATCCTGCCGACAGATACCTGATCATAAACTATAAAAAATCCAACTCAGTAATGTCCCCGGAGTTATTTTTTTTCCATAAAAAACATCCTGTGTTGGCTAAGCTGACACAGGATTGAAATTTGTGTATAATTTCAATGATCTCCATGCGTGAACAGAAGAATGATGACACTCTTAAAACACTTATTATTATTTCTTTAACCCAATTCTTGGGTTATTTGTGCTGGGATATATTTTTGGGTTAAATTTTAACGCAATACTAAGTTTACTGTGGTTTCTTTTTTTTTTTTTTAGTTAAAATAACCCTGAGAAAAGTTAGTCCCTTTCAAACATCAGGGTTAAAACCACCAGATTTGGGTTAATCTATGGAGATTTTATAGGAGGCTAAGTGGAGATGTTTATGCTCCTGCAGCCCAGAACTATGACTCCAAGTGTGGGAATAGATGGGACACTCGCCCGAATGCGCTTCAGAATAACCTATTTCCACAATAAAGTGACCGATGGGCCAGGATAAGATGGCAGCAGAGCAGAACAGAGTGATGCAGAAGTGGGGGGGGTTGCCTTTCCCTGGTTCTGTCTCAGTGGAGCTCTATGCATCCCTAGAGCTCCCCCCAAGGATCTGGGGAGGAGATTTAAATGTGCCTAGATTTTGTGAGCAGAAATATAAGGCTTGGTTTAGTTAAACCAAGTTTCATTTGAAATAAAATATCTCCAAAAGGTGCTGCATGAATTATGCTTCCTCAATTGCAAATAATGCTTCCTCGTTATTTATTTTTCCATCTCCTTCCGCCCTTCACGGCTTTGCATTTCATGCCATTTCTCCTTCTGTTCCAAATGTTATTAATGTCTCCTCTCTCCTATTTCAGCAATGCTCTCAGTCTCCGCTTCTCCTGCAGATCTGGGCGCAGCATGCAGAGATAAGTTGTAGCCACATTAGCTGCAGTGGCGGGGGATAATGATCCGTGTGATGGATGCGACGTCTGTCAGTCATCCCAGATTGACACGCACGCAGATAGGCTCTTTGAAGTTCACTTGAACTATGCAAAGTTACTTTCAGCTGGCAGAAAAGTGTGGGTGTTTGATTTTGTGTTGGTGTGAATTCTCTATAATGCGGTGTAGGCTCAAGAGCAGCTGGAGGTTTCTGTCTGTCATCCAATCTTCATTTTCCCATCTTGACACACATATATAATAGTAGTGCTGAAGAGATGCATCACACCATCCCCTATTTACTTAGGACAATACTGCAGCACCAATAGAAAAAAATATAACTAAGTTCAAGAGATTCAGCAGCACCACAGGACGGCAGCAAAAATAAATAGAAACAAGATATAAAAGAGTTATATGCTGTCAATATAAGACAAAAGAATACGGTTGACAAAGAAATCCCTGCTGATGTCCTTCTTATGGAGAGTCCTCTCGCTCAAAGAAGCCACATTTAAATATTTAAAGGCCATGTAACATGGAAAAGCATTTTCAGTGCCCTGGTATGTGGCGAGAAGTCAAGCGGAAAACTAACTGAGCAAAGCTAGCTCTATAGATAAATGTTAAACGACCCACACAGTGTTCACCTAAGGGGGAGAGCAATGAGATAAGGAATTGCATCATGGGATAATGTAAGTGTTTTTAAACATGCATAAGCCATAGCATTAAGCCTTTTATGTGTGAACTTTTTACTGGATAGTGGTGCACAAAAAGCTGTGATCTGGCTGAGATTTGTATTTGCTTTAACTTCGCTCATAAGTTCTAGAATGCGTAGACGGGAAGTAAGTGTGTGAAACACATTCATTTCTGTTTACGCTTTTATGCAAAGCATAAATCCCATCAATCTTTTAGCAAATATTGTGCTTAAATTATAAGGTTCAAAAGCATTGGGATCCAAATGCACCAAATCCTTTTAATAATAATAATAATAATGCATTTTATTTAGAAGCGCCTTTCAAAACACTTAGGACACTGTACAGGTTCAAAAGAAAAACACAATTGAATCACAAAATGTCATAATAATCTGATATTAATGATCTCAATGAATAAGTTGAGATCATGAATAAAATCAGACAACAGAAGATGGAAAAAATAAATATCACTGTCATTGCTGGAGAAAGTTGTAAAAAAAAAGTGGGTATAAAAGTAGATATGAGTTGTTGATCCATTTTAAATTTTAAAGATGTATCTAAAAGAATTATTGAGAACCACTGAAAAAAACTGAGATGACTATGATGGCAACTAAGCGGAGCCAAATGCATGCTAGGGTATATATCGTGCTAAACAGACTTTTTTGAGCTTTTAAATGTTTTATGTTCATTCCTTACAAAAAAAGTTCCCTAAAGCGTTGTTTTGATCCATTCAACTAACAACCTGCCCTCTGAGCACCAGCCCCTCCCAATCCATGACAAACAAGCTGGTCCTCACATTGTGACATCACAAAGTGAGGACCAGCCCCTTCCAGGAAGAGTCTACCCCTCCAGCACCGCCTCCAGGCTGAAACACACGCCCACTTTCTCCGTGGAGCTAGCGCTAAACGCTTTCTTTTTCTATGCACAATATGCACATACATGGTTACAAAAGTTCAGACGTTGTTTGTTTTTGTGGGCGAAACGCAGGCGCGCTTCCAAGGCTGACTCTAGGTTGACGTCATGAAATGGGTGACACCCTCAAGAAGCTAAAGGTGGAGCCTCAGAGAACAAATGGTCTTACTTCCAGGCAGTAAAATGAACTCCGAACATAACTAATATTTCATAAAAATAGTTCTTTAGCGTGCCAAAGTGATATATTATCACATATACGGATATGAACAGCATGGCCCTTTCAAGTCTTTGCAAACCTTTTAAGAATGTTATTTTTTTCGTCTTAAGCCATTTCCATTTCCTAGATTGGCAACAAATGTTCCTCCCTAAAGCATCAGTCATGTCCTTTACCAGCCACTGTTTATCAATACTGGGCACCCCCAGTGGAGACTACAGTATATTCTTCACACCCTTAAGTGGGACTGCTTTAATATCTGAAGACTGAATAAATGAAGAGGGTTTACATCACCACACCTTTTGAAGATTCCTTCCTGTCTACAAAGCCAAGGCGTTTCCCACCCTGTGATGTTCTCCCACGGATGTACCCGGAGCGCTTTCATGTGCTGTGGCGAGGAAGGTGGGTGGGAATGAGAGCACATCCTCACTATACGCCACAGTGCAATCGTGTCACCTCCCTTGGGCTCAGTGACGAGTTTAACACATTTTCAAAGGGTTAAATTAGAAAAAGAAACTTAATTATTAAAACCCAACGGAGAATACAAGTCGACGACATATTGTAATTTCAATGAAGGCCACAATGTGGGTTTGTTGGGGAGAGGAAAGAACAATGTGATCTGCACATACAAAATGCTTTAGCACAGGGTGGCATCGTCAAATCTAAGCCTGTAAACATGCAAAAAATGACGCAGCTCAAGACATATTCAACATCCCAGACATCCATGCACATCAATTACCTTTCAGAACATGCAAACAGGATTGTAAATATTTTCTTTTCTATCTCTTTCTTGCAGTCCCAAAAGTATAAAATCTTATTTCTATCATTGTGATATGTTACCCTATTGGCTGTAAACTTGGAGCATGGCCTCCGCTATAAACAACCACAATAAAAAGTTCCACAGAGATGTAGATGAGAAAGAGTGATAAACAATCCTCTAAAGGGAAAAGTTGAGCGTCACAAAAAGACTCACAAAAAGTCGAGAGCAGGGAAGTTCAGCTCCATCCCAGAAGGTTTTGGTGTCTGCAGATGGTTCTCTCTGCATGCACTTTTGATAAACGACATAAGACATTGTGACTCTTTTTCCTACGTAGTACTCAAACTAACATTTGATAACATAGACATATTTCTCAACACTACCTTCTCTTCTCCTTTTTAATGGCTGTGCCTGCTAGAATATGTTCATTCCATCCCCATGGCGGGATATGACACCTTTCTTTGTGTCTGTGCTCCAACACGGATGAGGAGGACAGGCCAAATTACTCTTCCTGGCAGGCAGAGAAAATGTGCTGCCAGCTAACTGGCTGCACACAGAAGACGGTAGAAGAGATTGGGTGGCTGAGGTATGTCAACTATTCAAAGCTTTATTGTTCCCTGACATGTGAGTTATGCTGAACCCAATCTCACACCAATAGAAGGAACTGAGAGTATTTAATCAAAGTAAAAGTATTTGTTCAACAATGAGACAAGTGGAAGACAGTGAAGCAAAACAGCCGCACAATAAATTTGACAGAAAGTTTTTTTTAAATGATGAAATCGCAAACCAAATGCAGCAGGAGTGTATTCATTGTTCTACATATAGGCCAACTGTCAGAAAGGAGTCATACTCTGGAAAACGTATCCCCAAGTGAACTTTGTGAACATGTTACTTCCTGTCCACAAAGTTTCTTGGGACATCAGTTCTACATGGTAGAGAAGCGGCGTGATCTTTTACAGTTTTTCAGTTCTGCTGATATTGCTGGTAATAGGGGAGACGGAGTGAAAAATAAAACATGTAGCCACTACAAGATAAAAACTAAAGTTTCATTTTAATTTGTAATTATCTTGAGATTGTAATCATTATACCACTTGGATTATTAGTGAAACCTTTCAAGAAAGAAGATTTGAAGTCCAAATGCCATCTGGATAAATTAAGTTCACCAATAATTTGTAATTAATGACCTTTAGTTGAATCCAATCGGTTCTGTGTGACTTAAAAACACAACATAACAGTTAAACTTTATGACCGACAAATAATATGGAAAGTAGAACATTTCAGCATCATGCTAACAGAAGAAAAGGATTAGCATCAATAGTTAGAATGTTGGTCAAATAGATTCTAATTGTGTGATTTTCTAGAATCGGCCAACAGTGTGGGTTGTTTGTTTGTTTTGACATCACAATACTATTAAGTCCAATGGGATTCTTCAGCTGTCGATAACCAAAATAAAGCAATGGCAGGGGTTCGTCAATGACTGATGATGTAAATCTCTGTTTCCAAACATTGGAGAAAAACCAGCAGCTGCACCTTTGCACCAACTATAGGCGGACACCGCATTAGGGACGAAGTGCTTCCAAGCTACAAAGTTGCTCTCACTTTAAATATGTAAGATGTCAAGCTCACACAGTTGAGAGAAAATGAGGAGTTAATGCAAAAGTCTTACAAAACTCTGATGTGACTAAAGCTGGTGACTCACTGCCTCCATTTTTGGACTGAGCAGCCACTCATAAGGAGGTGGCCCCTGCTCTGCTGGCTTGTATGTTTCCTGTCACGGCAGCACAAATGCTCAGGTGTCAAAAAAAGTGTAGGTGGGAGGGCAATTGTGTAGTTGGAGGACACAAAATGTCAAATCAGCAGGCTTATCTTAACTGTCCAGAACACCTGAGGGCTCTGTCTGTTTTTCACCGTGATGTGTGTGTCCATGCTCGCGGCTGTGCGTCGTGGAATTCATGGGAGGAAGAATCATGAATACTAATGGCGTTTTCTGAATGAGGAGGGTTGTGACTTGACTCTCAAAGGAGAGCGCTGAACGGCTCTCCTTCCTCACCCCACATGCACACACACTGCACCTGACCTCCCCCTGCAGCCGGAGATAAAGCAGTCATTATCAAACACAACAGCTTGTCATTAACACTGTAAACCAGTGATATTGGCCATTGGTGGAAGACGAGGACGGCGCTCCGTTTGAGAGGGTCACACAATGGGAGGTTTTCAGGGAAAAACAGGGACGCTGTGGACCTGCAGGTCCTCTGGAGCAGAAGGGTGTGGGTAACAGCTGACCTCATCTGCATGCCTGAACCGTCGAGTGTAACAAACAACACACAGAGGACAACAAACAGGGAGTGTTCTCTCAAAGGAAGTGGGCTCCATAATGTAAAAAAAGTTTGAAAAACTGAATAAAAGAGGAGCACTGAAACATGAAACAACATTAAAGGGGAGAAGAATGATAAAGAAAAAGTATACTGACATCTCTGGTGGGGTAAATTACCACATTACGGTAAATACAAAGAGGAAAGAACCAGTTCAGCACATCCACCATGGTAACTCTACAGTTAATACCAGCAACAGAACTAAGGTTACACCACACGATGGTAAGATGTAAACAAAAATATTAATATTAATATAATATTGATGATAACCCGGTGTACTTGACTAGAAATTATAAACTCAAAAACTGCCGGTGTGTCTTTATTTTTATTTTCGTATTGTGTTCCTGCACATTTAATAAAACTAACCCAACAAACTAACAAACAAACAAACAAACAAACAAACAAATCTTTATTCTGGTTTTAAACACAGTAAAATTGCATTTGTAAACAATGCAGACGCAATGCATTTGTAAATAATAAAGATAAAGGGAGAATAAAAGACCTGGTGAAAGAAATCATAAATCACCTGATGCTTTAAAGTGATTATAGTCAATTTTTCATTTCTGGGGTTTTCGTCAAACATAGTTGAGCTTATGTATGACCTCTGTTTCCTATGGGGCCAATTATGATGGGCAGGCTAAGATCTGCTGATTATTTGTGAAACATAGCTCCTGGCTACAGAGGGACCAGTTTCAACCTTGGGAGCTCCATTTCCTCACATAAATATGTATATATTATGCTTCCTGTGCATCATAAGGCAGATGCAAATGCACGCAGACATATGCATGTGCACACTGATCTCTCCTGGAAGCCCCATCAGGATATTTTCTGTCTTATCCCAAGGACAAAAGGATCCAGCCAGCAATAAAAATCCATCAGAAGTTCTCTTTCTAAAACATCATAGGCATCTTGAATTATAAGGAGTCTCTTAATCCCTCCAGTTTTATGCACTTCAGCGTTCAGGTATAGATTACCTTGCATAGAAAAAAAATTACTCCTGGGAAAAAAAAAAAAGGTGTGCAGCTCGGGCATCTGCATGTGTGCGTGGCTTTAAAAACAGATATTCTCCGAGACACACTAAAAGAAATTCAGCCGTGTTACTGGTGTGAAAGAGGTATTGCACAGAAAAACACGCCTTGGGCAAAGCTTATTGGTTTCTATGTGGAATGATGCAGGCTGTTAATAACTCAGTGTGATCCTGTTCAACTGTAGTGGCGGTTTGTTTAGGTATGTACTGTATGAAATCCAATTTCAAACATAAAACATTTTCCATGCATCCAGTTCATTAGAGAGCCCTGAAAAAGCATGTCAAATGCGTGTCTTGCTACACACACCATCATATTTCTCCCCAACAGAGAGGACTATAGAGAGTAGATGCAGACAGTGCATTCAAAAGGGGCAGTTTAGACAGAAATTCCCCTATACACAGACTGTACAGTCTTACCTACTGGAATCAATTAGAAAGTTTCAAAGATAAAACTGTTTTATGTGAAAATCTAATGATCTCTGCATATGCAACAGCATTGTTGTACAGATTAATCCTTGGTCTGGCATGTGCTTGACAGACGTCGCACCAAAGGCTCTTGCAGTCCTGTGAAGCTGACCCTGGATTGGAGCGGGGTGGTGGGATGTGGATGTGTGAGTGTGTGCTGGCACAGACTTTTCTACAGTGTTGTGAATGTAACGCAGAGTTGAGAAACTGCCTACTAAAAATGTTCTGAAGTGAATAGCTCTTATCACCAAGTGGGCTATTAGCACTAGTAATAAGCTGTGTCACTTGGTTGAAAATATGCAGAGAACTGGCATTTCAGACAAGGACTTGATTTGCAAGCCTGAAATGGAGTTATTTATGATTGCGACTGTATTTGACGTCCCTCATGCAGTCTTGTTTTGTGCGTGTGTGTGTGTCATCTTGTAACAGATAATGAAATGTTATAAATGTGCTACTTAGCAGCAATGTAGGCCAATATTACTAACTGGCACAACAATAAACAAAATAGCATCAAACACATGCTATGTGCTATTTTTCCCCAAGAAAAACCCAAGCTTGAACGTTGGGCTTGTGGGAAGATTCACGAAAGATTAACGAGAGTCGGAATGAGAAAGGTTTGCCATTGAAATGCTCATTTTTCCTTCTGCACAGCAAATATACCCTTTTCCTCTTGCAGTCCAATGTTTGAGAGTCATAAATCCACAGAGGGAGGCAGAGAACATCTCAGTGTTAATTATGTCAATTTCAATAGCTTAAAAACTTAAAAAGTGAGAGGTGCAATCCAATTATCTAAAACTGATGTGAGAAAAATGAAGACACTGGTAGAGGCTGACATTTTAGAGAAGACAATCCATACAATTTGCTGCTGGTAACAATTTATCTCCAAAAAAAGTCATTTTAGTCCACACTAACAGGTATTATGAGTATGATGCAGCCTAGATGTTTAAAAAAATACAGGTCTTGCTATTCATCACACCTTTTGTCACACATGAGTGATTACAATTACTAGAACAAAAGCATTCATCTGGTGATAATGTATCCCAAATATAGACTAGAAAGGCCCTTTTCCAAACCAGGCCGCTATTGCCCGAACTAAAACCTTGTGACCTTATAGCCTCGTTTCCACTGAGTGGTCTGGTCCGTTTTTGCAATTCAGGTGAGCATTTCCACTCAAATTTGGACCGTCACGGCGCATGTGGAGTAAAGCTAAAACAACAACAACAATGGCGGTTATCCAGCAGCTCACTTAATTCCGCCTTGCTTTTGACACTTTGTAGATACAAAGCACTTAATGCTCTTTGAAGGAAGACTGAACGTACACAGCTGCTTTCTTGAAGCATTCTTTTGTCGGGATGACCAATCAACGGGTTTCAACAGTAGCTCTGCCCTAACTGGTCCGTTCCATTTTTCTATGGACCTACAACCAACAGGGGCCTGAAAATGGTACGATTCGATCTGACTTAATAAAGTCCATTTTGGAATGGAAAGACTCAAGATACAGGACCGGACTGTATTCTTCAGTGAAAATGAGGAATATGTGTACCAATAAATCCTAATCAAAACATTTATAAGCATTCCCTTATAATATTCAGTTTCTTTGTCTTCATGGCAAATCTCATTTGTGAGCTCAGCAGCACTTGAACTGTAAAGACGTGTGTTCTCACATAACTGCATTGAGCTGAAGAATGCGGAACTGAGCGGCAAGGAAGACATTGTGAACTGATTCTGTCTACAGAGGCTGACTGCAGCCAAATGACCACAAACGAGGCTCCTTTGCCTATCTGATACCACATTGATCGTTATATATAGATTGCAATATACTAAAAGGAGGGGTAAAGATACAATTTAAACACACAACAACTATGCTGAATATGGCCAGAATTGTTGGAGAATCACCACCTAATTACTACTTTGACCAAATGAGTAGAACCTCGATTAAGAATCATTAAAAACTACAACTGCACAGAAAATGTATGGAGATGAAGCAAGAGTAATAAAGTCATTGAAAATGGAGGAGATAAAAGCTGGAGTTGGGAAACATCAAAGGGATTGTCAGTGTGAAACCCTGCCTTGTCCCTGACAGGCTTAGGCTAAGAAAAGCATTGCAATTAATGCACCACAGAGCACTGAGAAAAAGTAGGACAAAATGAGAAAATGTCCACACACTTATCAATGGAATTTTCTTAAATGTATCATGTATTTTAACCAACATCGAGTAAGATTTCACAACTGGGGTTATGTGTGAATTTTAAAGTGGGCTGCATCGACAAGATGGCCTCGAAACTTGAAAGGCAGGCCGGTAAATCAAAATGTATGAAGACAAAAGCCTCTGGAAAAATCCAATTTCATCTAAAAGTGCAAATGAAGACTTGACTAGGTCTCTAAGGATCCAAGGGAAGCAAGAAAACTGGTTGGCTATGGCCGTGGTCCTACTGTTCTGGGGATCTCAGTACGCAGACAAAACAGCCTGGAAAAAGCCAATCAACAAACTCAAAATTTCACCAAAAATGACTATCTCCTCAATAAATGATATGGTTAAATATTTTTACATTACATTATTACTCATATCCACCATTGACCAAAATTTCAGACTAGGACATAAAAAAGTGTAAAAAAGTGTCTTACCATGGCCCCCACGTGTAAGGAAGGGCATCCGGTTGATAGCAATGGGCACAGTACCATGCTTGTTGTGGAAGTGGTGGACATGGTGGGTGGTGCTTAGAGAGGAGGAGACTCTGGCCGCCACCGCTGGGCACGGGAATACCAGCAGTGCCAGCGATAACACCAGCCTGAAAAGGAAGGCGGGACTGGCCCACACCACCGGTGAAGCAGTGACTGGCCTGGACACCAGCAGCAGCCCTCTGTCCACCTCAACTTCCATCTCCTGCTCCATGGGGGTGGGACCTGAAGGTGATGCGAGGCCCCTCCCCCTTATACGACACAAACAGGAAGTGAACATCTCAATTGAATCCAGGGCCCATAATCCCCAGCTTTCCAGCGCAGGGAGTAAAAGAGGAAATAAACGGAAACACTGCCGATTCAAAATATAACCCAGGGGGAAAAAACAGATCCTTGAATTAAAATCCCGACACGACAAAATGGAAAAATTAGTGGGGAGGAAATCCGTTGAGAAATTAAAGATACCAAAATATTTCCAGTATTCAACTTTTGATATCCAAAAATCTTTGTGATCCTTCAAAGCCAAGCAATTCCTGTTCTTTCTAAAAAAAGGATTTGTAAAATTGAACACACGACTTCTTTAGCATGTCAGGACCAACAATCAGCACTGCAGCACTAAATCAGCACACAAATTAGACTCCATCTGGGCTTTTTGAGAAATAACAATTTGCAATGTTTGGTCAGAGTTAATTGTTCATCAGTTTCTTTTGGGAGATCTTCAGAGGTTTTCTTCACACATTTTCAAAGACTCCACTTTATGATGAATTTGTGAATGTTGTCGCCTCCTCAAAGTCTTTTTGACCGGAACAACACAGAAAGCTCTGAAATGAAAAGATGCCGTATGAATTGCAACGTATGAGAGAGAGGCAAACAAACGAAAGCACGGACAGAAGCGGTGTGACGACGGAAAAGCCAATTCCAGCTTCAGGGCTTCAAGTCCCCGGAGGAGTTCTGAAACCGGTACGCCAGCGGGAAGCCAGGAGAACAAGAATCAGAATAATAAAAAGAGGAGGCGAGGATGGAGGAGGTTGAAAAGAAGGAAAACAGTTGCAGTAATTTCCGAGAACAACCTTGCTGGAATCCGGCTCTTGATTTTGGAAAAAAATAAATCAATATGGGTCACGCAATCCAGAGCAGCATCAAGAAGACATCTTAACTGCAACCCATCAGCATGAGAGCATCAGAGTGACTGGTACCAGTTCAGCACAACAATCTTTCCATCCTACGACCTGTCAACAAGCTCCGTCCTACTTGTAGTTTGCTCTTCACCCTTTGAGAATCCCTTTCTGCGCTTCTTCAAGCAGTGCCGTCCAGCATGAAAAGCAGAGAAGAAACAGCTCCTGGTCTCTTCAGTGGAGCTCCGATCGAGAGCGCTGCTGTTGGCTGGCGGACAGAATCTGACGTTGCTGCTGCTGCCGCCGCTGCTGCTGCTGCTGCTGCCCCTTTTGCTGTGAAATTCATGCTAATTGAATCAGAAGCTGCAGCAACGAGCACATCCTTCCTGCCTGCACAGTTCTACCGTCTTCTTTTCCTCCGATCCAGTCAGCCAGTCACCCCCCCTTCAAGCCCCAAACTGGAAAAGGCTCCGCATCGGGCAGGGCAGAAAAATAAAAAAGCATGTGAGAGGATTGGAAACACAGATAAAAAAAGAAGAAAGGATGTATGTAGTCGGTTCCTTTGAATGGAAAGATCGACTATAATACATGGGGCAGAGCTGAGACAGAGAGAGAGGGAGTGTTTGTGTCTGAGTGAAGCAGAGAGACAGAGTGGGAGGGGAATGAGTGGAGGCAACTGAAGGAGGCGAGGACACGCGGGAAGGACGGAGGGCGCACATACGCGTTGGGTGGAATGATGCACACGCATGTACAGTGATATGAAGGTAAATCAATGCAAGTTCTGCAAGCACGCGTTCCATGTCCAGCCTCCAAAGTATTCGCAATTCTTCCCCATTCAGGTCTAAACACACGTTTAAAAGGCAATAAAGTGGCTTCCCCTGTTTATATCACTTTAGTTCTGTGTGATGTAATGACAATTTGGAGCAATTATTTATCAACTACAATCTATATGTACTTAATCTATTGAATCGGTTTTTGATCTATCATAATTTGAAAAGTCTCATTTTGAAGCAGAACTTGTGTTTTTCTTTTTTTAAACTTATGATGTTCAGCATACTGTATATACCACTTTCCTCCACTGCTGCAGTTGAGGTTGGTGGGGGCTCGGTAGTCGTTACCATGACAACATGTCACACAGCGTATCAAATAGTCCGCTTTTGGTGAAAAAAAAAAAATTCAACCCAAAAAAAAAGTAATTGATTTAATATTGAATTCTTTCCTTAACGGTATAAGCAGAATAATGCACCTCGACGTGTCCATTATCAGAAATTATTTGTAGTAACCGTCGGACGCAATCAGGCTTACACGTTGCACATTAATATTTGATAACTGACACTTTGTCTCGCATTGATTCTTTACATAATAGGGAACAGTGATTGCTTAAAAGTTAGATTAACACAATTTAAAAAAAACAGTAATGTGCTAATTTGTCTGTAACTAATTGTGATTAATGCAAAAAAGGCAATTGTGTAACATACTTAATTTCTTTACATGCAGCAAACATTTTTCTTCATTTTCCTCAATTCTGAGAGTGAACGTTGACCTTGTGATAATAATTTAATAACAAACAAGTTTTTAAAGCAGACTACCTGTGTTCACAGGCGTGGCTTGGTCAAGCTGAGGTGAGGAAGAAAAGAATGTGCTGTTTTGCATTTTTTTGAAGAAATGCGTGAAAGAAAAAAGAGACAATCTGAGAAGGCAAAAGAGGTAAGAGTGTAGCTCAAAGCACAAACAAAAACACGGCAAAATGGTAAAAAGTGCAGCAGCTAATCTAAACTGAAGAACAGAAGACTATGTCTGATATGCACACAGACCAGCACAAGACATTTAAGCGTGTCTGCAAAGGGGAAGCCTCCCGAGGGAAGTGAGAGGTGCTGTGGTTGCTGCTGTCAGCAAGAGAGAGGTGTGACACTCAGGGTGTCCGAGACAAGCGTCCTGGTGATGTACCGCTAAGACAGCCTGGAAAGTCAGAGCAAACGCAGCTCTTAAGGAGAGGAGGGTGCAGACGGCTGAGAAAGATTTTCAATAAAAAAGCAGAAAACGAAGGCAGAGTGCCCGACCAATCTGACAATTACTGACTGCTATAAACTGTGAAATGCTATTGTATGTCGTGTTTCCTCATTAGGCTGTCACTGGCTTTTTGGCTCTTTCCTTCAGAGGGCAGTGTGTGGACTGGGAGCTCATTATGAGGAAAAACACAGAGGACCGCCAACACCTGCTACTGCGCACCCCTCTGGCACAGAAGAGGCAAGGAACACATAAACACACACAGGTGTAACAGTCAAGCCAGGACACACGTATGATGCATGCATGCTGATCGCACAACGCAGCTAAAGGAGTCACGTCTGTGCTGCCACTGAATGATGCAACATGCAGACGGCTCAGAGGGAAACCACCGTGTGCATCGGACACTAAATATTCAGCCAATAAAGTAAAAGGCTAAATTCCCTGAGGGTGAGTAAGGCCATACATGGAGGGATTAGTTGGCTGATAGATGCGGGATCAAAGTCTCTCCACTGCACTCTAATCTTGAAGACACATGATGCACCTAATTAATTAGATGTCAGATAGACACAAAGATGACTGAACTTAGTGAGAGATTCTTGATAGAGTTAAAGGACTTTGCTGACGTTTACATGATGTGAATGGACTGACATATTTAACCCTTGTGCTATCCAGGCACTTTAGCGTTGGCAGATGGGTCATCTAGACCCACTAGACAGTGCTCTGAACCTTTTTTCTTCAATGATTTGTGATCTTCACTGGTGTCCATGGATTACATGAAATCTTTCCACCTTTATCCACCTTTGTCATGGTAGGGAGAACACGTCAATGGAAGGGTGGGGTCATCTAAGATACCAAAAGGGTTAAAGGCGCAACCCACCCTGACATAAAGAGCACATGGAAGTTTGAGTTCTTCCAGGGGATGAGGTCAGAGAAATAGGACAAGTTGAGTGTCTTTGCTTGTGCTGAGGAAGAAAGCACGAGAAGAAAAGCGAGTCATCAATTTTTAACTCCAGCCCTCTGTTTGTGCTATTCAGTAGTTTTTTTTTTGTTTTTTTGTGAGGCTTTTTTTCTCCTGCTGAAGTGCGACTGCTTACGTAAGATCATTGCTGGGAAACTTATTCCAGCCTCAACCTCAATGCTGGCAGTTTATATAACAACCTGCCAGATTCCATAAAACTGGGTTCCAGTCCAAACGTTTCATTTTAAAGCATAAACAGTCAATAAACAAAAAATGAAACAGTAAAAAAAACAACTGAATTATTATTATTATTATATAGGAGGACTGATTTGCATTGAGGAGGTGTATCTAAAAGCTGTGGGACCCCCCCGGACATTCACAGAAGCACCCAGACTGTCCCATATGTCAACTGTGATCTGTCGCTGTGACGTAGTTCAGCTTTTGTAGCCTCACAGGTTTGCAAATGTTTGTGCACCGTTCTGTGTTTAAAAAAATTAATGCTGTTTGTGTTTCCAATAGGCTGTAGATTTCTGTCAATCAATCTCCTCCTTGCCGTGTCTCCTGTACAGAAAGGATCCAGTGTGCTGCAGTTCCATAAATCTCTCATCCTGATCAGATCTTTTTTTACCTCCTATAATACTGGGATTATTTTTCTATGAAGGTTTGAACTTTGAGAATTTAAAAAAGACAGAAAAATGGGAAAATGTCTGGGGAAAAAGGTCCCAGATTGGTTGATGCGATGCATCTTCTTTGCCAAAGTTCAGTTTTTTGTTCTCTCGTAGCGCCGCAGCCCTTTAATTGTGCTACAATGCCCAAAACGCGCTGTTGCCTATAACTAAACTGCCGCACCCGACACACACATTGCACTGCAGAACCTCTAATTGCGTCTTTGCATTGACTTAACATTAAAACTGGATTCCTCAACGCTTCACATTTAGTGTGAACGCCTGTTTAAAACATCCACATTATTTGTAAAAATAAAACAAAAATATAACTACATTTCAGATTTCTTTTTAGAATGGAATTACATTAAAAAAAGGGACCACGGTGTATGTTTCTAGCTTCTCTTAGGCTTTATTTCCCTAAGACTATAAAGGTAATAATAAATTAGATTTTAACAACCAGAAATGAAAGAAATCATTTGTGATGATGCAGTTGTTAACTTGATTAGCAGGTAAAAGGTGGTGAAAAGCGTTTTACCTATAGATGCAGGTACTAAATATAGATTAGAGAGTTAAATGCTACTATGATGGGGCTATGAGCAAAGAAAATGAATTTGACATAATAAATACCAGTGAAAGCTTTGACGCACTGACACATTAGTACAAGTTTCACAATCTTTGTTCAATGGTGTTTTCAGAGGAATTGAGAGTTAAAAAAGTACACAAATGAGTCCAGCTGTACTTGGAAAAACTGAAGGTGAGTCACATGAGTGTCACACTGACGAATGGTGAAAGCTTTCCCTGTTCCTGGAGCAGTATAAGTGAATGTCAGAATTCAGTTTTTGTCAAAAAAGTGTCCCGACTCGCAAAGTTTCCCATCCTGCCGGTGAAACAGAAAGTATTTTAGGAATGGTTGAAAGAAAACGCATGATGTACGCTTCTGGGTATGTTTGCCATGTTTGTGACACAAAGTGTCCCTGAGTTTCGTGAAAGGCGCTTTAAATAAAATGGATTATTATTATTATTAAGTGATTCCCTGGAAATTGTTTGAGAAAAATCAAAACATCTTTTGGCTGAAACATTCAGACAGTACCTTGTAAGCTCCAATTGCAGACTAGTTTAAGCAAAAACTAAAGGTACATTTTCACTATAACCCTCTTTGACCATACAAGCTTTCAGGTTAGTATTCATTTTTTCATCCACATCGTACGACATTTCAATGTGTCATGGTCGACACTCAGAAAGTGGTTTTGACGACACCTGAATGTTTTTTGTCGCACAGGCAGGATCCTCAGGACCAAAAGATGTTTACAACTAAATGTTTTACCAACAGGAAGAGAAAAAAAAGAACTGTAGTAGCCTCAAAATAAGGGCAACTAATTAGTGATAATAAGTGAAAATAATTAGGATTACAAATAAAGACTACAGCTTCAGAAGCAGGTTTTTGAGAAAATAGACACATTCAGATGAACACGTAAGAATACAGGATGAGAAAAAGTTGCTCTGCCATTTCGCCTTCAACACCTTGTTGAAATGCATCCGTGGGTTACTAGCTGTTGTGTCGGCCGCACAGCAGCTCATGCAAAAAAGGCGATGCGTGGGACAGGGAAATAAACAAAAACAAGGCTGATTAGCAGCTGCAACCAGGGTTAGGAGTGTGACACTGAACCCTCACACCTTTCTGAGGATGAGGAGGAAGAAGAACTCCAGATCTGCCGCTCGGTTTTATTCATTTATTTTTTGAGGCAATCTCTGAGACAAGCATATGCTATTGGCAGAACCACGCCATGCAGCCTAGCCAGGGCTCCAGCAGTGCACGCCTCTGGACGACCTTCCTGCTCGTGTGGGCTTGGATCCCTACAGCGGAAACCAGGTAGCCAGGGCCCATGATCTACCCACACATCCTCCACGATCTACTGGTCGATCGCATTACCCTGTTCTAAAGGAAGCCAGCAACGGGTCTCATAAGGAAGAAACACTGAATAAAAGTAACTCCACTGTTAGATTTGTTGGTGGTCAAACTTAGAGCTATTACTTACTTTTGATATTTAACATTTAACATAAAAAAAAACATTTGGAAATATGACCAAATGTAATTTCCTCACACAAACTCTTCTTTCATCCTTTCTAACACACTTTGCTGCAGGTAGGTGGGCTCATGTCTCACTTCTTCACACTGGCCAGCTGCCAGCTTACAGCAACTAGAACCTTTTTGGAGCAAGAACCAAAAAAAAAAAAGAAAAAAGGTTATAACTAAGGCCAACTTGTATAGAATGTGGTTTGTAAAGGGTTTCAAGTCCATTGATTTATTTTTCCTAATGCCTCCTTCACAGAGAAATGAAAATCTGTTCATTTACACCGAACGAGCAACAATTATCTTCTGGTAATGGAATGCATATATGGAAAACCAGCGCCTTCAACGTAAACCACAAAACACAAGAGTCATGCAGAACGAAGGCAATGTATTGAATCATCTCTACAGATCAGGCAGATGCATTAGAGAGCGGAGCGTTGGGCAGAGGAATCCACTAATAACATTGTGGCTTTACAAGCTTTAAAAACGTGGAGTGTCCAGTGGTGTATGATATCTGTGTAACAGGAACTGGGAAGGATAATGAAAAAGAGGTTTAACTCTCCAGTGTCAATACAAAGGTTAAAAAAGAAAGAGAAACATGGGGAAAGAAAAATGGTTTGAAGGACAAACACACAGATAATATGTATAATAATTTTGGGGATGAAGTCAAGCAAAATGAAATTAAAGTAAACGATCCTAGCTGGTAGGACAAGAGGGAAGATTGGGCTACCTGACAAAGAGCATGGGGGGTGTTCGGTTTCACGTTGATGGATGAGAAGGCTGCACACATCTTTATCAAGCAAAATGAATTGTCCTTAAGGTGAGTATAGCAAGGAGACAAGGGAAAAATGGACACCCACCTCCTGCATAAAAAAAGTCATTTTCCCTCAGACTTAATTAAATATTTCACCAGCTGAAGGACACTTCCTGCCAATCTTGTCTTCGGTCTGGGTGTTGGGCTGTCACAGAGATCTCTTATCTATTCCCTGGTTGAGATTTGTTGAATTCTTAAAGAAAACAGATTTAGTCGTTGCCTCGGGGTGCAGGGATGGCCTCAGCTGAATCAGCGTTTTTTTTTTCCCTTACAAAACAACTCCATGTCTTGATTCACCAAGAGTAAAAGCTGGGGTCGATGTTCGATGAAGGCTCCCTTTAAATCAACCAATCAGTGGTTCCTTAACCCTTTAACACCAGAGCTGTAGCTTGTGTTGTTTGGACTGCCGGAACTCTTCAACCATTCATACAAACACATTTCTCTCAGCAGATTCTGAAGAGGAGAAAGGCAGCGTCGCCCTGATATGCATCACTTTACAGCAGTGACGTGTTTGCGCAATCAATGTAAACTGTTTCTATGTAATTCATTAATGATTTGGGCGTAAAATACATAATTTTAATGTGATATGTATGTATATCTGTGAAGCATGTTTGAAATGTCCATTAGACTTAGGAAGAACGGTCGTGAAAAGCCACACATTTACTTCATCACTGCGTACAAATGCGACCAAACATTATGAAAAGCTAAAACCAAATCTGAATCTGTTACCGAATCTGATAATGATTTATTTCTGAAAGTTAATGTGACTCTGAAGATCAAAGGTTCTAATGTGACGAACCGAAGTGTTTGGGCTGCTAACAATGATCAGTCCCTATAAAAGTTTCGGGGTGGAGTCACAAAAAGAATTTACAAAAAAAGGAAAAGTGAAAAGCTGTCTTGATAGATTTTTTTTAGGCCACCAGCACAGGTGTATCCAGTAAGAATGTTGCTGATGTTCTGAAAAGGTTATTTTTCCCCCATCATCTACTTATTTTACCCCGCCACACACACACACACACACACACACACACATACACCCTACAGACACCCATCCATCAATCTCTGCAGCTGAACACAGCGTGGTGAGTCAGCTGTCACTGAGTGTCCCTCCAGCTGTGGACCCAGCTGTCTGGGCCATATGGGCTCATCTCCACCTCATTCATGATGTTTATGAGCGGCGACCCAACCTGAAGCTCGGTGCATCACCCTCACTGAGGCACATCTGGGGTGGAGAGGAGATTTTTCTGCTGCGCCGTAGACAAAGAATGTGTCATCTCAACTCAGTCAACAACGTGACAAACCCTAGAGCTGCAACGACTCTATTAACATCGCGAGAAGGAAAACGAAGCATTCCTTCTTTTGGAGTGTTAGTCTCTATCTCCTATTGTGATTTACAGGTTTTCGGTGGCCTAATTAACAGGTCTTTTAACTGGGTGCACGATGGGTGCACGATGAAAGGTTTTGAGGAGGGAGAGTGCCTGTAAAGCCATTCCAGAATAAAGCTAGCGTCACAATAATCTCCTGCACGCATAGAGAATTTTTGACAAGGATTTTAACTGCAATTTCTTTACGCAACAAAGTCCCGATAATAGCATCATCGGTGAAGGAGGTGGTGCAAAACAGAAAGTTGGGACAAAGATAGAGCCCACGAAAACAAAAAAATCCAGAAGAAAAAAGGGTCATCTTCTTCCTGGAGAGCCAGATTGCAGGCCTCTAGGGTATGTGGCACCCCAGAGTTTAAAATGTCTGCCCAATCACATCTAATTTATCTGCAGAATAAAGCTGAAGTGAATGTGTCCATTAGGCAGTGAACAACAGGACACAGGCAGACTGCACTGTGATGCTGCTTCTTTCTGTCAGCTTTCAGGCCTTTTTTGGCATCTGGGTTCAGTAAATGGAAACATCATTTGGTTAGAACTGCAGACAGTGACGGCGGCACGGAAAACGCCGCCATTCTCATGAAGATTAAACGTTTTTTTTTTACTTTCAGTTTAATTCATATCTATAGACTTCAGTTATTGATGTAGATCCACGGAGACAAAAAAAGATTAACAGAAGCCATGCAGGATGTGTGCAAGTCTAACACTAAGTAAGTGATTCTAAAGGTTTCTAAAAAGGAAACAATAATAGAATCTCAACTTAATTACAAGCATATTTAATTTTATACAGACCTTCATTTAAACTCTCAAAGTACAAACCTTCATTGAAATATAAGTTCATTACAGCATAAAAAAAAAAAACCTGATCACAATCGAGGGTTTATGTAAATATGAAATTGAAGAATTGGATTGACAAGGTTAACAGCCAATCAGGATGCAGCACACAGTGCGTGGAAAGACAAAAGGAAAGCATGCAAAATTGCAAAAAACAAAAAATAAATGGTGAAATAGCAGGACCCTGAAAGGTGAACACTGTACTGCAAATTTGAACTTTAGCGACCACCCCACATGTGACGGGCGCGTTTCTTCTATTGGAGTCAAGAAAAACATGACTTTTATTTTCCTAAATAGTAATGAGTTGTTTTTTTAGTTAATAATATGAGGACATTCGATGTGTGAACAAGCTGCACATACATGATCGAAGACACACCAGGAAAAGTAACAAAATGTCACCAATTCTTGAGTGAATCAATGGCGCCTTCTCCACTGCCGCCGCCTCCTCCTCTGTGGGCTCATGGCAGCACTCAGAAGCCGTCGCTGCGGAGGTGATGTGAGTAACTGCTTAGTGTTTGAGCGTGGCGTGTAGCAGCTCTGTGCTTCACTTCTGAAGGCGGTACAATGAGGCAGTCAGTAATTCTAAATTCAGTGTGAGATTTTTGGGAGTTTTCTGCAGCTAGTATGTCATGAAAACAAACAACAACAGAATGGACTGAAGAAACGTAACAGAGGACAGAAACGAAAAACCACTTTGTCAGGAGCATCTGGAAAGGATAAATGTTATTTAACTGACCTGAGTCAGCGTATTTAAAGCAAATAACCTTCAAATGTTATTATAGCCTGTCACTGGGGGAACAGTGGAGTAACGATTCATTTGAACTACAATTAGAATTAAATAATAGTTTGTATCGCGATGTTTTCTTTGGCAATACTTTTACCGATTTAAAATACAACCAAGATGATATTTAATTTTTCTAATCATAAGAGTTGAGACATGTACAGCTCAGTTAACTTGGGATGGGTACTGAAACTCTGTGCCAGTACCGGTACCAAATAAAAACATACACTTCGGCGCTTTGTGGTGAGCACATAAAGGAACAAGTGAGGCCGTGCAGATGCGCAGCGCGTCATTCATGGAGCTTCCGTCACAACGCTAAAGGCAAAGCGAGTGAAAGTTCTGCTGTAGTTCACAGCAAAACGTTCAAGTTCAGCGACCTGATGGATAAGAATGGCGTGTACAATACTCTGAAAAGTCATGTCACTTCTATGAAAATGGAGATGCAGACTGTTCCTTCACCCTTTGACGCTGCTTTGTTACCTATAAATACTTCAGGGGAAAAAATGTTCTTCTTTGGGTTACAACATGCAAGATTGTATGTTCCAAAGACACTGTGGTTCATTTTGGTCCTTTTTTTTTCAAGGTCTATACATTCACTAAACTTAATTTTGCTTTATCTCTTTAGGTGTTTAAAATGCGAATCAAACTGAGAGTTTGGATTACAGCTCAAGATCACTTAACACGTCTTCTCAACAGTCCAAAAATATGTAAACCTTATGCTGCATACGCATACATCTAAATACAAACCCTGGCTGTCAGCCTGAAAGGCCTCTTATCCACAAGCCCAACGCCCCGCCCACGCCTCAGTTTAGTGCCAGCTCCCATCATTTCATTCTTTCTTCTCTTGAAGATCTTACGTTCACATCTTTGACTGTTACTCTTTGATTCATGAAAGACCCCCCCCCCCCCCCCACACACACACACACACACACACAAAAACATATATATATGAGCACAAAGGTGTATAAACGTCTTCTGTTTACTTATTTAGCGATTCAATAGGGCAAAGTAATAAAATTCCGGAGAAAGTTTGGGCTGAATTGGGCCAGGCTCTACCAAAATCACTGTAGCAGTGCGTGCCCAGGGTGGAGCGGCAGCGTAGAAGCACAGAGCCTTTACTGCACTGCAGAAATCTGGGTTTTAGAGTTAATGGATGGGGTGAAGGCTGCCTCCTCGCCGTGTCAGCCCCAGTTACATGCTCTTTACGCAGACGCCACCACCTCTGCTGTAGGACGAAAGAATGCATTAAGGAGAGGCAAGACACTTTGCAGTGTTTCAACCCGTCTGAGGAGGGTTTGATACTTTTGTTGTTTTAGTTTTTTAATTATTAAAAATTATATTTTGTTTGTTATTCCTTGTTAGAAAAAACTACAAAACAGTCTGGTTTAAGATATAAAATGCTCTTCTGAAATGATTCGTTGGTCTAAATTGGATTTTTTGGGGATATTTTGAGTTTGCTTCCTTAAACAGTGGAATAAAGTGGGAGCCTTGTTAAAATTCTGCCTTTTAGATTCAGGGAAAATTTTAACCAAGAGAAACTGTAAAGACAATAGCTACGTTTCCATCACACATATGCGCAAAACCTTATCGAAACTCTAGAAATCTCGAAAAAACACAATTTTGGTATTATGCAGTTTGCATTAAATCATACAAACCAACTCACGCGTTGAGTCATTCAGAAAATACCAGTTCTCTGGAGGACTTCCTGCCTGGTTCCGGTTCCAAAAGTACCTTGTCCTATAGAGCCGAACCCCTTTAGACCTGTCACCTTACCCTCCACCCTGATGAAGGCTATGAAGAGGATCATCCTCAGCCACCTCCACATCCAGGTGAGCTCAGCACTGGAGCCGCTGCAGTTTGCATTTCGACCAGGCATCGGGGTGGATGACGCCATCATCTACCTGCAGCATCGGGCCCTGTCTCACCTGGAGGCCCCTGGGAGCACTGTGAGAGTCATGTTTCTGGATTTCTCTAGTGATTTCAACACCATCCAGCCATCACTGCTGAGGAGGAAGCTGGAGGTGTGCAGGACCAACAACTACCTCACAGTTGGTGAGGCTGTGTGACAGATTTAGTCGGGACTGAAAGCCCTATTTACTATAAGAGAGTCTCATATTTTCTGCAAAAGCTTTTAAAACAAGTTTAAAGTTCAAACAATGGGACATTTTTAAACCATCTGCAAGCACTAGAAGAAAAAAAAAGTTATCTGTGGTGCAGCACTCAGACATGAAGATGGCTTGTGGAGGTGAACAGGGGTTCCATAATATTTTCTATGATCTTTTCATTCTGCATTACAGGGGTTTATTATATTTTCTCTGTTCCTTGTCTTATGCATTTAATGGATATATGCATGTATAATTTATTGCAGTAATATGCTTGATTCCTGCCTTCAGTAGCAGATAATATGTGCCGAGGTCACCAGTAGGCCAGTTTATGGAGCCACAACTCCTGCAATGCAGACTAGACAAAAACACACCATTCTAATGACATATCTTGTATGTTTTCATCTTCCCTCACTGAATAATAAAAAAGCCTTTTTGCCTAGAGGACAGAGAGAGCGGACAGCCACAGAGCCTAACAGGTCGTGTTTCTCCACCTCTCCCCTTTTGCAAAAGTTGAAAATTCATGCAGACTCCTGTGTGTCTTCTCATTTCCCAACTGCACATTTCATTTTTGGAAGCCGTGGACCATTCGAATCTACAAAGGCCGGACGAGACGGCAACAGCCTGATAAAGTTTGGTGTCACACCTCCTCCTAGGCAATCAAACTGCAAAACATTAGACTAAATAATGCAAAAGTTATCTTTTGTTGTCTAGTTACTTACTAAATCATCATGGGAAACACCTTTTCCTGACTGTGGTAAACTGCGGTAAAAGGGTTTTGTCAAGCCAGCAACCCCTGTGAAAATGACTAAAACATGTAGACGTTTTAGAAAAAAAGAGCCCTGAAGCTGCTAAATTCTTGTTTTTATCATTTTGCTTTAGTTTGAAATAAGTATTCAAACTGAAACCAACTGGAGCTGAAAAAGCACCCATCCTTCCTTTCCCCCCTACACCAGAACACCAACTGAAAATTACCATCACCCACTCCTCTCCTCACTGTTCCTTAGCATCCTTGTCACTTTAAACTTATACATAATCTGTCTCATGACCACTTTAGGACTATTGCCACTTTACACAGTAGGAGGAAAATTTCATCTTGAACTTGAAGTAATGCTTGCATACGTCCTCACCTGATTCTGAATTATTATTAAGAAAGGTTATAGGGGACATATAGATTGTTTAGGGAAGACTCAAGACCCACCTTTTTAATTTAGCCATTAGTTGAAATTTAGGAATTTATTTTTCATCTAAATTATTTTATGTTTGCTTTTTATTAATTTGATGTATATTTGTTATTCACATTTACTGATTTATATCTGTCTAATGAGGTTTATTTATTGACTTATCTGGTTATTTCTCAGTTTTAACTTTTATTTACTGCATTAGTTGTAACTCCAGTGTTTTCCTCAGAGAGATCTTCCACGTCAGTAACTGACCCTTCTCAGTGAACGGGGTCACTGCAATGGGATCTCCTAGGTCTGGCTCTTTTGCTTAAATCTGGGGGGCCTTTGGTAGTGTACTCTGTGAATTTGAGTGGGGGGTCACTGATGTGGACATGACCCCAAAATATTGTTTTCCCACTTTAGTACAAAGCCGAATTGCATCATTTTAGTGAATCGTTTTATGCCTCGCCATGGTGTGTGTGTGTGTGTGGGGGGGGGGGGGGGGGGGCAATGTATGGGTTTTATACAAAATATATGATTAATGTCTTGTCTTTTCTTTTTAAAATCTGATTACAATATGTTTTTATGTAAGGTACTTTGAGTAGAACGAGTTTGAAAAGTGCTAAAGAAATAAAGTTTGATTTGATTTTCTTAGTTATCTGCTCATCAAGAGGAACAACAAACAACAACTTGAAGTTTGGAATTGAATTGAATTAAATTGAATTGAATTCCAAAAAGCTTCTTTTTCATGCCACACAATTGCAATACTACTCTTACATTTTCAAACCAAATTGATGTTTTGATGTCATTTAAATTACCCTAATTTTATTTCCTTTAATGATAACAAGATCATTTAAAAGTATAAAAAGTTATACATCGCTAGTATGTGCCTGAAGAGGGTGCGTTAGACATACATGGAACAGTTGTAGAAAGCCACAAATTATGCATCTCACATCATTCACAATTGAATAAGATTTACGTAATAATTGTGTATAAACTACATAAAACACGCATAAACTGCGTGTTTTGAAAAACTTCACAAACACTTATGAATTACATAGATCACACATGTATCACGAAAGACAGAAATTACATACGTGGAAAATGCACAAAAATGTAGGTAGTGGCTGTGTTGCACAGACTTAATACTTTCTGTTTTTTAGATTTCTTTTTTGTGTCACAAAAAACAAAAGTGCTTTGATAAGGCATTGTGTTCTCTACCATTTTGTCCTACATTAAAATAATAACCACACTGCATACATTACACTGCTTTGTAATTTACTCCGTTAACTATGGACATTGTGCAATCACCAGAAATTTAAATAAACTTTTTTTTTTCATTTTGCAGAGGGAACTATCCTTTATTTGTAGGTCAAACCGATCAAGAATATCCTCTTTTGTAATTTGTATCGTTGTCTGAAGTTTTTGACAAGGTGGACTGCTCAAAAAACAAACATACAAAAACTAATTTTGTCCATGATCTCTTTGTGTTATAATTGCGATTTTCTGGCCCTCCAAATTGTGTAAAATGTTGGGGTTATTTAGTGTTGGTAAGTGTGCTGAAGTGTGCGTTCACACTTTTGTGCCATTTTTTTTTTGCCCTCCTCGCCGCTGTGAAGATAGATGAGGACAGCGTCAGACCCCTCGCCGTCATCAGCCTGTATAGTTGGCAGCCATAATGCTCAGCTGTGCTTATCAAATGCCAAGATGACAGATTTAATTAAAGACCCTTAGACTCTTCTTTCAGGCCGGCCCCCTGTCTGTTCTGCCCTCTGCACTGCAGGGGTTTACAGGAATCATTCTGTGACAGGGTCTGATAAAGCCATTAGGCTTCCAGACTAATAATAGGAAATGGGTATGGGTGTCCCTTTGTTAACCAAGAGATAGGGACCACTGCTAGCATGTAACACAAGAGGATGAATGCTTATGGAAATGAGAAGAGAAGAAGTAATGGAGAATCACTAATCTAGGATGATTGGAAGTACAGAGGGAACTGTAATATGAAAAAAAGCACATAGGATTAATGGCACACAAAACGACTCAGCTGAAATTTAATCAGCGAAGGAAATGGATCCCTGCTTCTCTGAAGCAAGCCCAAGCAAACACTTGGTTACATAAATGAAGCGGTGAATGCAACATTTCAACTGCTCTGTGGTTTTGGCACTAAAGTCCTCCTCATGCTTTTTTTTTTTTTTTTTTTTTTGCTGCATTAGTTCAAACACAGAGGGAACTCTTTGACTAAATAACTAAGGAAAAGTTGTCGAAAAGAGTCAAGACTGGATCTCAGGGCACAAACTCCATGCAGGAAAATTGTTTCATTTCACATAACAGTTGAAATGATGGACTAATTAACTACAGGAATGTAACTCTGGAAGAATAAAGCCCACTTTTATCACATCCTCTCCACTGCCCTTTGTCTCCGTTTCCCTCGGTTGGTTGGCGCTTTCGTTGACTCTGTCATCGTTTTAGTCTCAATCCTTTGACCGAGATTACACTGCCTACATTTAAATAATTCAATTTGCAATGCACAGCTCTGTAATCACGCTCCTCTGCCTTCTCTTTCACTGACGCCATAATTCCCTGTGGGCAAATTTTCTCCTCTGTCTCTCATTATCAGCAGAAAAAATGCTGGTTTGCTAAAGAACTTTGCTTCAGTGACAATTCGAATAATTTCTTTCTCTTCGCTTTAGCTAACTGATGCTAACTTGATTCTAAATACTCCTCCCTGAGCTCTGCTCTGAATGACCGTTAATTAGCACAACTTGTCACCATTCAGTGGTTGAATGGCTCCACTTATTCCTAATCAAAGGCAGCTTTAGCCTACAGCGGACAGAAATCCAGAATTTCAGTCAAACGTGGCAGTAATGAAAAAAAAAGTTTCTTTCTGAGCAGGCAAAATCTTTGTGTCCTGTGTTTCTCAGTACATCCTATTTTCATCTTTATATTCTAATCTTTGATACATACCAAGCAATGAAATACTAAAAGACGTTGCTTTCCAAAAAATAAATCTTTTACCAAATGGAAACATCCAGTTCTGATTCAGACATCATGAGTCAGATCTGTCGTGGGAACCAAACAGAAACACATTTGTCACTCATCTTCCTTTAAACTCATTTTTAAAATGTGAGTTTTTAAAACTGCAAAAGCTACCCTCATATATACCCAAATGAAAAACAGAGAAAGAGGATTGAAAGAAGGACTTAAAATAATACAAATAATAACTGGAGTTAACATTTAAAGTTGTCAACGGCAGCTTTCAAGTACATATTAAAGTTCGGAAAGTAATGCTTTTTTTTATTTTTTTACAAGATGTCAGGTCACAGCGACAGTAATGTCCTCAGGAGTTTACCGTGCACTCTCGGTAAAGTCTTAAGACTTTTTACAGCCTCAAAGTAAAGCCAGTGTCAAGAAATGTGAGCTATGTTGTGTGACATTTAATCCTCGCTCTAGGATTTGGCATTAGCAAGTAATCTTTTGTCACATGTGGTCTCTGTGGAGTCCAATGTTTCAGTGTAATGTAGGACTGCAAAGTTCACATGAGAAAACGAGGAGACAGAGGCACAGTTGGATGAAGTCCTGGCGCCCTGCCGTTGTGTTGGCACAATGTCAGCAACCTGACGGCCAATTAGCAATAAGTATTGGGCAGGTGGGGGCCCATGCCTCTGCAATCCCACAGTCAAATCCTGCTTCCTGTTTCCTTTCATTCCATGCTTCCCTCCATCGTTCCTGCTCCTCTCCCACTCCGGCAACCACCTGCTCTCTCTCAGGGCCAGTTCCTCGGTAAGGGGCCCGCAGAAGCCAGATGGCATTTACAGTTTTGTCAGTGTTTGTGTTCGTACACTCATCTCAGACGGCATGCCACAGGACGACCAAAGCTGCAGGGCTTCACTTTAGCTTCTGGCACCAATTAAGCCATGCTGGGATGTGCCGAGCATTTCATTCGTCCAACCAAGCTCACACGCCACTTTTGTCTAGAGTTACACTTAATGCAGATCTTAAGTGGTGTCCAGTGGCTTCACAGGAACGCTTTGTCCAAATAGACATCAAACACTCATATGCTGCAATTTCAGTTGAGATTTTATAAAACAAAGCACCAATAAGGTTTATACTTTACACAACTGAATGACTGACAGACAGCAAAAGCAGCCTTTCTGTGACTTTTAACTAAATCATTTTGATTACCTTCATCTTCCTAGTATCTTTGGTGGTATATTGAATTGATAGCTATAGGTAGGAGCATCTGTTTGCGGTGCCGGTTTAAAGTCCCACTCCGATCATCAGCGTTCCCAGTGGTCTTTTAATTATGATGATGCTATTTTTAGATCAAATAAAATAAAAAAGGAGGTCATTTCTTTAGCAGGAGTTGCAGGAGTTCAGTCGAAATGATATGTGGGGGGGACCGTTGGTGCAGAGTAAGCCCGCCCCTACTATCCGTTACATGCTCTCCCGCTAATTTATAACCCCTTAAAATCCTAATCCAAGATGTTGGCATTCCTAGTTAACACAGAGAGTAAAGTTTTTAGTAAGATTATTGCAGTCTTCTTACCATACAATAGAATTCCAGATCTTGCACAATGTTTGTGTTTCCAAAATTCTATTAGCTAGATGTGTGTATCTATGTGATCGCCACTAGAGCATCTCTATGGTTCTGAAATCAATTCTCTTTTGCCTTCATTGGAGGGGCTCTGTGCAGTCCATCTTGTTTTACAGGAAATGAGGATCATCATTGTACTACTGCATTCTGAATTTTCCAGCCCATTTGCTTCCCATCTTCCTTTGAATGTAGATGGTCCCTCTTTTACACAATCTTCATGTTCTATAATGCAGCGAGTGTGCAGAAGAGCACATTTCCAAAGGTGGGGGATGAACTAAAACTGCATTTTCCCCAATAGAAATGACATGATACCAAAATCTTATTTTTGTTATACATTTTACAATACATTTTCTAATTATCCAAGTGAATAAAACCATGGTGACAAAAACGTCCACTGAATAATATAATATATTTGATCAAATGAAAATTCGACATCAGTTTGGCGTAGCATAACCCTTTTTTTCCTATTATTTTACCATCAAGGGGAGACGAGGACAGGCATTAAGCCACTTTAATGATGCCATTTTCTGCAAGGCGCACACATTTCAATTAGTATCTGTGTAGTTCTTGATATCAATCAAGTACTTCTTGCATAGGTCATGTTCGTCCTCATCAACACGTGTTATCAATCAAATTCACTTCTTCACAGGATAGGCATTAATCAAGGGATCGCAGAGGGATTAATCTAGCATAAACACCCACAATGCACCTTGATTCCTTTAAAGAGTAAACACTCCTCAGGAGCATTAAACAAGACAGTAGAGTCGATAAACAAAAGACTCAAACTTTGGGGGATTTAAGCTTGAACCAGACTATAAAATCAAATTGTTGGAAGCAAAAGGTCCAAAACAATTTAAACCATTCTGACGAAAATTGGGTTTTTAACATGTTCTCATTGCATTTTTCGGATGATGGAGGACATATATGAAGAAAATAAGCTTTAAATTTCATTTCTGAGTATTTCTTTATTCAAATCAATGTGAATCAGGAGCAGATGAAAAAATGCCTTTTGAAAAAGAGCTTATTTGTAACGTAGAAAAAACGCTGGATGGGCCACAAGCGCCCTGTTTGCATTCTGTATACGACTACATCCTTAGACATTTTTGTTTTCCTCGTCTGAGCTGGCATCTGCCTCAAAACTGTACGGCTGGATAGCTCTGATATTGCTTTGATATTTTAATCCACCGGTAATGTTAGGTTGGGGGTGTGAGGGGCTGTAAGCTAGTGAGACAGAGTTTAAACATAAGAATAATGGGAAGAGGGCAGGCTTACTACATGTCAACAGTAGCACCTACAACTCAGCGGCTAATTTCTTATGAACTCATAACGGTCTGCAGAAACTATGTCCTAGAAAACAATTCAGGTTTTTTTTATTTAAAAGATGACTGGGAACGCTTTTACTATAGATCCAAAGATCATCGGTGTGGGACCCAAAAAAATATTGCATCAAATGAGTATAAGAGTAGACAAGTAGACACTACTATTACAGTAAAGTCCACTTGTGGTAATGGGCAGAAAGGTTCCTCGTAAATTATTGGCTGCTAGTGTTTCGTAATTTTCCAATCATCAACAAGAGACTGAAGTTTGCATTTTTGGTAAAAACATTTTTGTTAAAACAGTTATGTTTAACATTTAGTGTATGTGTAAAGAAAGTAAAAAAAAAAAAAACAGCAAAAAGCAGATGTGTAGCAGGTTCCACATTCTTTTGGGAATATTTGTAGTAGTCCTGCATTTTATTGTTGAGTAGCTGGTACTGGGTTCTAGTATCACTACAGATTGGAAGACTTCCGTGGTTTGTCAAAGCTAACAGTCCTGAACCACAGTGGTTTAGTTTAGTGAGTCAGTCAACCTTGAACTGCTGTACAGCCTTTTGGTGTTTTCCACATGGGGCAGCTGTCACTCCACTCTCATGATTAGGTGAATCCACTCTGTCGCTAACAAAGAGCTGTACCAGAGAACAGATGATCCCAGACTAATTACCACCATCCAGCAATGTAATCGGCAACTGCTGGGTTATATTGAAAGCAACACTATGCAGCATGTCCCTTCACACCTGACTGGTCTCTTTCCAGAAAATTACTCACAAAGGTCCTATAGCTGCCCTTTTCTGAAGTCAGCTATCTAAGAAAACACAGTTGCGACGTACGAAGCAAAGCTAAAAGTCACAGATTTACAACTGATTTGGAATTTCCAAAGAAACCTTTTTAATTTGTGTATTTTATTGTCTTTTGTGGATTTACTTAAAAGCCTTGCTTTAAGCGGTTGCACACAACCACATCGAGTAATTGAGCATGCCTATCCCTTGTACTTTCCAAGGCACGTTACCATTGGGAGTTGGGTCATCTAGACCCACTAGACAGTGCACTGAACCTTTTTTATTCAATGATTTGTGATCTTCACTGGTGTCCATGGATTCCATGAAATCTTTCCACCTTTATCCACCTTTGTCAGGGTAGGGAGAACATGTCAATGTAAGGGGGGGGGGTCATCTAAGATAGCACAAGGGTTAAATAGTATCAGCTACGGAATCCCATGAGGATAAACATTGTAGAATTCTACTCAAGAGTGTGACGTAATCCCTTACCTCAATCGTTGACTAATGCAAAATATTAAATGTATGTAGTAATATTTACACTAGCATTTTGAAAATGCGTGAAAAATCAGAAGAGCTAAAAAACAAAAACAAAATTCATTTTAGTAAAAGCAAGAACAGCCAAATTTCCTTTTTTCAACTCCAGGCTGGCAAGATATTGGTCTCAGTGTGGTGACATCACGTCCTGCCGCTGTGTAAAATGAATTCCCCTTTCTCAGGTGGGTTGTCGTTTAAACGCCATTGATGATTGTTTGTTTGTTTTGGCAATTTGTGTGTCTGTAATGTTTTTTTGTGTCATATTAGTGCTGTTGCCTGACTGCCGCAGTGCATGTGTGTGTAAAAGTGTGGAGGCTGCATGTTGTCTGCATAATGCTGACAGCCACACTGCTCACACACACACACACACACACACACCCTGCTATTGTTTTCCAGTCACGTCAGGACTACAAGCATCATAGCATTTCTGTATTTTCTATTCATCAAATCAGTAAAGAGCTTTAGATATTTGACTCTGGAAGGTGAGCGCGTACGCTGAATGCTAACCACAGCCCAGTGCTTGAAATGCTGAGGTTTCAGGGGTTCCGCATTTACTGAATTAAAAACTGTTGTAAAGATCAAGGACATGCATTTTCTTCTTCATGATAATTTCCCTCCTTCTATATGAAAAAGCCTTTAAACATTTGGCAATGCCATATTTTATGAGCTTCAAGCAGCTAACAGCCCATTTAACACCGTTTCCTGTCTTACATGGCAGAGCCTTCCTGGGGACACGGGGTCTGCAGCAAGGGTGCCAATGCCACAGGGCAAGTAATAACAACACGGAAGGTACTAATATGCTTCCTAGCTTTTGAGTGAACAGGGCCAACTGTGTTGACCCTGTAATGGAGAATTGCCCAGAATTTAATTAGGCTTTAATGTCCTTCAGAAAAGCCATCCTTGAATATTTCACTACCGGGGAAATTCTTTTAATTTGCCGTTGAACCCAGGTCAGAAGTTATCTTAAGCTTAGTGGGGGACTGATTAAACATCAGTAGGTGGATATAATCGCATTTTTGTTTCTTTATTTTTATTTTAAAGCTCCGCCCCTGTCGGCCTTATACCTCTGGGACTGTTCAGAAGGGGTGCTGCCCACCAACAGGCATGACTCTGAAAAGAGAAAGCCTATAAGCAGCAGAATCTGAGAAAAAAAGATATTACTTTTACCTTCTGCCTCTCTTTGGACTCCATATTTCACCTGACGTCCCCAACAACGTCATATTTCATTGTTGCACTATATCTGATGATTTCTTTCGTTTTTCTCGGCCAGCTCCCTCGATGAAATTTGCTTTAAAATTGTGCGATCATTACCGCAGTGAAATTGGACTGGTGGGTTGAAAGACAGCCTGGGGAGTTTTTACAATGGGCAGCTATGAACACTGTTGGCTAAATTAACCCATTTGTTCCAGTTTAAAGATAAAGGTCTTTCTTGAGCGGGGGGGGGTTAATGGGACATTAAGGTCAGAAGAAATAACATACAAAAAGAGGGAGACTTATTCTTCACAAAAAGACTATTAGAGGATGCTTGCTACATAAAAAAATGTGTTGTAACCTTGAATTTTTGGTCTGACTAATGGATTTGATTTAAAAAGTCAAACAACTTTTCATTAAGGGGCATTAAAGTTTCTTTAGTTCCCAAATGATACTTTGTCATAAATCTAACTTCCACTAAAACTTCCTGAAGTTTCATTTTAAATGAGACTCTTCTACTCACCATTCTTCCTTCTCTTGACGATTTCTGTGCTTTGTAAAATCCACATGATGTTGGAAACAAATGAAAGTCTATAAGTGGGAAAGCCACAGCACTCAGACACAACATTCTAGCAGAATGAGACGGATGGGAGACTTCAGAGCTGACCCGAACACAGCCGCCCATTTCTCTGGGTGCTCTTTTTTTGGTTGCACAAGGGCACACAAGCATTTTGTGCCACTATGACCTCCACACATGCGAATACAGACGCACACAGTGTTTTCTTTCCATCAACTTTTCTGAGAACTTAAACTTGCTGCAATCGTTACTGACCCCTTCTGCAATCAGACATGAGGGCTTCTTTTAAGAAGCTTTCTCTAGGTCCAACATCACAACCAAACCCTGCAAACAGGGAGAGATGGCGATGGAGAAACAAAATGAACGAGTAATGAAGTAGGAGACACTAAGTAGAATCACAGCCTACATTTATCATTAATGCATTTGCAGGATCATGTGAGAAGAAGTAAAAACATATTAGCAAATGTTTTTAAAAATGAAAAGTCTTATTTCTGCCCCAACATAAACCGAAATGGAATATTTTTTGACACTATGAACGTTGAAAAATGCACCCTGTTCATCAAAATGTTATAAGAAGCCTTATGTCTTAAAAAAATGAATGTGTGGGTAAGCCATGTAATGCCCATGAGTGCCTCCTGTGCACCTTCAGCATCACATCAACTAAAACAAACTTCAAAAAAGATTGGAGATCAGTTGAAGGACAAGTGTCCTTCAACCAAGAAACCTTTTTTGGATTTTAATGTTTAGATATCAGTTCTCAAAGGCCATAAACTCAGATATGTTGAAGGGGTAAATGTGTAAGGAAGACAAAAAAACCCTGCAGACAGTTAAAATCCACATCCTGATGTGTTTACCAGAGTCACGTAAATCCATCTTAAAGGAAATAAATAAACAGTAAAAAAACACAGTATCCTTTTTATAATGTAGGACTTTAGGGGTGTATTCAGACTAAAAAATCAGTTGGTTTGGACAGAGTCTGTTTAATTTGGTCTGAAATTAGTTCTGATCATTAGGTTTTGTTTGTATTCAGATTGCCATCAACCAGACATTTCTCATTTGAATCCACACCAGTAAACAAAACCATGTGACTAAAGATCTCTTCAATCATTGGCCAGGCATCATGAGGGCAAGGCTAAGCAGAAAGAATAATGGACAGAATAACAGTCCTTGTCAGGATAGTTCACTTATTCAAACTTCCTATTTCGTTGACCAATTTAAAAATAAACCTTAAAACTTTTTACTTACTACTTTGGTACGGCAGAGTCAGACTGCAAGACAGTTACTGAGGACACGACGGCTAAGAAGGTAAGCTGATAAGTGTTTATGACATATGGATTGCCGGAAAAACCAGTGAGAGGCAATGAATGTCATGTTAAAAGCTGTTTTGATGAGCCTGCATTCAGACGATCTAATTTCAATAAGTTGCTGTGTCTCATCGTCATGGTTGCGTCCTTCCTACTCTGTGTACATCGTAATGACCGGCCGTTTTGGTCGAGTTATATCGCTTTGAGCACGAAGCCTGTTCAGACTGAAAAAACTCAGAGCAAACGTGGAGCTCAGTCCAGTTGGGTCAGAGAGCGGTTTCTGGTCCCGGAACAGGGTCCGCTTGATAGTTTTTAGACTAAAAAAATGAGTTCCAGATTATCGGGAGACGCAAAATCTGGTTAACTTTGAGCGAACCAAATGTGTCCAGTCTGACACTCTAAGAAAACAGATTAAGTTGTGGTGAAGGACACCAAAGACGTATTTTCACCGTCACTCTTGTCGCTGGCAGATGCTAAAACAGCAGGGTTGAACAAGGTGAAGAACAAGGCCGTGGCTGACAGGCATGACTAGGCACTCATGATCAGAGGGAGATGGTTGAGTGAAGGCTGGAAAGGCTCAGAAAGTTCCTGCTACCAACCCTCTTTCTGGAGAACTGTTAAAAAATAGCCAAGTCATGCTGTCCATGATGCTGCACAGAATCAAGTAGGAATAGAAAATGGAGGGAGAGACTACGGTCACTTGTCTTCTTTGAATGTATGAGAGGTTGGCCATATGCAGCTTTGCCATTGGCTGTTGGTTTGCCTCTGTGGCATCTGTTTGGTGGGTTGAGTTAATGTGTGGCGCTAAAATGCTGAGTCATCAGGGTGGCTCACAGCTTTTTCTTCCTCCATCTGACTGAGCATCAGCATCGTGTGAGTTAGTGATCATGTATGTTTATTGTGCTATTCTTAATTCTGTGGATGCAGCTACCAAGGGACCTTTTAGCATTGTTGCTGCAGAATACTACGCAGCCTCCAACTCCACACAGAATGCTGTTTCACGCTCACCCTTAGGTGGGGCGTTTAGGATCTCTGCTGCACGTTTGGATTTTTCAACACTCGCTTGTTCCTCAGAACAGAATCTTTTTTAAAACAGGCTCATTTCACTTTTATTTTGTCCCGCCCAGGGCAGATCGTAGGGGTTTTTAGTGGTGTCATGGCTGTGCAGCTCTTTGTGCATTCTGTGTGTGTGTGTGGGTATGTGTGTGTTTTTTTAATTTTATTTATGTTGTAACCGGTGGGTGGTGGAGCTGTAGGTCAGGCCAGGAAGGGACTGTGGAGCCGATACGCCTTTTTTTTTATCCAGATGATTGACCGTGGAGTACTTCCTCTTGAGCAGCAGCTGGATGAGCAGCTGGCTGGTGGTGCTAATTCCAGTTTGCACAGGTGTGGGTACCTGTTTTATTCCTTCTTTTTCATGACTGGTGTGATCACATGTCACAACCCACTGAGCTCTCTTTTTTATAGTAGGTCACTAAGATCATTGCAAGATTTTTTTTTCCTTTTGGGATTATGCTCTTGAACACATCTGTTGAAGCTATAAGTTCAGGAGCATCAAGAGTAGCTGCACCCAGCAAAAATTTGCCGCCTGTGAGTGAAGTACTCCCCGGTTTTTGTTCAACCAAGAACAAACGTTTCCTTTAGTACCTTACTGCAAATAATCGGTGTAAGTGGGGTGCAAAAATAGACAGCCACATGCATTTTTGTGGTGTTTGCACAAAATTAGCCATGTTTAACAGCCCTCCCTTTGGTGATTTTGTGCATGCGTGGGTTTTCTCTGGGGACTCCGGCCTCCTTCCACCATCCCAAAAAAACCATGCTTCATAGGTTAATTGGTTACAGTAAATTGTGTGTGTGTGCATGGGTGTGTGATTGTGGCCCTGTGACAGACTGGCGACTTGTCCAGGACGTCCCCCGCCTTCCCCCATGAGTGGCCGGGATAGACTCTGGCAGCCCCGTGACCCCGTAAGAGACAAAACGGCTTAGAAGATGCACGGATGAATGAATGAATGCCTCTCTTCTATTATGTGCATGCGAGGTACACAAGCATTCTCGTTTTGCGTGCAATTGCGCACAATAAAGGAGTCCTGTCAATGCAACTCTGTGTGGCGTTTGGGTGATTAAGCATTGGAAACATGCCAATTTTTAACAGGATCCATACAGAACTGGAGGATAAAGCTGCTGGACTCGCAGCAGCGACAGACAAATTAACAGAAAATAACAGGTGTTGTCGTGTGGTGCTATGCTCCGTGTGTCGTCAGTACGTGACCACAAACAGGTTTAATGTCAGACAAAGTCTTCACGGACTCAACTTTAGGACGTGGCGGATAAAAAACAAGAAACGTTGGAATTTTTAAACATAACAGACATTATTATTCTCAACAGAATACTTTGGTGTCCCTTTTTCATTAGCAGCATCTCCCAACCCCCCTCCAGTCAACACATTGCACCTTTGGTTGGTAGCTTCCAACGCTCTCCTCTGTAATCTCTTACTCTGAAAACTTTTGAGGCCCCTGTGAGTGCATATTAACGTGTCTTTGGACACAATCAGTAAAAGTGTGCACTGATACATTAATACCATCATCTAAACAGCAGCTGCTCAGCCTTAGCAAACAGAGAATGTGTACAAGCAGGGAAAATCAAAATTGCCCATTTTAACAAAGGCACCTGCTTATTTTAGACTTCTATGTGCAAAATCTTACATTTAGCTGATTTTGTATTCACAAGGCTGTAAACAAAAATTGCCATACATGTACCTTCAAAACCCTTTTTAGTTGTGTTTCAAAACTCTCAAACTTAAAATTATAAATAGCACGTTTCTTATTTTGAATTTCTACGTCGAGTTTTGGATGACAGCGGCAAAAAAATAGAAACAACTTGAAGATGCAAAACAATTCACCTTGGGCTCAGTGACAAGTGACACAGCTGTACCACAAGTCACAAGTAATTGACGTGCCATCAAAGGGATTTGACAAAGGAAGGCTGTGTCTGACAAATGCACGCCATCTCCATTCATGTTGCATCCTCACATCTCTCCCAGCTGTCACTGCAAGGGAGGAGCTGCAGTGAGAAAGAAGGAAGCACACGATGACTACATCGTTTTTTAGGTTTCCCTCACATCTCGCTTTCATCTCCGCCTCTCAGCCTGTATACTATGTTTATTTTTTCTCTTTCAGCCTTTATCCGGTGCCTCTTTGTACTATCACTTTCTCAGCCTATCCTGACAGGTTTCACAGGCAGGGGTCTGAGGCCAGCTGTTGCTATCAGATTTGAGTTCTTTCAAGTGTTCTTACAACAACGGGGAGGGTTGGCGCTGCTGCTGCTGCTGCTGCTGGCGAGATGTGTGTTTGTGTGCCAACAGCCAAGAAGGAACACCTCACTCATTTCTGGAGCTACATGGGAACACTGAGGAGGAAAAAATAAGCAGAAAACAAACTATTTAATTTAAAGTCTGACTCCGATCAGACTTTTGATGTATTGTAGAAGCATTTTTTAACCCTTGTGCTATCCTATGGGGTCAAGATGACCATTGACGTGTTCTCCCTACCATGACAAAGGTGGATAAAGGTGAAGAGGATTTCATGTAATCCATGGACACCAGTGAAGATCACAAATCATTGAAGAAAAAAGGTTCAGCGCACTGTCTAGTGGGTCTAGATGACCCAACTCCCAATGTTAAAGTGCTCAGGATAGCAGAGGGTTAATGATGATTTTGCCGTTTTTAGCCAACATCAAAAAACCTGAGTGGTTTTCTAGGACATAGTTTCTGCAGCATGGAAAGAGTTTATCAGAAATTCACTTCTGAGTTCTGCGCAGTAAGCCCGACCCCATTCCCCATCATTTCTCTGTTTACAAGCTCTACTGCTAGCTTACAGCCCCTCACAATCCCAACATTACATTAGCGCTGCAACAGAAATGGTGGGCAGTATCAGAGCTATCCAGCCGTACAGTCTTTTCCCAGATGGCAGCTCAGACGAGGAAAAGCTGCTACGTCACTGTTATGAGCTCTATCCAACTGCATTTTTTTTCCACAATGATTGAATGAAGAAATATTCAGAAACAACATTTTAGGCTTAATTTTCTTTGTATATACCCTCCATCATGAACAAAAAAGCCACTAGAACACGGTAATGGGAGTACAACCAAGTAACTCAGACTATATATGTCCTTTAAAATAAAAACAACTTGTATATAAACTAACAGGGAGCAAACATAAAGTTTGGCATTTCACAAACACAAAGTTGGGATTTAACAAGGTCTTTGAACTTTGTCACCAATTAAGCTCCAAATCCTCAGGAGGGAAAAGTTTAACCAATCAGAACAAAGCTTTGGGGTACATATCTATTTCTACTGAAGCAGATGTGAGGTCCCTTCACACAAACCCATCAGAATGCCACGGATCAGCTCATTTTCCACACAGATTTCTAAAACTGGAACCATTTTGGAGTTTCAGGCTTTGGCAGCCTCTGTGCCCACAGAACAGAGAGTCCAGGAAGTGAAGGGGGAATATCTCAATGCTAACACACTCATTGTTCCGTTTCATTATTCATGAGCACTAATGGAGGCTTGGATAGGAACCACCGCCAGACGTTGGGCTGAGAGCAGGATGAGTGTTTTTCTCACCTCTGTATTTTCCATAGGCCTCTTTCTCTCTCTGTTTCCCCTCTCTCTGACCATTTTTAATGCTGACACAGGGCTTTAGCAGGGTTTCAATGAGGAAGAGCTCTCAGGCTGCAGGGTGAGTAATCAGACACAGAGATGGTCTGGAATGAATAATCCAAAGGGGGCAACCGGAACAGCTATATCGACACATCCTTCCTCCATGAAGATCATTTAAAACACTGCAACCGTAAGAAGACCTGGATTTTACAACAGTTCAATGCAAAAAATATACCTTGTCAAGTAATTTAGTTCAGACTAGAATTTGGCCACGACTTGATTTTGCCAAAACCTATTTCTGACTGTTTTTCTTTTTTATCCATATTAGGCAGGGGGGAAAAAACAAAAACTGAATGAATTATTCAGCTTTGAGGCGAATGCTCTGATTCACAGTCATAATGGGAGGCTCTAAAATGGTGTACCATTCTGTAACCCCTCATATATATTTCAAACCTTGGCAGAGTGTCTGTCATGCAAGAAGGGGAATGTCTAGACCAGCTGGAAGTAAATAAGAGGCAAAAAAAGCAACGTTTTCCTAGGCCAAATGAGGCCTCCGGGAAGTTTAGCTTCCTTTAGATCATTTTCAATGATTGTCCCCAACTCTATAAATGTCAATGGGACCACAGAGTGAAGCAAATGCTTCTTTGAAGGGTGGCACACTTACAAAAATGGGTTTAAGGTTCAAAGAATGATTGTGTGTTCATTTTCCTCACTTGCTCTCATTGAAGACTGCATGGAAGCTTAAACAACAGCCTTTTTTTAAAATGAAAAATCTCTGACCCTTTAATGAGCAAACAGGCAGCCTCGCACGGATCTGAGATGTTTCAGATCAGGATCATTTCAGCTTCCACCATTACTATCCACATGCCTTTGGGCACCTCCTCATTTCCACCCACTCACTCCTGTTTCATAACACAAGGTATTGGCACTTTTAAGTGTTATTTTGTTCCTGTTTACTCGTGGCTGAACACAGGGTATTGTGATGAGGACCAATCAGCTGTGGGAATGAGGTGTTGCCTGTGTCTAACAGCCCCGTCTCAGCTGTAGAGCAGCTTGCTGACTCTCTGGCTCAGATAATTGCTGTCTGGATTCTCCCTGCTCAGCAGATTGTTCCAGACCTTAATGAGGAAAAAACTGTGTTGGAACACGGAAAGGTATTCTGGCTGCGCAGGAGGCTGGAGCACAGAGACATTAAAGGTACCATGGTGCACCAAAGCTAATCAAAAGACTCAAGTGAGGGTAAGAAAACACTGAGCTGTTATTGGAAATTAGAGCAAAGGTGCTTTTAATAACTTGGAGAGAAAAAAATGGTTGCCAAGCTGCATCTGTCAGTTATTCTTCAACTCTATGGATGGAAGGGATTAAAGTTAGGATTCTTTTTATATTATCTTGTGAAGCAATGGGACATAAACATGGAATCAGAATTTTAAGGGAATACAATGTAAAATCTTAATAATGATAATAATAAACCAGTTTTCTTTTATTTTCGGCGAGGGGGGGTATCTTTCGCTCTCACAATTTACATCTCCATACATGATCCACTAATCGATACAGAAAAGAATCAACTAACTTTGTGGCGTTACAAAATAGTCCAATTCTTTAACCTAAATATATAAAATATATAAATGTATTATTCATTTGAAGGTTAAAAACATGAATGAAAATGTCTTTCCATTGATAAACTTTTTTTTTTATTCTAAGCACCAAAAACCAAATGCTCTTGACGTAACAGCTTCATACATAAAAAAAAATCACATCATTTATTGAAATCTAGTAGTGAATACAACACCTATCCCTCTCTGTGGTTCACCTTCAGCCAATTGGAACTGACCTGACTGGGTGGAAGCAATCGACGTCGTATACATGACGTCGTGATCGGACGTCATGTATACAAAAAGACAGTAGAGACACGACAGGAAGAGAAATCTTTGCTTCTTGATCGATTTTATACCCTTTTATTAGCCTAATCTTATTTGTATGTGTGGCTTTTAACCGATACTTTTGTTACTTCCAGTTCTAGATCAATGTTTTTATACCTACAGGATCTTCATCTTTTCCATCCCTAATTTTGAGCGATTGCACCAAGCCTGAAAGTCATTACCCACAATATTAAATGATTTACAATAAAGAAAGGCTAGAATCTGAAATTCTTTCACTTTACTTTGTAAAAACCTGATAAGTTCAGGTACGAGCATGAATAGAGAAATGAGAACAACCTCACAGGAAGTGCCGAAGCGGTTTTCTGCTTTGAACTCTTAATTATTAATAAACTCTGTGGAAAAGTGGATCTTAAAAATAAGAGTGTGTTTTTGCAGGCATTGTTAACATGTCCCACAGAGAGAGCCTTTGGAGAACACAATTTAACTGCAAGTGATCTCATTGCCGCGTTGCTCTATGTCGTCATTTCCCAATCTACTTTGTCTCCGTTCGCTCAGTCCCCACCGGTCCTCCCACTGTATCAATTATTACAAACTTTTGTATGGGTTTGGCTAATGGGCACTTGATTAATGGTAGGGACTCAGCACAATGCCATTAGCCTTCTGACTCCCTTAGAGAGCTGAGGAATGAAAAGAGGCAGGGAGGGGGGAAGGAGAGGGGGAAAGGCAGGGAGACTTGGGGTGAGGCCCAGGAAGAGAAATGACCGAGATGGGTGAGGAGAGTGTAGACGTCTACAGCGGCACTGCAGTAGCAGTCATTACGGCCAAAGGAGTGAATAATAATGACGGCAGTGTCTTCCGATGGGAGATCCAATTACTGCCATGACAAAGTGGCTCACTTGATGATTTGAAGCATTTTAAATTCAAGCAAAATTAAACATTAATGGAATTTGTGGTAAAGATTGCTACCATCACAGAAAGTATCTGGACTCACTTTTTCTTTTCAGGACAGAATGTGCGGCAGACTGCACACAGTCTTTTGAGATCTGTTCCACTGGCTTCATGCAAACTCACTTTTTAGGGAGTTCGGACCCCCGCTGGCCCCAACCATCAGCTGATAATAAAGAACTACTTTCTACTTTGTTACTTTCTCTTCTTAACAGGCAAATGTCAAATATTTGGAATTAGATTCATTTGATGTATTAGGTACCCTTTGAAATTTGAAAAAGTCAAAGGTCGCTGACAAAATAAAAAACCAGCTACATATATATATAAAAAATGTTTATTCTTACATGCAAATGGCATGATTATTATTTTATTTTTATTTTTTTTTCAGATTCTACTTTTGTTGACCTGGATGAGCTTTTAATCCTCAACCAACTTTCATCTATCTGAGAAAGAGCTGCCTTTAACCTTTTCCGTCTTTCTTTGCTAGGGCTTGGCAATATGGCCAAAAATAAAATATACAGTTTCCTTTTAACCAAACTCCATTCATGATTAAATATTTTTTTCTCCCTCCATTTACAGGACATATTTTACAAAAACTGTTATATGTCAACGTCCTGGAAGTTGGCCTGAACACAAAGTGCAACAAAATATAAGCTTGACATAAGCTAAATGTTTGTAAAACGCTGCTGCGGTTGTTTTATTACAGGCCCCTAGCTTTAGCATCTCTCGTAGGGATAGTCCTGATAGTCCACAGAGTTCCTCTGTTTCAGGTGTTGAAACAAGTAAGTCGTACTCCCACTATAGGTAGCAACAGGTTTCAAACGGATTTTCCAGAGAAGACTTTGTTGATCCAAGTCTTAAGTGGCAAAAACAGTTCCACAGAACTGAAGAAACTGTTCCTGTATTGGGAACAAATTCCTGTTGGTGAGTTGTCATTGTAACGTCAACGTGTAGCCAGAAACAGGCGGGCGGATATTACTCAGAACAGTGGAAAGAAAACATTGAGCTGGGAACATAAAATCCAGATTTTCCCAAAGATAAATCTCCTAAAACAGCAAATTCAAATGTATTGATTAAATTGATTTATGGCCAGCCGTACGTCAGGCCTCTTGTATCACCTAAGTACAATTATACTGCTAGGTTCTGTAATGGATCCTATAAGAGAATTGACAACATTTTTTTTTTCTTTTTTGTATTTGATTCCTGTCCAGTTCAGGGTCAAGTTTGATGTTTAAATTCTGATTCTCCTTGAACTGTGCCAGATCAACTTTGGGTTTCTAGAAGCAGCAGTTTTTGAGAGACACAACTTGTAAATCTAGCTACCAACAAAATATAAATCGATTTTTTTATCACATTCTAGAATTTAATTTATGGCTTTTGACGAAAATCCTGTTTAATGGCCATAGTCCAGGTGAACATGTGACATGCAGGGAACCTCAGCCGAAATCCTCAAAGTTAATCAACAGTTAGAAAACTGCAAAGCAACAACTCTACAACTTATGGCAGCGACTGAAGCAGAACAGTTTTATGACAACCCCTAGGCTAAACAGATGCCTCTCAGTTGTTTGCAGATGCTCTCATCATATGAAGCCGTGACTCCAGTTCTGACAGTTGTTTTTTGAGAGTCATCAGTTAATGAGCAAAGCAAGAGGGCTGATCTCCTTAAACCTCCAGCACACTGATCAGTGCTGCAGTAAGACCGTTCAAGAGTCCCGTGAAGGCTGTAAAAATGATTCAACACCATTATGGGGCTTCAGCACCGCCAGTAGATTAGACCTGAGCAGGTATGGATGCAAAGAGGCAAGCAGAGCAACAGGGATGGCAGACGATTTGTCAAAATGTGTGCAGTGCTTTATATATCACAAGGTTCCGTAAATTAATGCCATTTTGCTGATATGATTTGCCACCACCTGCTGAGGCCCCTTCACTTTAGCGCAGAGTGATCCATATATAAGGATACAAAGTAATAGATTATGATGTCTTACTTCTCAGCAGATATGTACGCATTATTAACGCTTACAAACAACCCAACGCATAAACAAAGCTCAACAATGAGTCATGCTGGCTCATGCAGCTTTAAAACACAGATCAAAACAAGCACACGGCAGACAAAAAAAAAAAAAACAACACAAACACAACTGCAACAAGCAGATGCTTGCAGGCTGGAGACAATGTATTTCGGACTATTTTTCAAATGAACATCCATTTTCAGAATGATCTGAGTCGGGGAAGAGAGTATCATTCTTCTGACTCCATTTTCTGTTGCTAGACTGGTTCTATGATAATCAGATAAAGACAGAGGGCTAGCAGAACAGCTCCAACTCATTGGCTTTTCTTTGCCGTAATCATTTTTGGTTGAAAGTGGCAGAGATTGAAGTGTTTTTCTCAGCTGACAGGAAGATCTCTGACACTGATTAAAGGGCTTTGCGGTGTTGCCTTGTATTACATTACCTATACACATAGGTGACGGTGATAATAAATAAAAATAAAAGTGTGATTTAAAAAGCTCTCTCTGTCCCTGTTGATGCTGCGGTGGGCACAGAGGCTAGAGCTTTGTCACACGGGTGGGAGGCAGCCGAGTTCATGCTGCCGTAGTGAATACACAACCTTTCCTCTGCATCCTCCTGTGGAATCAGCTTGAAATCACTTCATGTTCTGTAAATGTTCCCATGGTTATTGTGAAATGCACAATAACCATCAGCCACACACTCTACAGTTAAAGGAGAGAAGGATTAGGCAAATAAAAAACAATTTAATAGGAATGACATAAAGAGAAACTCTGTCACACTGTGGTATTTATTTTGAGAAAAAAAAAAGCTCCAAAGACAGAATTAGGTTATCAAATGTTTAAAAGAATGGCTAATCAACAAACATGCAAACGGCATGTCTTTACATTGTTTCCCGCTAATATAAAGAACAACACAATCACTTGAAATTGATGTCTGAATATGCAAACCTGATTGGTTAAAAGTGTACCCAAGAATAGTCCTGCACTATATAGTCTATCAGTAGCTAGGAGGTAGGGAAGAAATTCAAACATAGCCTAAAACGTGTTTGTAACACGCTACTTGCTAGCCATGTTAGAAGCGTTAGCAAATTAACTCTAGGTGTAACTTCCAACCTTGTTTCCAGTATTTTAAAAAAGCTGACTGATATCGCTAAAACTACGATATCAGTCGTGACTAGGCTAACTCCCACCCTTGTTAGTAACATGTAAAAAAAAAACCAGTCCAACCGCGCTAGATGTTAGCTATGTTAGCAAAATTACAACGACACCCAAACAAACATGTACCTCTCAAAATCAGTAAACAAAACCAGAATTAATCCATAAGTGAGGCGCTCCAGATAATAAGGACAACTGTCAGTTTTTTAAAAAAATTAAGACTTTTAAATACACCTCATAGTGCAAAAAATAGAAAGTCAGCAAAAAAAAAGTAAAGAAATAAAATAAGGTCTTCGGACCGATTTCATGTAATTTGATACAGAAAACACAGACATTTCAAACTAATACAGTTGCTCCAGAAGAAAAGGCCTATTTGCTGAAATAAGTCGGTGGAAAAAGCTCACAGCTTTAAACCATTAAAAATGGTTTTTTAAATGAAGCAAAGAAGAGGCAGCAATGTAGATTTTAACATTAGTTTCATACCAGATAGTTACTTTTGTTTTCTTTGGTATAGGAAAAGCCTATGTTGTCTAAATAATATCTTTCCAATTTTGTCATCTTTTGATTGTAGGTCCTGAGGGATGTTATCTAGTTGTCAGTTTTTCTTTTAAATGTTTTTGAAAACATAACTGTCTGGTAGTAATGCGATAACAACAGACTATAAAATATTAAACATTTGTTAACTGAAAACACAAATTATACTTTTTTGTGTGTTGTGTTCTGTTGAGAAAAATAAACTTCAATCAAAACACTGTTCAAAACTATTAGTTTCCACACACACATGCACAAACACGAAAAAAAAAAAAAACACTCACACAGATCCGGGCACAGATAACATTTTTGGGTCATTCAGAGCAATCGCTTGACTAAGGCTTCAATAGGGTTTTGATTGCTCCATCTACCTCAACAGGTCAGCTAACATCGTTTATGACAGCAAGCCAGAGTACACTCACAGTTAACACGCATCCAGTGGTTAAGGGCTAAAATCAATTTTCTACCAAAAACAGCTAAGCACATCAGCAGGTGACGACAGTGTTGTGGTGAAACACATCAATAACTGGACTTTGTAGAGTCAGGAATCAGAGATGCATCAGACTAAATGAGTATGAATTATGAGAGAGACACCTAATGCAATTTAGAGTAGACATAGTAAAAAGTAGTTGGAACATTTAATAACACTGAAAATGTTGTTTGACTTTGTTCCTGGACATTTGTGAGAAGATTTGCTTAACAATTCAGTTTAAAATAATTTATGATAGTCGAAGTTACAGTCGGGTTTTCATCGTAAAATAAAAAAGAAGCAATTTTCAACCATCTACATTTATAACATGTGTTTTTGTCTCTTCAAAAGATACTTCTTTTGAAGAGACCCATATTTTCTTTTCAAGAATTTAGTTTCCTACAATTTTCATTTATTGATAAAAAACTTAATCTGTCTTAAATTATGATACAAAACATTGACAAAAAAAAGCGTAGCAACAAAAGAAGTAGTGCAGTAAGAATGGTCCTTACTGCACATTTGTCTTGGCTTCACAGTGCAATAGTTTGTTTTAGATGAGCTTGGCTGCTTAGAACTGATCAACATTAGAGTGTCTTACCGTTCTCATCAGGAGCGTCCAGTTTTAGAGTTAAGTCGATGTACAGATACAATAGTTAAGATATCTTAACAATGGCGTCATATTTGCATCGCCTCTAGCAATCAGGAATTCAGCTTTGGTCTGTGTGGTGTTGATGAGAATCTGATCGTTCTCCTCCTTAACTTTATATTTTTCTTATTTGCATCGAGATAATAATAAAAAGATCCTCTAATTTTATTCTTCCTCTTCCGAGTAATGCGGGACAGCAAGTCATCGAACTCGGCCACAAAGAGACTGAAGTACCGGTGAAAGCGGCGTCATTCAGCCGCAGCTCCTGCAGTAGATCACCGTACCGAGAGAATCTCTGAATCATGTCATGAACTCAGACATGGAGACGTAAATACTGATGTTTTTATAGGGCTCCTTAAAATAAATAAACCCGATTTGTCAGCATCATCCGTGTCTTTGATGCATTATTATACAGTCAATGCTCCCATGTAGCGATCAGGCTAAAAACATTCGACGGAGGCTCCTCCCACACACAGCGGATGTGTCAAGTTTATGAACACATTTTTGGACACGCATCAAGCAGACAATTGGTTGTGCGTCAAAAGAGAGGCGGCAAATGTGCTGTGTGAATGTAGAGTTAGAGCGCTAAAGATCAACAGCACTGACAAAGATAGTATGTAAATATCTACAGTGACAAAACTGCAGAACAAATCATTTCCTTTCACTCAAAATTGTGTTTACACTCAGTTTGTGGGTCCCAAAAATGTGAGAAGTGAAGGATAACTGTACCAAATGTAATCGAAACGTTGGTATGTGTTGCACTTTGTCGAGTTTATCGTTCTATTAAACTATGATATTGGCTTTTAAGACGATCTCTGCTGCTTTTACACCCGCAGCATTCTCCCTTTGCTACGGCTATAATCTAATTGAGTAAACATAACGGGCACGACATGACAATGATTGTCATGGCAAACATGCACTTCTCTGACAGTCAGCAGTTGTTTATAAAATATGCCTTTCGTATTCTATAGTTTGAAATGAATTAAGAGACTCTATCCCCAGATGCAGCTTCTGCAGCATCAGTGAGATCATCCATATGCAATAAAGAAATAAAACAGTCACAGAGTTCAGCTGAGAGATCTGCAGCTCCTCACTGTGGATGGTTGAGGTGTGTCTTGTTAATTACAACGATAATACGAATTGCTAAGAGCTACATGTTCCTCCACAATAAATGCAGTGTGGAAATGGTTTTGACAACCACAGATAACTGATTATTTGCTTCTAATTATTTGCAGCTTTTAAAAAAAGCATGACTACAAAATACTGCATTTGTGCAGGCATTATAGGAATGCAGGCTGCAGGCCAGAGTAGTGGTTCGAACCATTGACGGTATATATAGAAACTGGGCAAGTGATCCCTCCCCCTTTGCGTTCCAAACAGGAAGTACCTGCTGGCTCCAATAAACCAAAATCCCATAGACTTCCATAGAGAGGTCATTAAAGTTATAATCTGACCAATAAGATGCCTTAGAAAAAGCATGTGGTTCCCGCTGGCCCCCACCTCGAATGCTTGATTGACAGATTCTCTCAAGCCTTTCAGCGGAAGGCATGTGGACTTCTAACAGGCTTACTCATGATTGCAGCAGTAAACATTTACTCACACCGACTCGGACCAATCATAGTCGACTGTCTCCAAATTGCGGCGCCGATGTGGCATAAAATGGCATAAAAATGGTACCTGAATTGGCTTCATATCGCTGGAGACAGATGTAAAAGGTTTCTAATGGTGACGTCACACCCGGCTCTAACCATCTCTATTTACAGTCAATGGTTAGCACTCTTGCCTCGCAGCGAGAAACCCTTGGTTCGAATGCCGCCTGGGACCTTTCTGTGTTTGCATATTCTCCTCATGCATGTTTTTTTTTTTCTTTCCTGACACTCCGTTTTCCTCCCACAGTTCAAAAACATGCTTAACAGGTTAATTGGTGGCTATATTCTCCTCAGGTGTGAATGTGTGAGTTCGTGGGAGTCCACACTTTTACTCAATAGTAGTTGGGATAGGCTCCAGCAACCCAGTGGCCTAAAAAGGTATACATCATAAATGTAGTTTATCAACATAAATGTCACTACCCCTTAATTGACGCCCCTTGAAATGACTGAAGACACAAGACTGGAAAGTAAAAGTTAAATATTAGCAAAGACATAAAATGTATACCTTCAGCGACTATCTAGGCCAAGCTATTAAAATACCAGGGCTGTGACGATCGGAGAGTGGCAGCACGGATGATGGAAAGCATTTCACATATTAGCTCCTTGATCATATCAAAGCATCAAAGATTGCTTAGAACTGCAAACATGCATCAAAGAGAATGGCATTAAAACAGTTGGGAACTTTATAAGGTGTCACTTGAGTTATGGCAGGGATTCAGACAGATTTAAACCGCCTGGGTTAGCCTGTGGCAGTGTGACAACTGACAACCAAAAGTGACCCTGTGCTGCTATGAATAACTGCAGCACCTCCAAAACAGAGGCAAAGACAGCATCTGTGGTACGCAGTCTCTGAGAGGAAAGAAGAGAACAATGGCAAAAATGGAAGAAAATGATAAGAAAGTTGCTTTTTTTTCTGTGATGCTAGTATTCTGTTGTGAGAACCTCTGTTGGTTAAAAAAGTCTTAGCAGAAAAGGAGGCTCAGCTTCTTCTGTAGCTGCTTTTGCAACTGAGATTATAAGTATAGGTGTGGAGTTTAGAAAAGATGAAAAACATAAACCTGTAGGCTCTGCTGCTTTGAGTCCATAGGGAGGCAGTGAATGCAGTGGCTTTCCCCTTATCTTCTCAATGCTGCATACAAGTAATTTCACAAGTGTCCCAGTTATCTTCAGATGAGTTTCTCAAGGGGAAGAGCTCAAAGACAAAGAGGAATTTGAGATGTCTTAACCCTCAATAGCCATATTGGAAGTTCTTCCAGCGCGTGACCTTCCAGACCGACTCCTGACATTATCAGTCCCCATGGATAGAGAACTACATGATTATTTAAATAACTACAGACCACCTGAGGGCAGCTAGAAAAACAAAGTCTTTCTTTGGTTGACAGTTATTTACCTCACTAAATGTGTCTCCCAAACTGCTAAAAAAAAAAAAAAACTTGCTTTTCAGGTTCTATTTTATTGAATTAATTTATTCTAATAAGCAACACAACCTCTAAATTACTGTATATCTGCCTTAAGTAGCCTGGGCGTTTGTCCCAAAAGTTCGGCAGCCGGCAAGACATTTATGAGAGACAGGTGTTAGTTGTAGAGCAGCGTCTAACAGAAACAAACAATTGTTAGACCCGGCGGCTATTGGAAAATGGTGTCATAAAGAGACGTGCCACATTTGGAAGATATGCGGTAAGAAATGTGTCCATCCAGCCAAGCCTTTGACACCACCGACCACAGTAATTTATTCCAAAGATTAGAGCATGACATAGGAATAAGAGGATCTGCCCTCCACTGGTTTGAATCCTATTTATCCGATAGGTTAACCAGTTTGTTAATGTCAATGGACATTCCTCTCAGTGCACTCGAGTTAGCTACGGAGTCCCACAGGGCTCAGTTCTAGGACCCATCCTGTTTATGATTTATCTGCTACCATTAGAAAACATAATCAGGAAACACAGCATTAATTTTCACTGTCATGCAGATGATACACAGTTATATTTATCCATTAAACCTGACCAGAATGACCCTATAGAGAAACTGAACACCTGCATCAGAGACATCAAGAACTGGATGACAATTAATTACTTCCTCCTAAACCCAGGAAAAAAACTGAGGTCATCATACAAGGTGCTACAAACCTGAGAGATGCTCTGTCTGATCAGATAGTGTCCCTGGATGGCATAAGTATAGCCTCCAATTCCACAGTTAGAAACCTTGGGGTTCTATTTGACCAGGATTTATCATTTAAGGCTCACGTAGGCGTGTAAAACTTCATTTTTTCACCTGCGCAATAAAGCTAAGAACAGAAATATACTATCTTAAAGTGATGCTTAAAAACTCATCCATGCGTTTGTCACATCCAGACTGGATTACTGTAACTCCTTGTTAGCAGCGTGTCCTAGAGTTCCTTAAGAAGTCTCCAGCTTGTTCAGAATGCAGCAGCTAGATTGTTAGCAGGAACTAGCAGAAGAGATCACATCACTCCTGTCTTAAGCTACCAGCTCAGGTAAGAGAGGCCGACACCGTTTCTACATTCAAAGTTAGGCTTCAAACATTTCTCTTTGGACAGGCTTATTGTCAGACTAGCTTTTAATCAGAGAATATATAACTTATTGCTACCCCAACCTAACCTATTGTAATGAAATTTGGGGGCATAATTACAATTTTCATTACATCCATTATACATATTTCTCTGCAGAGGGAAAATGGTTTCATAAACCGGACCAGGGCCCCCCATTCCCTGTGCTTAGAATAATACTATATTGTATTAATATTGATGTAGTAAAAATGTAGATTTTTGATTATTGTTATTACCATTCGTTATATGTGCCATAGTGCATGCAACTCACTAAAAACATGTTTGAATTAAACTTCAATAACAATTACTTGCTAGTAGGCTGCTAAAAGTTAAAAGCTGTGGAAAGTATGGTTCACTGCACTATTCAAACATGTAGTTGTGGAGTCAGATAAGCCAATTCTTTTCTGAGAATTCTGGTACATCGCCTTTATATAGACTTCATATAGCACAATGTTAAAACACAGTTGTAGTATTGGCCTATATAAGTGAAACTGAATTGAATTGAATGTTAATGAACAGAGATGCGCTGGATTTTTAAAAGAAAAGTTACAAACAAATGGGTCAGCAAAAACAGCTATCAATGAGAAGTAGAATTCTTGTTAAATGCTCTGTCTAATGTCTTGAATAGTAATGCATTTTTATGTATAATTCTTTCTTGAAACACCATAGGGTTTACACTAACGTTTGTCCTTGTGATCAAAAAACAAACGCTAACATTCATTTACTCTTGACAAGTATATGGCACAGTTAGCAGTGACTCTTAACATGCCTGCAGTCATTTAACAGCAGCTTAGACTTTGTAGTCATTCATACTTTCACACCAGACAGACTAAAGAGAATAAAAAATGCGTCAGCTACAACTCTGGATCAAATCTCTGAAGTTCTACCCATTAAAAGGCATTTCAGCAGTAAAATATCACCCATCAAGCAGTTTTTAGATCAAAATGTGGACATCACAGAGCCCACGTGAGGGTTGAGGTGGAGGTAGGCGCCAATTGACCTCAAATGGCAGCACATGAGAAGTTCTTTCAGTAAGCCAGCTTGAATAGATGAGTTAGTAGCCATGGGGCTTGGGGTCCATTTGTAGAAGCATTCAGCTGGGCTTTTCAGCCTACCCAGCTCAACTTATATCCCGCCTGAGTGAAAAGGATAATCATGGGGCTTTGGATCTCGGGCACTCCCAAGACCCTTTGCATGATTCACTGTCTGTTCAGGCGAGCCAAACCAGACCCAGGCACATAGTGGCCAGAACCCCAGAGCCTGGCTAATAACAGGAGGATGGGAGGAATAAATACAAAGTAAAATTCTGTCTGTGAGCGATGAAGCCGTTAAATTAAATTGTGACGAGGGAGACTAAGGTGGGTCCCAGTAAGTGTTCCACAGAACTTGTAATTTGTGTACATGCATATCAGTGACAAAGAAACAAGGTAGAGGGTAAAACCCATAAGCCTGTGCGTCTGCGACACGCCGCTGAATACCTAATGGAGTTTCTGGGAACGTTTAACGGCGCATACTAAAACGCACTTTATGATAAGCAAAATGCAAATAATGTGAAAAACCAGCTGGAGGACATTTTTCAAAGTACAGTTACCGGGGTTGTAGTGGCAGCACAGATTAAGTTTCATGCTGCAGGTGAAAAAAAAAGGCATCTAAGGTTTCATTCTCTCTACCCCAGCAGTTCAAAACAATGCATTTCCTTCCACGATATAGTGATGAAAACAAATCCCCTGTTGAAAAAAGTGATTTGATTTGATTACTAAAAAAATGGTTAACTTATGATATGTATTAAAAAAAAGTGTGTGCCCTGGCTGATTACAGATGCAGGAGATACACTGCAGGTTACCTCCTGCAGCATGACTGCATCTGTGCTTCCTGCTTTTTCCGGCGCTTGCTTTTCCTGCACATTTGCAAACTTGGCAGGATCGGTGGTGCTTTTGGCAAGCTCGGGTATTTTTACCACCCAAAGTAAACAGAGTTACCTCAAATATGAGTGCGAGAAAGTTACTGTGGATTTGTTTCAAGTAAGAGAGTAGAAATAAATGTTCTATTTTTTTTGGTAATACATCCTTCCTCACTAAGATATGAAAAGTTAGTGTTAATAGTAGAGAAACCTGCTTAAACTCTTCTATATGCATTGAAGCAAATGCACAAAAGGGCAAAAAGGTTAGCATAAAGTAGCACGCCTGCAAAACCATTCCGCTGAGTTTGCAGTCTGGTTTTCTCCCCGGCTTTCTTAAAGCTGAACCCCCTCTAGTGTCATTTGACTTTGAAGGGAGAGGTTTGTGCTCTGAATGGAGCTGATTTGGATAGAAGAAAAAGACATTTAGGAGGCATATTTATTTTCCCAAAAAGACTGACAGAGCCATCAATAATAGGTGGGAGGGTGTAAATCACTGCACTGCATGTAAATAACCATAAGTCTAAAAAAGCTCAGAGAGCTTAAGAAGTGCTTATGTTTTAAATAAGTGCCTGTGACAAGCAATTTACTTATCTTATTATTTCAAGTGTGAAACATGACACGTACTGAAATAGCAATGTGACGTCTCAAACTGACAGCCCTGTTCATATGTCCCGAGCCGAGCGTGGGGGGTGACTCCTCCTGACCCGTGTTCAGTTACTCTGAGAGCACACAAGATGTCAATAAGACGGGTTTGGCGCATGGAGGCCATTGATCCTATGCTGAGAGGGGGAAACTAGAGAAAGACAAGACGCACAGAGAAGGAAGACAGCTCCACTGTATCGACAGACGAAGGAGAGATCTGGGGAGCTTTCTGAGGAATGAGTTTGCTCAACTTTTACAGCCTTATTCTGCCATCCAGGAAAGAAGTAAATACAGAAAAACAACTTTGTCTTTAAAAAATACATCATTTAAAGAGTATGTAAACATTATTTTAGAGGGTTTTTTTTTATTTGGGAAACTTTAAAGTGATACAGTCTAGAAATTATGTGGAAACTTCCTGTAAGTTTAAAAAAAAAGCAATTGTTGTTAAAAAAATATATGAGGCACTAGTTTGATAAGAAGCAGCAGCAAAGAGTAAAAAGTGCCAAATATTTTCTTTTGGTGCTAAACAATCCTCTGTTATTACCCTATTGACATGTTTTTTATTATTATTTTAATTATTTTTTGGAGGAATTGTAAACTCAAAGTTGTAGGAATAAAACATACCACCAGTTTAATTATTTAGTTTATTCACCATATGAAGAAAAAAAAAAGAATAAAAGAAAATGCATCTGGAGTTCCATTCCCCTGCAAAATTCTGCCTTTTCCCCCACTTTGATTTGTCATCATTGTGGATAAAGTTTAGATCTAAAATTGTGAGATTTCTACTCTTCATGAAGAACCTCTTCATAGTAAAGCTGATTTTTTCAGCCAACTGGAGGTATAAAATAAAAATAAAAAATAAAAAACAATATGGAATTCTTTCATCCAATTTTTGGCTTCTCCACATTTTGATCTGATGACTTCCAAGGATGAAATTTGGACTTGTGTGCTCATGCTCACAGCTGCTGACAATCAGGTGAAAATCAGCGTTAATCAGCTCCTGGTTGTCACCATCACAAGAGTCAGAGGAGTCACAATGAGCTGCATTTTGGAACACAGCTCTGCAGCTCAGGCAAACATTTTAAGAAACCAATTTATTCCTACAACAAATGGAAACAATCCTGTTTTTTACCTTTACTTCTATGCTGTTTTTGAGTGTTCTACGTTTTGTGAGAATGCTCCAGTCATTCTGGACTTATCTCTTCCACTTTTAAATGGGAAAGTCTATAACATTCATGTTTTTAAGTGTAAAAAGGATCGACTTTCCCTAAAAGGCTCCCGCTGGCACGTTTGTGACTTTGAAAGGAGGAAGAAAGATTTCTCTTTTCCAGACTCACAAGCTGCTCTTTCATTACATTTACACATTTACTACTCCTACCCACCACAAGACCACAATGTTCCTGAAGCAATGCCAGCAGTGTTATGGCACCACACATGCAAATGCGCACAACAACATAAAACATTTTGCCCCTGCTGTTAAGGGCTGTTTTAAATGAGGGGTTGAGCTTTTCCCTGCTGTGCTACAGTGCTGATGATCACCCTGAAGGTATGGCAAACGCTACCTCTTTTCTTTTGTATGCATCATTTTTGTTGTTTTTGTTTCTCTTTGGTAATGTTAACCACTTTAACACAACAGTCTGCAAACACATTGCAGTCATTGAAATGGTTAGCTTGCAGACATGAAGGTTTGATGGTGATAAACAAACAGTACGAGCGAAGATTCCTCGCAATAAGTGCCAGCAGAAAAATGCAAACAGACCACAAATATTGGCTAATCACAACGCAGCCCGAGGCAGACTGAGACTCACAGCGCTCTCTGACTCGGTGAGAAGGGGAAAGATCAGGAGGTTATGCTGTTAATCAGCCACTCATGACTCCTCTGCAGAAGCAGCTCTGGAATAAAACCACAGCAGTTAGTTAAGCCAGCTGTCAGAAGAGACGTGATGTTGTTTTTCTGTCAGATAATTATTGTGAAGAAACACCAAATAAAGCGGGTCAGAGGAGCACCTTCTCTCCTATACCTGTTTTCACTCAATCTGTCATCAAACTTATTAGACCGAATCCAGATTCACATGGGAACGAGCAAAATGTATTTCAAGTATTTTATGACAGGGCTGTCAATTTGAAGCAAACACAATAAGTGCATGGTAGCTGACTGCAGCAATTAACTCGAGTAAATAGCACAGGCAAGCAATTCTGGTCCAAAGATGCCTCAGTGCTTTACTTTAAGATGTAAAACATCAATAAATCAGAGTTGCTGGCTTTGATGCATTACAGCTACTATATTAGGTTGGGTACACTGTGTCTGCAGCTCAGAGGACAAATATGGCTGGAATTCATTCGGGTGCTGTGCATGTATGTTTATTTCTAAACACCTCTCAGGAAAATGACTCCAGTTTTTCCAAAAGGCAGATTGTTTGGGAACTCAGATTTTCCGTCACCTTCTGCAAACTCGTCTCTTTTTCTGAGCACACAGTCAGGTCTTTGCCTTTTTTATTAAATACTGGAGTTTGAAGAGGCAACACAACTGTGCTGATGATTTTATATACATCTATGAAATGATGGGAGCACCATAAAACACGATAAACTTGTCTTGCCTGATCACACAAAATCAGGGGACTGAGACAAGCATGAAGACCAGCAGTTTACAGCTGAGCTTTATCTGCCCTCTCCCCAAAGTCTCCCTCCTCTCTCCCCTTATGCTGACAAATGGTGAGAGCATGCCAGTAGAGTGCTAGAGAGATGCTGAGACACCAGCTTGTCATCCATCTGCTGTATTCCCTCGGTGCTGCCTTCACCCTGGCAGAGGTCACATACTTGCTGGCTCGAATGTTACTATAAACACTTTCCTCAAACTATCACCTCCTTGCTGCATCCATCTCTTACATTCACCCACCTACTGTGTTTCTTGGTTTCTCTCTTTTTTTTATGTTCAGCACTGTTTAGTCAAGTCTCCAAAACTGGTATTATGCCTCTCTTTAAAAGCAGCACATGGTGTTTAACATTCAGCACCAAGGACAGCTCCCACTAATGTGCTGAAAAGGCCATTCAACAGCTTCAGTCAAAAACAGGAAGAGGTATTTCAGTGTTGAAGGAAAGTTGTAGTAGATGATTTTTAATAAACCATTCAGGGTTTGTTACAAACCTATACATAGAAATTCTTGTGAAACAGTTGTGGTTCAAACTGAGTGACTGAACGGATTAGGGTTTAAAGCGAAGCACAGGAATGAAAATTGAATGTGTGTGAAACAAATCTAAAGTTTAAAAGCAACATAGACAGATGTGTTAACATTGTCTTTGTATGATCCACATCGCTAAAACTGGATATAGAGAAGCATCTTGCCAGCATTACAGAGGCACAAACCATGAAATATGAATTCTCTTATCAGTAATTAGATGTAACTTTAGAAATACTTGTAATATTCTAGGCACATATTTAGAAAAGTTAAATAATCTGCATGACCTTTACCTTATAACAATAAAACAAAAGAAGTTTTGAAAAAAAATTAAAAGAAATATAAAAATCAGGAAAGGAATTTCGACATGCAAATCTTGAAATTCTGCATCACTCGGAGCAGAACTGCACAACAAATCCTTTTTTTTATGCTTTAGGCTTCACAAAAAAAATCTTTGGATGATGCCACGCTTGTACTAGTCACATAGCATTAAAAAGATCCTACATTTTTTCCATCTGCATAATGTACTTTCACTGCTTTGTGTCCTGAGGCCCGTTTCCCACTGTTATCCACACCACCCAGATGTTTTTGCACTTACAAAACACACTCTTCAAACTCTTCTTTGGGTTTTCAGTCGCATGCATACTTAGGATTTGTTGAGAAGACAAGAAGTCCTGGGATTCCATGCTAATCATAACTTGCTGCCTGGAAATGATGTCCTTTTATTTTTACTGGTAGCAGTTTTGTGGCAGATACATGTCCTGCTTATATGGGTTTAAATCAACAGCAGGTAAGCGGTTCAAAGAGCGATCCTTGAGACAGAGCATTTACGGTGCAGCAGTATGCCATGAACTTTTGACCACAAACCTGAATAAGTATTATTACAATGTGTTGCGACTGCACTGCTGAGCAATGACCGTTCATGTGAGGCAAACACAAAAATCTAATTTCACTCCAACAAAAAGCAAACGTTTGTTCTGACGGTTCTTTTACTTCATTGAATCTGACAGACGTAGCGTCAACTGCTAAAGAGAGGGCATCATTTACGGGTGTTAAGCTTTATATATCATCTTTGAACAAAAACATTTAAAAACATTAATAGCAAGATTTTCTCAGTAATCCAAAACTGCAAATACTGGAGAGACATAACTGACATAAAGAGGCGTGTTTATTATGTCTGCAATTATGTAAAAAAAACTAAAAAAGGGGGAAAAATGTACTCCTCATGTAGATCTTTTTTTACTTATTGTTGGCATTTAATTTTAACTTCTTACTTTACCTTGCACACGACTGTTTGATTGTGATTTTAGCCCCTGGTGTTCACACTGGACAAGCTGGGAGGGGCTTCTTCTACTGTTTGCCAGCACATTTCTGCCATGTACAGCTTAAAGAGGGTTGGTGGCTTTTCCTGTCACAGCTATGTTCCGATTCATTAAAGACTGGGTTCTTTTAGAATTCCAATTGGGTACACATCGTGAATATTAATTCCTCTTTCATGATCAGTTTTCAAAGGCTGGCACTTCCGTAAATAAATACATCACTACTAAATCCATTATTACAATGATTGGCCTGATTGGCCAAAGTTCGTGCTGAATTAGCTTTCAACGTGCGTTCAGTGGCCACCCATTTTGTAGACAGAGTCCGAAAACAGGTTGCTCGGGAAAAGTGACTCGGGAACTCAGAAATTTTGAAATAGCAAGCCCTGTTTTTATGGAAAGTGGTTGCTTCAAAACACATTGCTGGGGGGAGTGTGAACACTTTTTTTTAAGGCATTTCTCTTTTACTTGTGCTTGTTTTTGTGTATTTTATTATGAGGGGCTTATTTAATTATTTTATAGAATGAGTGGGGATTGGTGTTTTTGCATCCTTGTTTGCTTTTATGTACAGCACCCTGAGCTGTTTTTTTACATGAAAGGTGCTCTAGAAATAAAATGTATTTGAATTAAGATTTTTCAATATTTTAAGTGTAACATGGGGAAAAAAAGTGATATACTATGAAATTGTTCCAGTAAACTCTGTGAGGTTGTAGTCATTTCTCCACCATGATAAATGCTTTTTGAGGATGATGTTTTCTGCCTGACAGGCAAACTTATAGACAGCCAGGGGTTTGACTTCAACACCTCCACTCCACACACATGAAGAAATCCACATGGGAAGCATCGCCTTCAAGCAGAAACAACACGTCTTATTTTTCCACCATGCAACGCTCCTGCCAGTTAGGGATGTTGTTTTCCATGTCCAAGGGCAAGAGTGGGGATCGTGTGGGAAGCTTGCAACACAAGGGCACCAGTTTGGAGTTTGGGGACCCGCTGCACGCAAGCCTGTCTCCATCACCAAGGCTGGGACATATTCTGCAGGGACTCCTGCAGCCCCAGAGAGCTGCCTCATCCTTTTCCTTCGCTTCCTCACCAGCAAACAGTGAAAAATAATGAACACCGCAAACACACCAGTGCTGTGATCCGAGACAGTTACCAAACACGTTCTACAAAACCAGATATAGAGATGCCAGTAAGATAAAAGACAAAGGAAAACTTTAAAAAATCTTGAAGACTCTGCATAATCAGTCAGCAAAAGTAAAACACCAAAGAGAAAGACCTTCAGCAGAAATGTTAGGAGCAGGACTGAAACACATAAAGACAAAGAGAAGAAACATCTACCTGGAAACAGGGTGAGTCCAAACAGATGGACAGAGATGGACAGACTGGAAATAAAGTTATCAAAGCACATTAGAGAGAACAAGAGAAAACAGATAAGGACGACTGACTACAAGCTGTAAATAGATTTGATAGAAATAAAGCTTTTAAGTAAGATCTACCTCACTTCCGGGTAAGCTGGGTTTTTGCGTCACTCACTCTACACACCACTCATCAGTTAAGCCTTCACTATTAACCATAGCTAAATTCTCAGCCAATCACAATCATATTTCTGCTTTTGGACGTTTATCTCTCTACATTCTAGACAGTTTTGATGGCCGTCCAAAGCTCATCCCACCAGGCAAGGCAAGGCAAGGCAAGTTTATTTGTATAGCACAATTCGTACACAAAGTAATTCAAGGTGCTTCACAAAACAGAAAAATGCATTAAAATCACAATAAATCATAGAAATAATCAACATAAAATTTACTTTAAAAGAAAAGGAAAAAAAAAAAAAAAAAAGATTTAAAAAGAAAGGAAGGAAAGAAAGGTGCAGATAGGACCTTTCAGTCATATACACGGCTAAACAGAAATGTTTTAAGTCTAGATTTGAACATGAACACAGAAGAGGCCTGTCTTACGCCTTCAGGGAGGCTGTTCCAGATTTTAGCTGCAGAATATTGAAACGCTGATTCCCCTTGTTTAGTTCTGACTCTGGGAATCAACAGGAGGCCGGTCCCTGAGGTCCTCAGAGTACGAGATGGTTCATATGGCACTAACATGTCAGAGATGGACTTTGGTGCGTGGCCATGGAGAGACTTGTACACAAGCAGAGCTGCTTTGAAGTCTATTCTTTGAGGTACAGGGAGCCAGTGCAAAGACCTGAGCACAGGACTAATGTGATCATACTTCCTGGTTTTGGTCAGGACTCGAGCAGCAGCATTCTGGATGTACTGAAGCTGTTTTACAGCTCGTTTGGACAGGCCGGTGAGCAGGCCGTTACAGTAGTCTAACCTACTGGAGACAAATGCATGAATAAGTATCTCCAGGTCTCGCTTTGAGATTATGTTTTTGATTTTGGCAATGTTTTTCAGGTGGTAAAATGCCGCTGATGTTACTGACTTGATATGGCTGTTAAAGTTCAGGTCAGAGTCCAGGATTACCCCTAGATTTCTGACTTGATTTGAGGGTTTAAGAGACAGAGAATGAAGGTAGCTGCTGACAATTTCTCTTTGTTTCTGTGGGCCAAAAACAATAACTTCGGTCTTGTCTGAGTTTAGCTGGAGAAAGTTGTTCTGCATCCACGCGCTGATCTGTTGGAGGCAGTGGTTGAGAGAATCCACCGGCCCATATTCACCTGTTGTCAGTGACACATAGATCTGAGTATCATCTGCATAGTTGTGATAAGATATGTTATTACTGCGTATTAACTGCCCTAGTGGCAGCATGTAGAGGTTGAACAGAAGGGGTCCCAGGATCGATCCCTGGGGCACACCACAATTCAAGCCCATGTAGTCTGAGACACAACTCCCAATTTCAACAAAATATTTCCTGTCTTCTAGATAAGACTTGAGCCAACTTAGGGCAGATCCAGAGATGCCAACCCAGTCTTGGAGTCTGTGCAAAAGGATCCCATGATCAACAGTATCAAAGGCAGCGCTCAGGTCTAGCAGGATTAAGACAGAGACTTTTTCCATCATCAGTGTTCAGGCGGATGTCGTTGGTTACCTTGATAAGAGCAGTTTCTGTGCTATGATGGGGTCTAAAACCTGACTGGAAAACATCAAACGAATTGGTTAATAAGAGAAAGTCAGTGAGCTGTTGGTAGACAACTTTTTCAAGGACTTTTCCTAAAAATGGCAGATTAGAGATAGGTCTGTAATTATTCAGTACAGTGGGATCAAGACCGTTTTTCTTCAGGAGAGGTTTAATGACTGCAGTTTTTAATGCCTCTGGAAATATTCCAGATTGAAGAGACATGTTAACTATTTGAGTAATTGATGGCAACACACTGTTCAAGACAGACTTTAGAAATCTAGTGGGTAACACATCAAGGCAGCATGTAGACGAGCTCAGACGGGTGATGGTCTCTTGGACAGTTTGGTCAGTGACAGGTATAAAGTGAGTCAGCTTAGAGTGAGTAGGTGGCCGTTCGATAGTTATATGTGTTGTGGAGTTGATGGCTTTTTTAATGCCCTGAACCTTGTCATTGAAAAATACAGCAAACTCATTACATTTAGGTGTACAAACCAATTCTATTGGTAGCTGGGTTGGAGGGTTAGTTAATCTGTTAACTGTTGTGAACAGGATACGAGAGTTGCTGCTGCAACTTCCAATTATTTCAGAGAAGTACCTTTCCCTTGTTCTGCATAAGATCTGGTTATAAGCGTACAACTCCGCCTTATATATTCCATAATGAACCTGGAGTTTTGACTTGCGCCACTTTCGCTCGGCTCTGCGGCACTGTTGTTTCTGTGCCCTGACTAGATCATCATTCCTCCAGGGAGCTTTCTGTCTATGTTTTCTCAATTGAACTTTCATAGGGGCAATGGCATCCAGAACATTCAAGACTCTAGAAGTAACAGAATTCAGCATTTCATCAACATTGGCACCAGAGACGTTTTCAGGGTTTATCATTTCTACAAACTGTGCCCTAGTGCTCTCATTTATTTGTCTCCTTTGGACAACTGCAGGGCCAGGCGGTGGTTTGGGAGCAGCAGACAGGTCAAAGAATACACAGAAATGATCAGAGAGGGCGACATCAACCACACTGACATTGTAAATAGTAACCCCCCTTGTGATGAGCAGGTCCAGAGTGTGCCCTCTGCTGTGGGTGGGGCAACTCACATGCTGAATTAGACTAAAGGTTTCAAGGACAGCATTGAGCTCTTTTGCATTTCTGGCATTGACATTATCAACATGAACATTAAAATCACCTGTAATGACTAGACCATCAAAGTCTGTGCACACAACTGAGAGCATTTCAGTGAAATCATCAATAAAACTTTGGCTGTGCTGAGGAGGTTTGTACATGACTATGCAGAGTAAGGGAGGAGTTTGTTTTAGCTCAATCTTAAAGGACACATACTCAAATGATGAAAACACACCAAATGATAGTCTGCGGGTTGCAATATTATCTCTAAACAGTGCAGAAACGCCTCCACCCTTTTTATTTTCTCGTATTTCCGATTCATGTTTGTAGTTGGGGGGAGTTGATTCGACTAGAACTATGTTTCCTGTGTTTTTGTCAAGCCATGTTTCAGTTAAAAACATAAAATCAAGATTAAAAGAAGAGATAAGATTATTGATTAAAAATGATTTGTTGCATAAAGATCTGACATTGAGTGCAGCAAGTTTGAGATTAGTTTCCTTGGGACTGGTCAAAACCTTCTTGCAAGGGATGTGAACTAGATTTCTTTGATTGGACAGTCTAACTGCCCTTTTTTGCATTCTACGTGGTGCAACTACAGGTATAGCACCAGAAGGAAGCTGTTCATCACAGGGCCCCAGTTTGACATAACCTTTCCTAGGACACTGGGGGCCCGTTTCATCCTAGCTCCGGGGAATAGTACGTCTAGAGGCGCGCAGGAGAGGTTGAGTTGAGGGTAGTTTGGGTGATGGACCGGGAGGAGTGGGAGCTGGACGGGATTTGGGTGAACGACGGAGGGGGCGTGTTGGAGGGGGTTTGGATGAAGGCCGTGTTGGAGGGACTTTGGGTGAAGGATGAGGAGGGGGCGCTGGAGGGGTAGGAGAGCTCCTGTGTGGTGTGAGGCTCACAGGTGTTAGGGGAGCCATCTTAATTCCTGACTTAATGAGGCTATCAAAATGGCTAGGTAGGGCCATGGGGGAAAGTGGGGGGGACGAAAAGGAAAGTGAGTCTTCACTGGGAGTAGATGTAGCAGGGGGCGCCCACAGCTGGTCAGATGGTGGAATTTCTGGGGCCAAATCTGGTGGTTGTTGTTGTGGTGCTGGTGCAGGTGAGTCCTTAGATGGAGGTGGTTGCTGTAATGCTGGTGGAGCTGAGTCCTTAGGTGGAGGTGGTTGTGGTGCTGGTGCTGCCGGATCCAAGTCATTGACCGGTGTTGGTGGAGGTAGTTGTTGTTGCCGTTGTGCTGTGGTTCCTGGGACACTGGCTCGGTCCTTCCTTGCTGCCTTTTCAGGGCCTTGGCCTCTATGCCCCAGAGCGTGGAGGAGGTTCTTCACTAACTCTCTTGCTCCACCTCTGTGTCCAGGTGTGGGCCTCTTCCCATGAATAGGTCCTTTCGCTTCCAGAATGTATTGAAGTTCTCAATGTAATGCAATCCTCTGGAAGCACACTCTCTGGAGAGCCAATTGTTCAGCTGAAACAGACGGCTGAACTTGAGTGACACCCCATCGATGTTAGGAAGAGGTCCGCTGATGAATGCTTCAACCTCTACTTTGTCAATCTCTTCAAATAACTTGATGAAGTCTTTTTTCAAACGTTCGGACTGTTCTTTTCTGATATCGACAGCACCTACATGGATGATTATTCGTTTAACTCCTTGGTACAAGACTTTAGATAAGAGTCCTGTAATCACTGGAACAGTAGAACTTGGGCAACATAAAGTTTGCATTCTTCTGTGGCTGACTCCACTGATAGCGCCATCTCCAAGCAGCAGCGTATCTCTGACCTTGACGTTTGGCACAGATTTTCTTTCTGCCTGTGCTTTGTTTCCAACATTATGACTCCTTCTCTGTGGTCCAATTTCACTGTGTTCTTCAATATCACATTGTGTTAGGGGTAAAAATCTGTTTGTGAGCTTTATTTCGGATGTTCTGTCATCTTTACGCTTTGGCTTAACACAGAGTTCCTCCGCACAAAGTTTTGGAAAGGACACAACATCACTCAGGTCTATGTCACTGTTATTCTTCTCGTTTGTGGTAAGAGCAGGCTTCTTACCACCCGATGTTACTGGAAGGGTCTTGTGAAGTCCATTTTCAGTTTCCAAAGTAAATATCCGTGTTTGTAGCTCTTTTATTTCTTGTTGGTAGATCCGACAGCGTTCACAGTGGGAGTTTGTTTTTCTTCCTCTTCCGGACATGTCGCTGGCTTGTCAAAAATATTGATTTGTATAGGTAGAAGTCACAAAAAAGGATGACCAGTCTGATATTCCAGGATGTGTGGAAGAAGTAAAATGATTAAAAATGATTAATTAAATGATTAAAAAGCAAATAAAGCAGGAAGCAGCAGGAGCAGGGAAAAAAGCGTCTGCACTCTTTTGCAGGGGGAGGAGCACCAGGGGGAGGAGCACCAGGATAAAGACGTCATCTGCTTAAAGCCTTACTGCCAAAAGACTATGGACTGTTTCATTTTTGGATTACAAATAAATCTTTATTCGCAGTCCTAAGATCTCTCCTCAATAAAATCATACTTATATTCAGAACACTAAAAAGCAAGAGCACAAAGAAACTAAAAATGTAAAGGTCAATAAATGCAGCTTTTGGTTGTTTTCTTAGTTCTTTTTGTTCTGTTTTTAGGTTTTGTGTCTGTCGTCTTATCAGTCACACCAGGTTCAAGTTTCTCACTGTCCAAAACGGTTTTATTTTAGTTAATGACCTTAGTGAATGTACCGTAAGCGTCTGGTTTTGAGTTCGTCTTTGTCAGGTCATCTCCTTTGTCATTCCTTTCTACTTTCATGTTTTAGTCTGGTTTAAGTTTATAAAATGTTTAATAATGGTCTTCAAAGCATATAACAGTACTAACCTGACAGAAGACTCCATTTCAGAAAAAAGACTTTGAAGAACAGCTTTAGTTAAAAAAACAAAAAAAAAGTTTATGTGCTGGGGAGGTTTTTCAAAAATGCAGTTTTGGTAAAATAAAAACAAAGAGAAACCTTGTTCTGCATGTAAAATCGGGTTTGTGCAAACATCAGCCAGGTTGGCAAGTGCAGTTTGGCCTTTTCAGCAGAAAATCAGCTTTCACTGAAGTGATGCACAAAAAGACAATTTGTGATGTAACAGAGATCAAAATCTCCACCAATTAGTGTAGAAAATTCAGAGCTGATGAGTAGATGATTCCTCTTTAGGTTCAGTGAGACTCTCAAAGTCCAGCTTGTGTTGCTGAGAGTGGCTCAGTCTCTTTGTGAATTAAGGGGAGTTTTATCAGTGAAAACAAGACTGATCATTATTTCAGACTCAACAGTCCACGATTCTCCTAAAGTTTGAATTCAGTTCCTCTAATCTTACAGCCAACACCTGGCTGCTTTCACTGCCGTCCTGCCTCACCACACAGACCAAGTGACGGCCAAGTAATGACTAATTACAGCTGCTTTCCCTGCTGCATGTTTGGGTGTGGGATGGATGAGAAGGTGGTGGGAGGGTCGTCAGGGAGCAGAGAGGAGATGTGAGTGACGTTCCAGGCTATTGCTTGCAAGAGGTTTGATGTGAGAGGAGCCAGGGGCCATTGATTTCCTTCCACAAAGCTGTTTACACGAGGACCAGAAATGCTGCAACTGCCACTCACTCCACCACGTCCATCATTTCGTTACTCCTCTGACACCCAGGGTAACATTTGGATTTGGAAAGGAAGTTCAGTTAAAGACAGATTTTAACTTCCGAAAAGGCAACTTGTTTACACTTTCTAATTGAGGTAAACCTTTAAGGAACAGTCAGCTGTTGTAGAAGATGACAGCTGCTCTTCTCTCCTGGTCTACTTTTGTAAAATCATCTCAGCAATCACCACAGTCAGGTTTCCAACTCTATTTAATCTCTCAGTTGTCCCTCTTTTCTTGAGTACCCTCAAACTCAGAATGCGAGCGTGGCTGCTTGTCTTTTGTAAACACAGCCTTATCGGCCTACTCTGCTCAAGCCTCCCCATTGTTTATCCCTGTGCTGGTAATGGGACAGAGTAATTTCTCATTTGTAACAATATCAAAAAGCAATTACAAGGCTGCGACTAAAAGCCACTGAACAATGTGCGCCATCAATCATCAAAGAGGGAGAAGACGGCGCGCGGGGAGACGTAGAAACCTGCTTATTTCCCTCGCTTCTGCGTGATATTTGTGCTCAGCTGAACTTGGCTTCAGCTTCACAGCTGTTTGGATGCCTCTGTGAAAGGGCAAACGCCGGATACAGACAGCTTCTTAATTACTAGGATTATTTATCAAACTAAAATGCCAGATTCAAAGCAAGATTAAAGTGTTGGAAACATCATATTAGATTCAGTCGCTTGGTAGTGATAAAAAAAAACAACCTTGTTTGATTCAGAGTTGCACTTAGCCTTCACTTACCAAAGTACCTTTGTGGAGCTTTGACCTTACCTGAATTTTCTCTTCAGCTCAAAAACATGGACTGTAAAGGAGAACTGGACTACACTGAGTGCCCCCCCCCTGCGCGTTCCAAACAGAAAGTACCTGCTGGTCTCAAATGGGACAAATCCCATAGACTTCTACAGAGAAATAAACAGCAGTCGCTCAGTTACTATAGTTGTTAGGAAAACCATTCCCTGGCCTATGGAGTGCTTTTCGTGCCATCACAGATATCAACCGTCATGTCCATGTCTGTGATTGGCTGGTTTTTGTTCCACATTTGTAACATGGTTCCCTGCTCCGTTTCGAGGGCAACAGAGAGAGAGAGAGAGCCTCTCTCAACCAAAACTTGTTTTAACTGCACATATTTTTTGAGAATGAAGTCCTATTTTCAAGTGCAAAATAATTTTTTTGTGACCACACACAATTGTTTGAGTTTTACATTAAAACCAGTGAGTTTTCAATTTGGAATAATTCAAACAAAAATGACTCCTTGCCATTCTTGCTCAGCTTGTTTTTAACATGTTCTTAATAATCATTTGTTTATGGTATTTCTAGCAAGAATTGCTCAAGTTATGAACTAACCAATCAGAAGTAGGCGGTCTTATGTCCAACGTTGGAAATGTTTGATTGACAGAGTCTTTCAAGCTTGCTTTCAGTAGTAGGGGTGTGGCCTTCCCACAAGCTCACTCCTAAATGGTGAGAGTGGTTGCCATAGAAATGTTGACTCAGATCAACTTGGACCAATCACTGCTTACTGAGGATTTCTGTTTCCAACATGGTGACATAGGTATTGCGAAAAAAATGGCGACTGAACTGACTTCATTTGGTTGGAAGCAGAAGTAAACCATTTTTTATGGGTGGAGTCACACTCAGTCCAGTTCTTAGATACGATCAATGCTCAAACCTAAAAGAATTGGTGAAGACGTTGATTTCACCCCTAAAACGGGCATGGATAAGTATTTTTTTGACTAAAGCGCAGTAAATGTTTTCCTCAATACCCTTTCAAGGCCACAACATATTCTGAGCCCATCTAAATCAAACTTTGATGTGCTGTGCTGTACAGAGGATTGCAGGACAAATCCAAATTCCCATTGGGATTAGGAATTTCAGGAGACAGGGAGAAGAGGAGGTCACCACAGAGCTGAAGTTACATGGGGTCACGTCTGCACCAAGATATCAGACGTGACCCGGGCTGCTTGTTCAATTATGGGGACTGCGGCGAACTCAAGGTCACGGAGAGGCCTGCAGGAAGGTCAGAGTAACAGGCATGGTAACATGCACATGGTTTCCCCTCACATGCATGCACAGAGCTGCACAGGATGCTGCTTTAGGAAGCCCTGCTTTCTCTGTATCACCTGGCACTCATTGGATGAGATTTGATGCCAGTGTATCGTGATCTTCATGGAACCTGGCAAGGGCAGCCATGCATTTTCATGGCCTGTCTACTCAGACTTTCCCTTGTTTTTCTCTCTCATTGCTGCCCCCCACCCCCACCCCTTCCTTATCTTTTCAATTTGCCTTTGGTTTTTTCTTTCACATTGTCAATTGAGCAGTCTTTTGCACTGGCATTGTGCAGGTAAATGCATCAAAGATGCTGTAAAACAGAGGGCAGTTCTAAGATGTGCTGCAAACATCAGCTTTGCAACATACGTTTCTGAAGCATCTCAAATATTTTCTGCTGACAACACTCTCTCCTGCTAGCCTACAGCTCCTCACAACCCTAACCTAATATTACCGGTGCAACAAAAATGGCAGAAATATCAGAGCTATCCATCCGTACAGTTTCGATCCACATTCCAGCCCAGACGAGGAAAACAAAGACGTACATGGATCTATTCGTACCTCAGGGAGCTTGTGACCACCCAGCTTATTTTCTACGTCACATATACGATCTTTATTAAACTCCTTTTTTAAATGTATGTATTTATTTATTTTTGCCTGCTCCTGATTCACAATGATTTGAAGAAAGAGATACTCAGAATGTGATTTTAATCTTTTTTTTTTCTATGTTCTCCATCATCAAAAAAGAAACAAACTACAAAAACATGTTTAAAAACACCAAAAACACCATTTTCATTGGAGTGAGTCCTTTAGAAAATGTGGAAGGTTTTATATGATTTCCTCTGGGATTTTGTTCTATAAAATACGACAATGTGATGATTGTTCTGTGCTTCTGTTCATCTAAGGTTGTGTCAGATGTCTTTAAGACCTAACAGGGAGGTGGTAAACAAAAACAAACGTGTTGACATTTTAATAGTGCCCTTGTGAGGTCAGAGTGAGATGAGCAAGAGATAAGAAAAAAACAGTAACGTTTGGCTACTTCTGCTAAAAATGACTCTGCAAGTAGCTGAACACGGTGTTTGAGTGTATATTGGGGTTAACTAGGTCTTCGAGGTAGAAAGAACCTGTGGAGAGCAGATTTTTGTTGGGAAAACATGTAGTCAGTCGTGCCTGTAAACATTGCCAAGAGAAAAGCAAAAGAATGGGTGGTAATATTTAGGAATTAACAGAAAGTTGGAACCATGTCATGTCTGAATTTTGATGAGACTGATCCGTTTTGGACGTCGTAGGCACCCTCGCCTTCATAATGATGTCTAATGTAATCAGCAGGTGGTATTTAGATGTCTCTCAATTCCATATCAATGGTTAGAAGTTGGTAAAAGTCGTTTTCTCAGTCATTACTGTTGTTGTGGGTCTAAAACTCAGCAAACAAACTGACCGAGCTGAACCTTGTGAGCCAACCGCGGTCCCATGCCCGAGGACAGAAACAAACTGTTCTTTGGCTTACTTTGGTCTGTGAAAGGAAACCAGAGATTTTCACAAGACTAATAGCTGATTAAATGACAAGGTGCTCCAGCAGACCCCTATGAAAGCGACGCTGATCAGGTTGTTTTAAATGGGCAGCAGTCTGCATTTCTACAAGCTCATTATTTCTGCCCCTTGCCCTTTTCCATCTCTCACTCTGGCCAGGGGACAGCCGCCCTCACCGGACATTCCTCCACAATCCATTCTGGGGCTCTGGATAATCAATATGCAACTGCTCCATTTTTAATTATGCAATTCCTCCTCTGCGCTGACTGTCGGCATCCTATTTTCTTTGGCTGCACCCTCATCTTTTTTTTCCCAAGCTGCTTCCTTTGTTTCAACAATTTCTCCCCTTCTACATAATTATACCCGTAGTGGCTGAATGCATAAACGCAGGTCCATGTGCAGTGAAAAACATTTACAGGCCTTTGCTTTTCAGCCATTGGCTGAAAAGCAGGGGTCTCGTTGTGACATATTATAAATAATTTACCACGTCCTTGCCTGGCATCCTGCTGCCTGGAAGGCTTATTATCATGCACAAATGAAGCCTACAAGGAACCAATTATGAGATTATAGGCACAGAAGTAAAATGGGCTACAACAAAAGAAAATAAATCAGTTACAGACACGCTTAACTGATTTTAGCTGTGGGTGAAACTGCAGGTGATGTTGATGAGGGATGGAGGGGGCTGACATTAAGCGGGCTTGGAGCTGTGATCACAATCTGAACCTGAAAAGGCACTTGTAGGGTTTAGGATTCAGACAAAGGTTACATGTTTTTATTCAAAGACAATTAGATTGAACAAAAGCTGTACTGGCACTCTTGGATATTCACTTTGATGAATTCAGAGAAAACTCAACAATCAAGATGAGAGGGAAAAAAAGGCAATTTTCTCTTTTCATTACTATTATTAATATTTATTTCCTATTTGTGTGGGAGATTAAATTGACGTGGACGTCTGTTTGTAGGAACTGAGTTTTTTTTAGCTGAAACGTCTTTGAACTGAGCTTAAAGCAAAGCCTCCATTTTACACATGTTCCAGAGAAGGATAAAAAATAGGTGAGGTGGAGTGAATTCCTGGAGTGGAGGACACTGACCTTATCTTAAACTCAAATCATCTGTCTTTTATTTAGCCTTTCCCCACACAGTCTGAACTTTCCCTCGCACAGGTGCACTCAATCTGACCAGCAACGCTCCATCTAGTGATACACACTTTTCCTTTTTATCAGCCTTTTTTCAGGCCGTGTCTCTCACTCTGTCTCTGCTTTGGAGAATTCTCAGAGGCCTCTCCTTGCAGAGACAACAGGACTCAGTCTTGTGGCTCCCAAAGGGACGCATTGTGGCACCTCGTTACACGGGAAGTCTGAGTTTCAGCCGCTGGAGTGGATGTACCTGTTACAGTGTAAAAGTGGAGGGTTAGAAAGAAAGAAAAATATGAACAGAAAGAATTGCTTGAATTAAAAAGGAAAATAAGACAAAAATAATGGATCATCAGTTGAGGGAAATAAAGAAAGCTATCAGTATTTGAAAGAGGGAAAGATGAGGGCAGACATCAAGATATCTTATGCTTATAATGCTGTGTTCAGACCAACTGCGATTCGAGCGCCAAATTCGCTGTCCAGAAATGTGTTTTTATAAACTTGACGCTCCAGACACGTGTGGGAGGGGCTACTGTCAAAAAAAGCCTACTCTCTACATGGAAGCACTGACGGTAAATCTGATTACAATGCATGGAAGACACAGAGGATGTTAACAGATCCGTTTTTTTTTCTTTTTTAAGAGTTCTACAAAAACATGGGTAATCATGACATCATTCAGAGACTCTCCCAACACGGAGAGCTCTGCCGTCTACTGCAGGAACTGTGTCGGAGTGGTACTTTCGTCTCTGTGACCCAGTTTCATGACTTGCTGTCCCGCATTAGTCAGAGGAGGGAAAACCTTAAAAATACAAATATAGAATCTTTGTATTGTTGTCTCGATGGAAATAAGAAAAATTTCAGATTCCTCTCCATGTTTGGTTTGTACTCGGCATCTGGATCTCATCATTGAACACAGCACAGGCCAAAGCAGAGTCCCTGATTGGTTGACGTGATGCGTTTTCTTTCCCAAAGTTCAGGGGCCATGCCCGACGCTCAAAACACGCCACAGGACCTCTGGTCGTATCTGTACATTGACTTAACCCTGAAACTGGTCACCTCTGACGTGCAAATCGCGTTCGGTCTGAACACAGCTTAAGAGAGGTGGATGATGGGAAAACTGTGCTGGGCAGAGAATCTGTTGTGAGAAGCTCTAGAGAACTATCTTTTACTGTGTGTTTGTGGGTTTTGAGCTCTTTAATGGCCATTTTCACTGCTGTGCAGCTGATTCATTCGCTGAAAACCACAGGACACAAAGAAACAATCTCCTGCCCCTACAGCACATCTCTCATGTACCGCTAACTTTTTCATGTCTTCCTCCCCGTTTGTTTCCGCCGGCTGGCTTTCTGTCACCTTCACTCAAGAGATCTGCAGAAAGATACCGTATGCCGAAGCAATTCATTAATAAAAGCTCATTTATTAGTCTCCTAACTATGCAGGGACCACACACTGACATGTCATTGGGTGTGTTGGTTGGTAGTAAAACAGGCGTGATTTTAAAAAAAACTTTTTCCAGTAACATTTCACCTCAACAGAAAAGCCAACACGTTTTAAATTCTGAGAGTTGCTGAGAGTCTCGGTAACTGTCAGACTTTGTTTTTGATTCATTTCAAAATAATTTTCGATTCAAAAAAGCTACCTTTCTATTGCAAATCACCAGGATTGTCGGGGTCAGCGTGACACACGCAGTTATGCTGGAACTCCTGATGTTTGACTGATAATTAACTTCTTTAGAAAGCACAATGAATTTGAATGAGATCGAAGTGGAGTAGCTATAGAAATGAGACCAATAAACAGCAACAGTAACATGTATGAATCAACCAGCAGCAGCAGGTTTCTTATTTGATTACTGTCTTTGCCCTGCGGCATGTTTTTTTTCAACTAAATGTCACAAATAGACTTTGCTTAACCCTTGTGCTATGCTTTACCATTGGGAGTTGGGTCATCTAGACCCCACTAGACAGTGCTCTGAACCTTTTTTCTTCAATGATTTGTGATCTTCACTGGTGTCCATGGATTACATGAAATCTTTCCACCTTTATCCACCTTTGTCATGGTAGGGAGAAAACGTCAATGTAAGGGGGGGGTCATCTAAGATAGCACAAGGGTTAAAGACTCATTCCAAAAGGTTTGGACACACCTTCTTATTCAAATGAATGGGAAAGTGTGTCCAAACTTCTGGTCTGTACAGTATGAGATGCATTAAGTGGGACAAGAGTCAGAGATAGGTCTGTCAATCAGACTTTGTCCACTGTGTTCACAGTGTAAGGATTCAGTGGTTTGGTTTTGTTCTTGGTTTCCTTTTAGTCAGTCACTCCAGTTCCAGGTTCATGATCCACAGCTGTCTTCAGTTCAGTTAATTACCCTCAGCCTATTTAAGTGTCTTGGTTTCTGTTCATCCTTGTTTGGTCATCTGCTCTGTTGTTTCACCGTTTTGTTTTTCCACATAGTTTTGTCATGTTTCCATTTGTTAATTCAATTTTTTATTTCCTGTCACCAATCCTGGTCTCCTGCATTTTGGGTCCTCCACCACCAGTTCATGACACACAGTAGTTCTCAAACTTGTTTGTAACACGCTACACGTTACAATACTTATAACTGCCAACCTTGTTAATCACACATTAAAAAAGCTTAGCCATGTTAGCATGTTCACCATAACACCCAACCAAACATGTTGACAGACTGCAGAGTAATTCCCAGAATCACTTATTTTTGTTTGTTAAGGCTTTGTTTAGGCTTTATGAGTGTGCCGTAGGCTATAGTGCGGACAATATGCTCATCTTTTCTCAGCTTCTCCTCCTTGATTTTCTCACCAAGTGTCTTTTCTTCCGGCCGCACGCTGCACTGCCGTGTCTTCCTGTGTTCAAACATCGCCAGCTGTGATGAATCATGAGTTTGTGGCAGACTGGTGACAACAAAGGGAACCAGATGAAGTTTAAGATGTTCCTGGTTGATGAGTTACAGACTGATTGAGATGTGTGAACTCATTCTCAGACAGGCTCATTTTATAATAATCTATCCGGTAAGCAAAAGCACACGGAGAAACCATAAAGGTTCATTTTAAAACCCCGGTATGCTAATCCATGCTTTATGGACCTTTTTAAGGGGATTTTCTTTTTAGCATTATGCATTTTTGTGAATTAAAAGAATTCTTAAGGAGAAAATTTACATGTATTAAAAAAAGAAATCTCACACTTTTAATCAAATGTCCTGGAAAAGTATGTTTTCATCTGGTGTGACTGCTATGTGCACTCTACCCACTCCCCTATCTCTGGATGTGACTCAGAGTGAAAATCAAGTGTCTGTGGTGGAAGCACGCTTATCAGCAGCAAGCCACATGTGCCTCCATCCGCCAAGAAAAAGAGGACGCACGTGTGAACTCACAAGTTTACGGAGACAAAACTCAATTTGAGATTGAGCCAGAAACAGGGAAAATATTAGACAAGGTGAGTGAGATACAGACAGAGCATGGAAGAAAGAAAAAAAAGATGCATAGACGGGGCGAGGTGATGTATAGCAGCAGCAGGAGGAGGAGGGTGGGAGGGGTCAGCCTTTTATCTTGAAGGAGAATATATGAAGAGTGGTGACGGCACTGTGGGCTGCAAGCTACTTCAATATTTTATCACTGCAGCTAGCCCTGGTATCAAAAGTAAGACTTTTTTTCGGCCCTTGACAGCCACAGATGCCACCGATGATGAGTGTGGGTAGAATGTGAGATACTGAAACTACAGGCTAAAGAAGTGTTCTTCCTCTGCATCCTCTCCACCTCCACCTTTTCATACTTTTTTCGCTGTAATAAAAGTGAATCTAATGTTCGGATCCTGTACTGCCAAAGACACCAGAGAGCTCAAGGATTAAAATGCGTCCCCCCCTAAAGTAACAAAGCAGTGTGGCAGCGTTCATTAATTTTAATCTCTGCAATCAGTGTAATGATTGATATGTTGAAATTCACTTGATAATTAAGTCACTAATAGGCCTAAAAGCGGCTTCATTAATTGGGGAGTCATCCGTAGCTTGGCTTTATAATACGATTCCAGTAGATAATATATAGCTCTATCTGGGTATTTTAAACCAAACAACATTGGACTTTATATCTACGTGTATGGAGCCAAAATGTGACCTACATAATGCTTATTTAATAGGGAAATAATTCATTTTTGAATAAATGAGAACTTCAAACAGAACATTTGGATCCTGGTGTGTTAAAGGGCCTGTATCATGCGTTTCAGAGTAAACTCGATCCATATATTGCATGTGATAATATATTACCTTTGACATACTAAAGAACTCACATGTATATAAAATATTATTTATTACAGTAAGAAAACTCATGCAGTAGAGAAGGATTTATTTTCCCTATTTTCTTTTAGTTTGGCATAAGGCTCTGTTAAGATACAATAAAACAAGATCTTCATAGAAAACTCCGTGTATAAAACTACCCCTAACGGAGTTCACAGCTGGAAGCCGGGGAGGAGGGTGAGGCGACAAACGTTGCGTTCACGGAAATGGATGAAAAGGGCGTGGGTTCTTAAGTAGGACGTGGAACAGGTGAGTTAATTGGGCTGAACCGCCCGCAGGGAGGAGTAAGCAGGTAAACGCGCCGCTGAGCTGCCTGCCTGAAATTCTCCCAATGTGCTTCATCTATTACAGTTCATTTCCCTACCAGGAAGTAAAGCACCTCGATGGATGCCGCCCATTTCATGACGTCAACCTGGAGCTGACCTCGGCAGCGTGTCTGAGTTTCGCCCACCCAAAAAATAACAACATCCATACGTTTTATAAGGGAACACGCGAATCCGGAAATCATACCGGTAATTGTACAAAACAAAAAAAGCAAAACTAAAGAGATTGAACTAAAATGGGCATCCCTGCCCTTAGACCAGGGGTCAGCAACAACCTGAACCTCTCAAAGATCCATTTGGATCAGTTTCCCCCTGAGGTGAAAGCACAGGGAGCCGCAACACTAGGTGTGTTAGAACAAATGTTTTTGCTGACATATTGCGATAGTTCATTTGGCAATACTTGTATTGATTCAAAATGTTGCCAGGATATTTATTTAAATATTTATTTTAATTATTTTTATTCTTTATGAGCCTGATGTTTCCTTTGATCTTTTGTCCATTTTCCACAACCTTGAATAGACTTTTCCGTCTGTCAAACACCAGAGTTAAGATGAATGAGATGATGGAAACAAATTCACTTTGATGCAGACTCCTGTTTATTTATTTTTCTTCTTCTTTAAATCCAGTTAACCAAATAAATTAGATTAATTTTATGGATGAAGCAGCTGTTAGTTTGTTTCGCGTCTGGAATCATAAGCGGTGAGTCTAAGCCCCGCCCCAGCCTCTCTACCTGTTCGTTGTTTTCCCCCCTGTGTACTACACAGACAGCGCAGCACACGGTCATCGTAGCAGCAAGGTGACAGGATAGTAGGGGCGCCCTAACGCAAATGTAATTAATTTTACACGGAAATGGGTGATTTCAGTCTAGGGTCTAGGGGCGCTCATGTGTCCCCTAAGAGATAGCCACCGACTGTCTTTCCACAAAAACTTTCCATCCTACAACAGACTCTGGTCCGCTTCACAGCTGCAGACACACCCCTACGCGTGTTCACGCTGTTCTCTTCCTCCTGCCCGCTGGCGCTACCCGACGGTGTTAAAGGCACCACGACAATCTTAGAACATGAGAACAGAGAGCCGAAGCATAAGGAGGAAAGAGCCGCAAGCGGCTCTAGAGCGGTCGGTTGCCAACCCCTGCCTTAGAGACTCCTTCTCAGTAAGGAAAAAACAAAAAAAAAACTGATTCCAATGAAAAAAAAAACATGAAAAGAAACCCCAGGTGTCCACATGACAGGGGGGTCCTCTTTCAGGACGGACAGGTGATGCACCAGAACAGTAAGAGAAAAAATGAGCTAATCTAACTCTACAACTACATGTTTAAATAGTCCAGCAGATGGGATCAATCCAGATAGAGTTGGGGGGCGGCTGGGGGCTATGTCTTCAAACAGAGGCTACAGAGTTGCTCTTTTTAACTCTTCTGTGGATAAAGTTGCAGTCTAATCACATGAACTTGTTAATGTTTGTCTGTCTAGCATTCAGAGAGCAGTGACCATTTCTAAATGTTGTGCGTTTACTGTTGCACACAGATGGGAAAACTTGGTTGAGATACTTCTGCACTTGTTAAATGAAAGGCATCAGTTGGAGGCTCAGTCAATAGCTACATGCCAAGTGTAATGCACCAACGCCAGCTGTACTTTTAAAGGTCACTCGAATGAATTTGACAAATGTCATAGTCCTAGTTTACATTTCATGAAGGCAACGTGACTGAAAGAGGGTCCCTCTGTTACTTTGTAAACCTTCTTCCTCAAGCCACACCCCATCAATGTATGCCACACCCCTCAGGTGAAGGCATGCAGACAAATAACATTTCTAAAAAAACACAACAAATAGAATTTTAATGTAAAACTTGATTTTTTTTTTCCGATTTAATGAAAACTTTGAGTTAAAAAAAAATCAAAGCCTCACTATAACTTTTTTTCTGATGTAATACAACCTGCAAGTTGCAGACATTTTTAGCCAGTTTAGACGAGGAGGAAAAAAAGCTGCATATGAGAATGAGGTTCAGCAGAACCACCTGATTATGCCGCCTCAGAGCAGGAGACTTTGCATTATACTCTGCACTTCAGTTCTGCATTAACACCAAACTGTGACTGCGCCTTCAGGGAAACCCTCAGGGCCGCCATCTATTTCCTATTCTTATTGCCACATTTTGGTAACTTTGCTCTCTTCCTTTTGCTTCAAAATTGAGGCCACCATTGTGTCCTCCATATTGGAGCTCCAACCCATTCAGGCTTCAGACATGTTGAAGCCCGGGAAACTGCAGCACTTGTTTGTCTTGCTGTGATCATTCTATTTTCACACCTGCTGATAATGAACGTGAATCACATACACTCACTGGAAACAACACTGCGTTCCATTTATCATGGAGAAGCAACCAAAGGCCTTTAGGCACGTTTAAATATATGCAAGTTTTTTCCTCCATAATACTGATTCTCTATTCCCCACTGATACTTCAATTTGCAGTTTCATCGAGCAGTTTGAAAATGCATTTTGCAATTTAGAAATTAATATAAAAAACAAAACAAATTAATCTTATATTTTGTTGATTAACGTTTTAATTAAAAGGGAAATCATTGCATCTGAAACACTGTTTCGTAGTTCAAATGAACATGCTATATAAAGCTGTTATTTCTCTATGCAATTAATGCATGCAATCTGACTTCCTTGTCTGTGTAAATGTCATTTTAAAACTCAAAACTCCCAGTTTTCCATCTAGGCAGGTCCGGCCTGCATGCCAACAAATGCAATAGATTTTGCTTTCATTAAAAAGTTTTATTGAAAAAAATAAGTGAGACTAAATACAATATTTTTCATACTGAATTATAAATTACAAAATGAATTTTCAAATTGCAACATTATTAAACTGCAAATTGAATACTCAATAGAGAATTAAATATGAAGTTTTATTTAGGCAGGGACGACTCATGAAGAGCATACAGTGGTCGACTAAAGTGTTGGTACCCCTCAGTTAAGGACAGAAAGTCCACAATGCTCACTGAAATGACCGGAAACGTTCAAAAGTAACAATAAATTGAAATTTATTGAAAATTAAATAATCAAAATTAGCCATTACTTTTGAGTTGTTGATTAACAGAATTGTTAAAAAAAATAAATAAAAAAATAATGAAATAGGGCTGGACAAAAATGATGGTACCCATAACTAAATATTTTGTTGCACAACCTTTTGAGGCAATCACTGCAATGAAACGGTTTGTGTGTTTGTCAATGAGCCTTCTGCACCTGTCCACAGGTATTTTGGCCCCCTCCTCATGAGCAAACTGCTCCAGTTGTCTCAGGTTTGACAGCGTCTTCTCCAAATGTCATGTTTCAGCTCCTTCCACAGATGTTCAATGGGATTCAGATCTGGGTTAATAGAAGGCCACTTCAGAATAGTCCAACGCTTTTCTCTTAGTTATTCTTGGGGGTTTTTGGCTGTGTTTTGACCTGCGACTGAGACCAAGCTTTCTGACACTAGGCAGCACATTTCTGTCCAGAATGCCTTGGTAATCTTGAGATTTCATTTGACCTTGCACAACTTCCAAGACACCCTGTGGCAGATGCAGCAAAGCAGTCCCAAAACAGAACTGAGCCTCCTCCATGTTTCACAGTAGGGACAGTGTTCTTTTGGATGCTTCATTTTTGAGTCTACGAAGATAGAGCTGATGTGCCTTACCAAAAAGCTCCAGTTTTGTCTCATCTGTCCAAAGGACATTTTCCCAGCAGCTTTGTGGCTTGTCAACATGCATTTTTGCAAATTCCAGTCTGGCTTTTTTATGACTTTGGTTGTTCTGGGCTCTTTGGATACAGTTCCAACTATCCGTTTCCTCAATTTGTCATCCATTTTCCTCTTCCGGCCACGTCCACGGAGGTTGGCTACTGTCCCGTGGATCTTCTGAATAATATGTGCCACTGTCGTCACAGGAACTTTAAGATGCTTAGAGATGGTTTTATAGCCTTTACCTTTACAATGGTTGTCTATAATTGTGTTTCTAATGTCCCGGGGACAATTCTCTTCTTGGCTTTCTGTTGTCCATGTTCAGTGTGGATTTTCACCAAACAGCAACGTGACTATTAGTCTCCCTTTAAATAGGCAGACTGCCAGATTATGGGTTTGAAAACAGCTGTGATGTCAATTAAAGGACATCACACATGAGTTCATCATGACCCCCTGGGCAATTAGTTCTCAGTCTTTTATGGAGGTACCATCATTTTTGTCCAGCCCTACTTCATTAGTTTGTTTTTTTAAATAATTCTGTTAATCAACAACTCAAAAGTAATGGCTGATTTTGATTATTTAATTTTCAATAAATTTTAATTTATTGTTACTTTTGTATGTTTCAAGTCATTTCAGTGAGCATTGTGGACTTTCTTTCTTTAACTGAGGGGTACTGTTAGGAATAATTAGAAACAGAATAGTTAGAAACTCCCTTTTACTTTTATTACACTAACTTTTACTTTTTATTACACTAATGGTTTAAACTTGATTCATTATGTATTATCATTTCAAAATTATATTACATTTACAAGACAGCACAACCAAGACTATTGTCTGGTAACATTCCTTCAGCACCCTCCTCGTTCATCTTGTGTGTCCTGGTGTATGCGGTCTGGCCAATGTCTGTGATAACCTCAGAGAGATCTGACACTTTAAGCTCTCTGACCTTCGAACATCTAGCCTGCAACAACTTGGGGGTGGATTTTTCACACCATGATCCATCGGATGAGGTTCTGAATATGCATATGCAAGGTATATATACCAAGCCTATTTCTGAGCTCCGTTGTTCAGACTTTGATGCAACAACCCTGTTCATCTGTCTGTAACCCTGCGTACAAATTTGTCCTCTGTGTGCGGAGTAATCCTGCAAAAGATAAGTAACTGTCTCTGAGTCGTTATTCTTTTATTTCTGTGTGCAAGAAGCTGACGGGGTACGAACCTAATATTTAATACAGTCCTTTCTAGATAATCTAGTTTCTTCACAGGTACCACCAATTTTGTCCACTACTGTACCTGTTGGCACCAAAAAGGTTCACATGTCAACATGTACACAATACAAATAATGTTCATACACGCATACCAATGCATTCAAACCAACTATTGTGAAATATTTCATTCAATCATGCAAAGTATTTGTGTAAGCATTCTGTAGGTTGCATCAGAAACATCATAAAAGCGCACCCTGCCCTAAAACATGAAACTTATGCTACCTTTCGATGGTTGGTTTGAACATCTATCTTTACTGCATTAATAAACGCACTCTAGTTGTCATGACAACACACAAACAGGTTTTGGAACCCTGCAGCTGCCGAGCCTGTGTGCAGCCCTCACAGAAAGACCTAACAAGAAACGTGAAGACTGAAACGCTAAACATGCTTTTTTTGTCTCTTTTTACTATAATGGAAAGTAATCATTTTTGCGCTAATATCTAAGTTATGATTTAAAATATATTTGTGCTGGTTTATTGAGCAGTGGCAGCTGTGTTGTTAGTAATTTCTCCATGTTTATGGATGACTTTCAAATCAATTCAGCTGTTATTATAGATTTCGCCGAATCATTGGGGAGTGCAACGCTTGGGGCAATATGATTCATGAGATAACACGGGCACACTTTGTTTTTTAATATGTATGAAGCGGGTGGGACGCATGCAGTCATCTCACTGCTGACGAGAGAGCATGCATGTAACTAAGGGGCACAGAATTTAAACTGCTAACCAGAGCATCACAGTCATCCACTGCAGTTCAAACGCTTTCACGTAACCTGGTGGCCTTTTATAAGCAACACGCTGAAGCACTGCTGACAGAGGCTAGCTGAGCAAATCATGGCTGGAAGCAATTGTGAAAACAAGCTAAAGAACCCACTGCACTTCACCCCCCCTCCCTGCCGCTTCCAGCATGTGGGGGCTCTGTCTAATTGATGGAAAATAAAACCAAATGAGACTGATCAGAGCTTCTTATGGTTTCTGGCGATATGTTCCAGATCAGAAGTGATTCAGCTGCAAGATCAGAGGAAGAACTGAGAGTGAAGATGCAAGGGGAGCTGTGCTAGGAAGACAGGGAGGCACAGAAAGAGGCTATTGATCAGGTGAAGTTGTGCTGCTTGTCGATAGCAGCCCCTCTCCAGGGAGGGGAATGACAGGAAAAAGAGAGAAAGCTGTGTCTATGTGCAGATGTGCACACAGGGAGCTTATGTGCACATTTGCACAGTGGGGACAGCCACTCTGATGGGCCTTCGGATCGAAAGACCCTTAAACGCCTGCATGCAGACGACACGGCCAAGCTGCATCTGTGGCAAAAAGAGAAGACATGAAAGTCGACCCCACAGTGAAGCAGATGTCACTGAAGGAAAGCAGACATATATTACTTATTGAGTAGCAGCTGCAGTAGTTTTTCAAAGAGCAAACATGGTTAAAAAAAAAAATCAACCGGAGCAATAGTGTGTATGAAACTGATCATTTAAAAAAGATAAATTCAATGTATTCGTTTTTTCTTATTCCAGATGTATTAGTTCTTCTTTGTTCAGAGCTACAAATGTATCAAAACAAAACACATATTTTTCAAAATGGCGGCTTTTCCTGGTGGTTTTATCTCCATAGCAACCATTTCATGTCTTGGTCACTTGGAAGTGACGAATAAGTCTACGTAATTTTTAGAAGAACAGGCTGAAGCAAACGTTTCATTGGCAACAGATGTTTCCTGTTAACCACGCCCACATTCCTAGTCTGGTCATAACTTAAGTTGTATCGTTTCATTCAGCTCAAACCAATGATTTATGCTTTCAATTTTCATATTATTCCTGTAAAAAAAAACGTTTCGAGTAACAACGGGAACGCCACTTTTGTGAGCTCGCCAATCGAATGCTGTTAAAAATCTACATCTTCTAATTCAAAGCAGCATCCAGTGTTGGTAAAAGACTTAAGAAGCGATGGAATGAAAAGAGGAATGAAAGCTATAGGAGGATGTTTTATTTGTAGACGGTACTACCGTGTTTTTTTTAGTTTTTTTTTATTGAAGATGGCTCTTCCCGAGGTAAAAGCTCAACAAAACTGCGGTTGTTGACGTGATCTGGTGGCGTGAGTGAAATTTTGTTAAGATCGCTTCAACAAACGTTTTCTTTTCCCATGTTCTGAGAAAATGGGAAATCCCCAAACTTCACAAAATTGCCACAGAATAGTTAGGTCTGTGGCCATCCCATAATCATTTTTATTTTTTAACTTGTCCTGTCCAACAGCTGGGCAGACAGATGAGAACTGAGGGCCTCTTGTGTTGGACATATTTTACTTTAACAAGAGGGGTTATTAATCTTCAGACAAACCAAAGGTATGGCTGAATAAACCCCTTTTGTAATTGAAGCCAAACTTTATTAATTTTGATCATGTTTGAAAATCTTTGGTGTTGGACCGGACGGAAAAGGAAAGGAGGGAAGAAGAGAGAGGGACGTTAGATGGGGGGGGGGGGGGGGGGGGTAGGAGGGTGATAGTGGGAGGGGGGGGGATAAGACCATGAAGCAGCATAGAGCAGCAAGTTTACTGGTTGTTTATCATTACGGCAAGGTTCAAATGTAGTACAAAAAGGGCGGGGCCTGTCCACACACACACACAAATGTTATCAACACACCTGGGGGGTATTCCAGAAAGCAGGTTATGCTAGTTCCCATGATAAGTTTGAGGCTAAGGAAGTTGAAAACCTCATCTTTTGGTTCCAGAAATGGAGGTATGTTTCAGGGTAGGTCAAGTTGCCATGGCAACTCATGCTCTGAACATAACCTGGTCTGGAGCAGGTTTAGTTGAAGCTTAGTTTGTTTTCAGAGAGGTGAAGCAGCATGGCGTGTCCATTTGAAGATGATTTAGTGGATGAAGAAGCTCAGATAATACTTTTTCCACCATGAGAGGCTGATAAGACCATGTATGGATGGATGTTGGAAAGAGAAACTTTTTTACTTTGATCTAACTTAATTATTTGCTTCAGTTAAGATAAATCGTTTTTTGTTAGGTCACCTTAAAAATAACACGTAGTTTTCAGACAATTATTTTCATTTCATTCAAATCAATTCAATTCAGTAGGTGTAACTTTGGTGCTGCTGTTAGATCGGCATCGCAAGGGATTCTGGGATATCATTCCCTTTGCCTGTCGGGACGGATTTGGGTTTAAGTGTGGGTTTTTGACCAAATGTGTTTAGTTGTTTAGCTATTTTACTGTGTTTTACCGTGTTTTGCCGAGTTACTTTGTCCTACTATGCTTACGTCTCTGCACCATAAGTGAGAGTGAAGGAGAGGATTATGAGTTTATATAGCACTCCTCCCTTTTGTAAATGTAATTATAATGACGGAGAATTCTTTTTCCCCATCCTTTTATTTGTAATAAAAATGAGCACATCTGCCGGCTCAAATTTAGACACATGAGAGTTCAAGAATCATAATTAATTAAGATGGAAAAAAGATAAATTGAATGGGAGTAATATGACATTTAGTTAGATAAATACGTAAATTTGAGTTGTGCAAAAAATTACTGAGTTTTATAGAAATGAGGTTGAATAAATTTAACTCAATTACTTGTTACCAATAGAAGTAATTCATTTAAGTTATATACATATGCGTCACAAGGAAAATGGAAATAAGATCAGAAACTCGTGCGTTTACTTTGTCTGTTCTTACTACAAGCAGAAACTCTTTCTTTTGCTGATGCAGCCGTATTACTTTTTGATGGACGTATAATCTTCATACGCCGTCATTTAAATCTCCAACTCCGTCTCACTGACGTGTCGCGCTCTCTTTTTTTCTCCACCCGTTTCCATGGTGACTCCGTAAATCAGCAATCCATTGAGAATGTCTTTATGTACATGCCGCGCAGGTGCATTAACCCAGGGTTACCAAGTCGAGCGTAATTACGCCAACTCATATCCGGTCTTTTGGAACCGACATACCCCGAGTAGACAAGTTCAGGCGGATTTCAGCCAGAGTTCAGGCTTAAAGTCAGGCTAGTTTAAATATGCTTCCTGGAATACCCCCCTGCTAGCTGCAAAGATGTCCACATGTCAACATGTACATAAAACAGATAGTGTTCACACACGCATACTTATACCTTTAAACCAACTAGTGTGAAATATTTCATTCATTCAATCATGCAAACTATTAATGCAAAGTGAGCTAACATCTGTGCCCAGGTGAGTGTTTATGTTCATCTAAAATGGATGGTGGAATGTGAAAAGAAGGAGGGGGAGCGCCCAGTCACCCCCACACCAAGACCCCCGCCGCAGCAGCAGCGGCAGCCGGAACCCCCCAACGCCACACAGCAGCAGGCAGGGAACAACCGCCCCCCCGGACGACCAGATCCGCCACCCAGGCCAGGACCAGCAGGACCGGCGCAAGGCCCCCAGAGCCAGAGAGCAGGGAAGCACGGGGTGAAAGAGAGCGCCGCCCCAGCCCAACAAGGAGAGCAGCCCCCCGGCCGCGCTGGAAGAGCCCAACGTAGGGCCCCACCCGAGATGGGCACCCACAGACCCAGACGAGCACCCCATCACCACCCAGGAGTTCTGGGCATCCCCCCGCCCCAACCCCAGGTACGAGCCATGACCCCCCAAGGGAGACCCACTCCGCACTCCAGGCAGCCACCCACCCGGCCCACGGTTGGTCCAGGGAGGAGCAAGGCAGGGGAGGGGAGGCCCAGGTGGGGAGCACCCCGGGGAAAAAGGGGGCCCACAAGGGGTGTTGTAAACATGGCCCGACCAGGCTCGGCCACTGTTGGAAATTTGGCGGGGCCCAGCGCTCAGGGGCAAGGACCAGAACCCACCCCCAGGGACACGGACACCCCCAGCTCAGGTGTAATGTGACCCCCCCCCCCCCCCCCAAGCGGAGAGAGCACCGCCGGGCCCAGGAAACCGGCACCCAGGGGACACGGCAGCCGTTGCCAAGAGCCCCGTACCCCCCACCAGGGAAGGGGTAGGGGACAGATGGTCCTAAGTCCCACCTTCCTTGCAAAATGTGTGTGTGTGTGTGTAAGTTTTATGTTGGAATGTATATTTTGAGGGGGGAGGGGTGTGTGTACTAAGGGGGGTGCAGTTAAAATTGGCGGGGAGGGCACTGAGGGTACATCTACTGATTACTCACAGTGATGTCCCCTTACCCTCCCCACCAAGGGGCCCTAAATGTCTAAGGTGCGGTTAAAATTGGCGGGTAGGGTGCTAGGAGGACATTCGCTGCTTGCTGGCAGTGATGTCCAAGCACCCCCCCCTACCAAGGGCCCTACATGTCTAAGGTGCAAATAAAACCGAAAGAGGGGGGGCCCACTCCACACGGCAACCATTGGAGGGGTACCACTCCCAAGTAGCCCCCCCCAAGGCGCATCGCAGGCTAAACCCCCCCACCCCTTCACCCTAATATGAGGTTATTTGAGGAAGGGGGTAGGTTGGGGACAGCTGGTAGACTGTCCCCCCGGTGGCCATCCCATTATCATTTTAAAACTTTTGAATTTCGTGTTTAGCCCCATTAAAGATTTTGTCTCCAATCCATTGATTTTTTTTTGTCAGTTTTTTCTGTTGTGACCTGATTTTTTCTTTTTTTTTCTTTTAGCACAAAGGACACCAACCAAGTTGAACTGTTGTTTATAGTTTTGTTTGATATTTATTTTAATCGTACAGGAAAAAACTATGTTTGGTGAATGTTCTAGTACAAAGGGAGACTTATAGAGCCTGTAAAAGCTCTACAGTTCTGTTTGGAAAATTCGATCATCGCTTGTTCTGTCTTAGGTGAGTCACAGCCTCTTCTGTGTTCTTTTTTTTTTTTTTACTAAGATGAAAGCTTTAAGTTGAGCAGTATTATCAAAAGACTCATTTGTCAATTTACAGTGACATAGATAAATGTTTTTTTTGAAGATTCTTTCCATTCTTTATCATTTCCAACACTTTGACTCTTCATAGCATTGTTGCTTTTGCTTTGACATAATGTGAGAAGATAATTGCTAAAGACAGACTTCTGTTTACAATTATGTATATGATATTAAAGGTTTAAACAAAAACTTCACAGTTCCTAAGGAATTGTGGGACAGAATTCACAGTCGTTTCTTGTCTTTTACCATCTCTTGTAAGAGACACAAGTCTTTAGTTTAAACCCACAACTGTAAAGTTTTCCTGCTCAAAAAGTAGCTGTTGGGTTAAAATCCATAAAAGGAGCATTAAAGGGTTGCCAGATCTAAAAAAAAAAACCCTCTAAATCTGATGACAGACAATCTGGATTATGACTAGAATCAATGCGTTGACAATCAATACTGTCTACGGTACATTTTACAAACCTGTCTGAGCTTTATTACAGACAAGAAGGAAGCCAGCCAGATTCACAGCAAAGCCTCAAAATTCATGCTTTTAATTTGAAATGGAGATGGCAGACGATAAAGTTGTCCACGTCAGGAGAAAAGGGAGCAGAAGTCGTCAAGTTTTCTGAACTGCCTCACGTAAACCACAAGAAGCTTAGTTTAGTCGATCTCAAGTGAACATGGACTTTCAAAGCAAAAAAGGAGGTAACAAAAGCAGGAAAAGTGCAACTACAAGATTCAAAAGCTGCAGTAGGCATATTTTCTACTTTTACAGAAGAAAGAACAAAAATTAGCCTTCAGGTCTTGTTTTTCAGCCGGTGTCTGTGGAGCGTGCAGAGTGGTCCGGGTGTAGACTCAACGCTGAGGCAGCATTTTGCCGGACTCTATCATTTCTCTGTTCATTTTCCTCCCACCTTTGCTTTTAACAGCTCTCACAGAGGGAATGTTTTGTCAGGTCTGTCTACGGCTTTTCCGAGGTGAACCAGCTGACTGGGCAGCTCCGGCGTCTCTGTTTACGGAGACCAGCCTCCACCTGAATAATGCAGGAGGAGCCAGGCACGGGATGGAGCCAAGGAAGCAGAGAGACGGGTCCCTCTTCAAGCAAGTCAACCAAGAAAACACTTAGGGAGATGCTAGACATGCGGAGGGAGACCACGAGGACGCAGAGGCAAGGATTCAGGTGACCGCTCTGTGACTCTGTTGCACCTCTGCCCCTCCTAAAATTGTTGACTTTCTAATAAGTCCAAGATAAGAAATTTAATCCGTTTCACACGATGCCTTTCTAGCTGCAGTTCTATTAGACACCCGTTTTTTTCTTTTTGTTTTTTATAAGCCAAAATATGAATAAGGCAAATTTTTAAAGCAAAGACAAGTATTTTTTCTTCTGACAGCCACAAAGCAAAGGGAACGATGAGGCAGAAAGCATGAAAACAGCAGCAGCTCTGCCTGAAGCTTACATTCATGCGTAAATACTAATTAGTCCTTATTTTGCAAAACACCTCTGAATCAAATTAGGGACCAAAAATGAAGAGACTAAAGCAGAGCACCTCTGCTGACTCCGCTCATGCAAATTGTAAATTTACCAGAAACATCACACACAACGCCTCCCGTGGTCATCATGGATTCTGATTCCAGTCCATACCGCTGATTTCCAACAGTCGGGTTTGTGTGACACTTATAAGCCTGGTCTCCTCTGCCCTACTCTGCCTCGCACCCCAAGCATAAAACAGTGACTTATAATACAATGTGGTAATTGAATTGACATAAAGAGAAGCTCTCAACCTAATCTGACAAAATATCTGCCCAATCTCTTTTTTCAAGTCATAAATTCAATACTTCTTTCTAACGTTTTAGGCTTTAATGGTCAATCAGTGTCACAACACTGCATTACAAACACTAAGTCATGCCTTTCAAATAAAGCTCAATTTAAATCCTCAAATCAGACTTGGAAATTCATCTAAAACCTAATTATTTAAACTCCAGAATACAAAATAAAATTTGAACCAAATCTCACCTGAATAAATCTGTATTCCTGATTGACCTAGAAACTGTTTGCTATTAGATGATCAACACATCCAGACATGGAGGGAAGTAGAATTCTCTTTTTATGCCAAAAGAGGAGCTTTTACTCATAAAATTCTGAATTCTTTTATTAAAACCAAACAGCAAAAAACAAATGTTTTTCGTCTGAAAAAAAAAGCTACAAAAAAGTGTTCATGGTGCAATGATGAATTGTCAATATTGCTTTTATTAATGTCCATATTGTTTTTAACCCCACAGTGCCAGTAAAGACAACAAAACAGTTTAAAAAAATAAAAACAATTTCTATTTTTCACTGATGATCATCAGCTGAATAAAAACTGAAGCAATAAGCCCGACGTTGGCGCTAACAAAGAATCCATCATCTTGAAAAAAGCCTTGCCTATCCAAAGACTTCAACTATTTTTTTTAGTCCTAGAATTATTTGTGTTTTAGGTGAATCTTAAACTCTGCTTTCACAGGTTGCGTGTTCGGTATTCTGTTATACGTTTAGAAAAAAAGTCCAATTTCTTCCGCTTAGGCTTCACGTATTTTTCTTTGGCTGCAACGAAAGTTGAGTATTAAATTTCAATCAAAAAGGAATGTGTCCTTCGCCTTTTCAAAAAACCATTCCAGTTGGTTCTTTCAATTTGACAATAAAGTAAATGTAAGTCTAAGTGTTCCCTGTGTTCTTTAAATTATGATAATGCCGTTTTTAATCAAAATTAAAAAAAAAAAAAAACTGAGCTGTGTTTTCTGGGACATGTTTTCTGCAGTGCGTCAGAAGCTGTGGGCGGGACTGTTTATTTATACTGTCCTCTCACAACCCCAATCAAACATTGGCGATGCAAAAAAAATGGCGAGCAATATCGGAAAATTTGATCTGATTGCAGCTCAGGTGAGGAAAACAAAGACGTACGTTGATCTAGTTGTCTGTTGAGCAAGGAATGATGGAAAGATTCCGTTGCTGCTCAAAGCGTCTCAAGGTGTGAAGGGCTGTAAGAAGTCCTCCATCAAGGGAAAAATATTAAAAGAACATGCATAAACACCATTTTCATTGGAGTGGGGTTTTAAAATCGAAGCTTTTGCTGTAAAAACATCTACCTGTGACTATCACGTTATCAATGTCCATTTCAAATACGGCACACACAAAAAAAAAAATCCACATTTCTAATTAAACTTTTAAACAAGCTAACAGGACTGATGTTTTTCTCAAATCAGTGTTTTTAGAGTCAAATAAGGACTGATTGCAACATCTGTCAACTAGTTCTCTTGAAGCTTTTCATGTTTTGGAGGCTTCCTCTACGGTGGGACTGCCCTCCGACTACCGGAAGCAGCAGAGGAAAACAGCACCAGGACAATTACACGGGGAATTAAGGTCAGGGAGGTAAAAGAGTTGAGGAAAAGGACAGGATGGAGAAGAAAGAACTGAAGAGGAGACTGTCAGCTCAACTTATCGACAAGTCACCCCCAGAGGGATGAATAAAAGAGGGTGTGCGTTTGGATTTTGTGCGTGTGTGCGAGCGTGTCAGTCCTGATGATCTACTCTGTCAAGCTGAGTAAAGGTCTCACTCGTGCCCTGAGGGAACATTGACATTCTCACTTAAGATTTTTGTGCCTTTGTAGGTGTGTTTGTGTGCATCTCCTCATTGAAGAGGGCAGTCAAGAAAAAGGAGCTTCTCTCCCAATCGTTCACTGCAAAAAAAGAAAAATAAAAAAAGAGCAGACATGGAATTTTCGGTCAAAGACCTTTTGGCCGAGCTCCCGAGGCAAAAATACTCTCCGTCTGTATGCCAGGTCTTTTATCAATAACTCACCGACAGCTGAAACACCAGCTTGCTTTAGATGCTTTTTAACAACTTTTAAAAATGTTACCTAGAATTAAGTGTCTTTCTGAGTTTTTATCAACCCAATGCGTTCCCGATCCTCACTGTTTATTTACTTTAATGTGCAGAAGAAACCCCACAGTTGACAGTGATTTAAAAGAGCTAAGATGAATGAAAATTATTTGAGAATAGTGGGAGTCCTCAGATGAGCTTCGGTTGATAGAGTGTGGACCAAAGAACAGATGAATGTGAAATGTATGAAATTAATATTAATAATTGTCAGAAGTCAGAACTCCGTCTCCCGTTCTGGTCAGGAACCGTCTCTAAAGTTCTGAATGCACTTATCTCCCAGCAACCCCAGCGCACAGTTTCTGGATACCACACACCTGCCTTTTATTTGCAATCACTCACAGTACACCTAAGCACTGCACTGAGCCTCACTCAGAGCGAAGTATTGTTTGTGCCACTCTTCCTGCATTACTGAGGGTTATATCCTGAACCTGTTTTTTCTCTGATTCTGTTTGCCTGCCGCCTGCCTCGAACCTCGCCTGGATCCTGACTACTAGTTTTGTGGACTTTTAGCTGAGCTAATAAACCTGCTGCATTTGGATCCAGTTGTCTGCCTGTTCTGTCACAGAAATGCGCTCCAGAGAAATAACTACAACTGCTTTTTTAGCCTTTATAGAGTTCATACTGCCATTTCCGTGCACTCCTGTTCCAGAGCAAAATGAAAGGCTTTTCATGATGCGCACAACTGGATGGAGTGATTTTGGAGAATTACGAAGGCACATTAATTGATCTTTAATGCGTGTGTGGTTTAAAAGCTTTTAAACACTTAATTAGAAAAGACTGACAGTTTGCAGTTAAACTATCTGAAATAATGCTTTTAGTTGAGTCCTAAACTCTTGGTCTTACTAGAAAAATGTGAACTTAGAAGGATTATTGTGAGTGAAAATACCCAAACACTACAAATAATAGAGAAACAAATGAAAATAATTTAAAAAATACATTTAAATAAGTTGGTTATACAAAATGTTCACTCATAAATGGAGATTGACAAACATGTAGTAAAAGTCAAAGTCAAATATTTTAAGTGCCAATGCTATATTTTCCACCGGTAGAGATATGTAGGAAGATCAGATCAACTTTAGGGAAATATAAGATAAGTAAAACAAATTCAGCAACCACAAATCTATAAAATGAGAGAAAAAAGAAAGACACATGGAATATTATGGACATGAATTCATATGAGGAATAAATAATATGGAAAGGATAAAATTGTCTTTTATTTTATTTTGTTTTAATGTAAAGTACTTTGTGTTATGCTTTCATTGGAAAAGTGCTTTATAAATAAAGTTTGATTTGATTTGATTTGACAAGGAACTAAAATCCACACAAAGACTAAATCAGAAAGCAAGGATGGCTGAATTCAAGCAAAAAAAAAAAAAAAAAATCCAGCTGTAAATACCAAGTGCAAGTTGTTTCTGTTGTATTTTTCCAGGACCTGAGAATGCGGGCTACAGAGTCCAGCCCCTTCTTCACCCTTTAGGGTTCGATAAGTTCAGTAGCATCAGTGGCGCCCTCCTCTGACGAGGCCAGACTTTATATTTGTGTGCCCCGAATACACTGCCTCCACCATCCTTCTCCCAACAGAACTTTCGCTTTCCCATGTCTGCACACTGAAAGACCGCTCTCACTCTGCTATGATCAGAAGACCCAGGCGTCTTCACTCAGATCTGTGTTTTGGAGTGTGCAGAGGAAGGTGTGAAACCCCTAATTATTTAGGATTGCAGATGTTTTTTGACTTAATGAGGTGGCAGTTGATTGATAATTCTCAACAGCAGCACATTTGGCTCAACTGGCAGAGACGTCATCAAGAAGAAGTAAAGATGAGAAGCTAGGGATGGGTAATTTTTAGCTTTTCCATCTAAAGGGGTTTGGAACTGCTTACTCTTGCCCTGTGAGTCTCGGCTGAGTGATTGCAGCTTGTGATGAGAATCTGAGAGAGGTAAAGCCTCCGACCGTCCTGATCCCTGCTGTGTTCAGCACCGAGTCGATTTTCAAAGACAGCACGACCTTCGTCGTTGCAGGCAACCCAACAATTGACCGAAAGCCCAAACCGGGAGCATCTCACACATGTGAGAGGGGATTCTGTTTTGCTTTATAGATCTATGTCCACCTTTGATTTGATGCACCAAACAACCCATCACCTGCTGAGTAACTGAAGAGAATAAGAGCAAATCTATTTCAGTGCTCAGCTCGTATTGAAGTTTGGCAAGGAGGCATTGCTAGAAGAGCTCAGCGTGCCAGACGTCTGCTGAAGCCTATGAAGCTTATCAAGCTCTGACAGTAGGCCACAGAAGAAGGGAGTTAGATACTTAGTGCACAGCACTGAGTCATTGTCAGTGGGTGAAAGACGATTGTTGGGTGTGATGTTACCACAGTACAAACACAATCAAACCTAAAAAAAAAAAGACAAATAAACACTTTCACGTATAAAAACTGAAAAAAAGTAACTGTTTCAAGACCCACTACAATGAAAATGGTGTTTTAATATCTTCCTGTGGCACTTTTCTCATGATAGAGGATATACATAAATAAAATTAAGTTTTTCTTTATTCAAATTGCTGTGAATCAGGAGCAGATGAAAGAAAATGCCATTGGAAAAAGCTTGTAGGCGTGACGTAGGTGATATTGTTGGCGGGCGTCAAGCTTCCTGCTCTGCTCCATTCTGATCATCCACTGTCAGACAAATAGATCCATGAACGTCTTTGTTTTCCTCATCCGAGCTGGAATCTGGATCTAAACTGCTGAATAGCTCTGATGTTGCTCGCAGATTTTCTGGCACCGCTGTTGGCAGGTTGGCGTTTAAAGCTAGCAGGAGAGAGTGTAAATAAAGGGATTATGGGAAATGATTGAAGACTTACTCCACGCTAATATTCCCACCCACAACTGCGTTTCTGATGAAGTCCTGCTGCAAAAACTGTCTTAAAAAAGGATTTTGTTTTTTCTCCATTTTGGCTAAAAACTGCATAATTTTGATTGAAAGACCACTGGGAACACTTTTACAAAAGATGATAGAAGTGGGACTTTGAAATCCTCCAGTTCATCCAGGTACCGTACTGGAAGAGTTTACAGCAAACCCAATCACAAGCAGCCAATTCAATGAAAAAAACGTGTTATTGCGTAATAACACAACTGATTAAATGGTAAGATTAAAACAAAGCACAAAAGAAGAAATAATCAAATGATGCATGCAAAATAACTGTCTGCATATAAATACAAACTGATTTTTCTCAGTTTGTACATATCTAAAAGTCAAGAGACACAGATAGACCTAGAGTTAGTTCTATCTACAATCCATCATCTTTTCTAAGGACCTATTTCATCATTAAACAAAAAGCAACAGCAAAAAAAAAAAAAAAGACTGACAGTCCAGAAGCTCTGATGTGTTTCATGTCTGAGCCTCTTCTTCAAAATAAATCTTTGTGTTCTGAACAAAACAAACATATGAGAGCCGCATAATCAGTCTGTGGATCTTCTGCCTTAATATGTCTCATCCTCAAAAAATTACAAAACAGTCGGGATGTTTTTCGCAGCTGCCTAATGTTTCTACAAGCTTTCCGTCTTTCCTTTTGATGCTCATGAAGTTACCCAGGGGTTGAATTGCAGACGGAGCCCTAGGCCACTGCCAATATCTCCTCTAGCAGTGTTCTTTAAATTATGAGACAGCAAGGCTCCCTTTCGACAGAGTTTGGAGGAACGCTACAGAATTTACTCATCTTTTTCGCTAGTTCAATTCGACGGCGTCCGTAGGGTCTTCATCATGTTGTAAGACCAAACATGGTCTGAGCCACTGAGCCGAGATAATCACCTAATGCTGTTTGACATACCCAGGCTACACTAAATACTTTAATGCTCTGCCCGAAGGTTTTATTAGTTTATGTTTTTTAAGTGGGAAGTTTCTCCAAACCGCAACATTTTAAGGAGCACCGACCACAACTTCTAATGTGGTAAACAAAGAATTCCTGCTGGACAAACGGAGTTACATCTTAGGGACAACAAACAAAAAACATCAGGACTTTAAAGACCCACTACGATGAAAATAAGGTTTTTAACATGTTCATGTAGTTTTTTTTCTTAAGATAGGGGACAAGTATAAAGAAAACTAGAAGGAGCTGCATTTCCAGAATAAAATGTAGGTTGAATGCTATGTTGCTGAATGAAAATGAAACTTAAAGGGTTATAATTGGTACAATAAGTAAATAAATGATCAAAGTTGACCATAAATAAAGTGAACCATTTCTGGTTACGGGTTACGGGCAGGGCGCGTGGCGTGTCTCTCTGCGGATACAACTATCTTCAAATTACTTAAAAAGGTTGATTTTTTCCAAAAAAGAGAGCTGACCATGGCCCCTAAGAAAACCCAGGAATACGAAGACCTCAAAAAGACTCTTGATGATATTGGAGCTACGATGAAAAGCTTTACTGATCAGGTGTCGGCTAAGCTAACGCCACTTTTGGAAATGATGGAAGAGTTCCGAAGATTACGGGCTCAAAACGAGCAACGAGAAAACCAGGTCGACATTCTGGAGAAAAGACTAGACGATGTGGAACAGCAAGTAAGGATGAATAATGTCATTCTCACTGGAGTACCAATCAAACCTCGAGCGAAACTGACAGCAGGAGCAAGCACTGCTGATGCTAGCGCTAGCGTAGCTAGCAGTGAACCGGCGAGCGGTCCAGAGTCTCTGGAACAGCAAATACATTCATTTCTCACATCTAAAGAGATTTCCCTGGATCTCAATACCATCGAGACCTGCCACCTGCTCCCCAGGAGAAAGGAGTCGGATAAACCAGCGATCCTCATCAGGTTTGTGAATCAAAAACACAAGCTAGCTCTGATGACCCAAAGGAAACACCTGAAAGGTTCGGCTGCTTATCTGAACGACCATCTGACCAGAAGGAATGCTGAAATCTCCAAACATACAAGGCTTCTCAAGACGCAGAAGCAGATTGAGAACACTTGGGTTAAAGGCTGCAGGATTTACGTCAAACCACTCGGTCCACCGGACCGGGCCAAGGTTTTGGTTGTGAACACCATGAAGGATTTTGAGAAGTGCTTGATTACGGTTGTCTGAAACAACATGCAGTAATAATCAAAGAGCCAAATAATTTCAAGAAATATGACACCTGGATTCTTCACTTTCTCCATCATCTGACGTCACCTGAATAACAGCAGAGCTCTGACATGCAGAGAACTTGACCTCAACTTTCACCGCAGCTGTTATCAGCTGAAGAAGGATATGGACCTGAATCTAATGTCTGCAGACATAACATCGAAGAGAACTATTAACTGTTTTGAACCCAGCAGATCAGCTGTTATTCAGCAGAAGAAGAAATGCCAACCTTGGACAATCGACAGATAATGGACCCTTTTATTTTTTTCCTTACAGCATTACTTTAATATATAAAAAAAAGAAAAAAATATTAAAAAAAGTAAAACAAATGATTAATCACTTATTGAAAATTGTTAAATTGATTGTCTTTTAATGATATTACTTCACTTGCTCCAAAAATTCATAAATTGATTCAAAAATCTTTCCTAATGTAGCATAATTTTGCACGTTTTTAACTTTTGATACTTGATGAAATTTTGCTATGAAAATTCCTGAAACAGTGTTGTGTCTACTTTACTGATATAGTATTATGTTTTGATCATATGAATGACTTTTATAAGTAACTTAATCTGCATATATTTTAGATGACTGATCTGCATTTGTCATGTTGATTTCTAAAATAGTTATTTTTTACATAATAATTAAGTAATTCATCTTTGTCATGTGCTTTATCGATACCTTATGATTTTTAATTCTGTCTGATAAAAACTGGGAACCGGATATTGATAAATCATGTAATAAAATGGTTACAGTATAACGGGGTGGGATTATATAAGTTTGCTTCCTTCCACTCCCTTTCAAGCTATATTTATTAATATGTCTAATTATCATACATTTGATTAGTTACTTTATGAATGTACAACTGATGATTATATTGCTTTGGTGTATTATTTCTAGTTAATTGCTTGAAATAAACCATTTCAAAAAAAAAGAAGAAAAAAAAAAGCAGCACAGAAAAAAATATTTTTGTAAAAAATTTTGCACCAAGGATTCTCCATGTATTTCAATGGAGGCAAAAATCCTGGAATGTCTTGAGAAGTTCAAGGATTTGAAGGACCAAAAGTCACAGCTGGAAAAAGATGAAAGAGCTGAACATTTTAATAGTTGAACGACTAAAATACCTGAAAAATTGTAGAAGACGTTAAGCGCCAAAAAAATGGCGGAAGGTGCTAGAATAAAGAAAGACAAACAGGAAAACAATGGGTCGAATGCCTTATAGAATTGAAATGACATCCCTGAGAGTTTATTTATTCAAATCATTGTGAATCAGGAGCAGATGAAAAAATGCAGTTAGAAAAATGCTTGTAGCTGTGACGTAGGTGCTCCTCCATTCTGATGCATCCACTTGCAGACAAATAAATCCATGTACAACAAACAGCTTTAAAATATGAGGATTGTTGTGTGTGTGTGTGTGTGTGTGTGTGTGTGTGTGTGTGTGTGCTTTCTGCTGAGTGTTTGGGTGCCATGAGAAGCAGCCCCACAGAAGCACCTGGACAGAAAGAAGGCTCAATATCAGCAGAACTGCAAACACATTTATACTCGGCTTAGTTAGTATGCTTGACAGCTCTGTGCTCCAGCAGCTGGACTGGCAGAACACACACGAGTGCTGTGCTGACACCCCGTGAATGAGTATTACAAAGAACCGCATAGAGGCAGCCTCCCCTCACTGGACCTTCTCTGCAACCCCCCCCTCCGTCTCATTTTTCTCACTTCATCTCCCATGCATAAGCGGGAATGGAAGAAAGAAACCAAGTCCACGTTGCACACACTGTTACACATATCCTCTGTGTGCAGGTGGAGCAAGAGCGAGTCCAAGTCTTTCTACCACATGCACTTACACAGCATCTCTGTCGGGGCTGGTTCCAGATGAATAAAGCAGAATACCAAGTGGCCCACTTATACGCTATGCACAGAAAAATAGACCAGTCAATCACTGACGGTGGCTGCTGAATAACAAATGCTCTCCGGTGAGAGCATGTGCAAGAATGGATATAAGACAACTCTTTTCTATGAATCTATTTGCATAAAAACAGCATTACTGTAAAAGATATGATCTCCTATTGCAGATAAATAGGATGTTTTTTTTTAAGGCTGTGGATTTATCTGCCGCTCCTGTTAATCAGAAAAGAAACGAAAAGCCTGTTTTTAAAAAATAAAATAAAATGTGAAAATAAATCAGCTCTGAAGTGTTAGCTGGGGGAGTCTCTGCAGTCCTTTGCTCTGTAAAAGAGTAGAATGCTAAACAGCAGGTCTGTGTGCACCTGAGCTTTCTTCAAGGGAATTTCCAAGTGTTAGCATCATGCGGATTTCTCTCCTGAGCCTCAACAAGGGAGTGCAAACAATACTGATGAACAAACTGAAAGCTTCTCTTCCACAGCCTCAGATGTCCGCAGACACAGAAACGCATCCAACCAGCGCCGATGGAGCTGTCAGACTGCCATCAGCACTGCTACACAGAACCCTGACGACTTCATTCAGCCCGAGCAAGCGGCAGAGAAGTGCCCTTAGACCGAGGGCAAAGCGCAGCATCATTAACCTTGGGCTGTGATCACTTTCAGCACCAGCGTGCTTTCCATAAGACAGCTGGATTAACTCAGTGGTATCAGTTCCTGTTTGATAGAAAGTCAGAGATAAGCAGGTCAAGGAATTAACCCGGAGTCATTGTGAAATCAGATGATCAGAATGGGTCAAAGTATGACCCAGAAGTTTTATTATATACTTGATTTTGGGTCTTAGTGCATATAAAAAGGGGAAAATCGATGGAAATCCTCTGTGAAAATTTTTTTAGTCGCATATAAGGAGAACTATAGGGCACACAATCAATGAATGGTCAATTTTTGAACATACTGTATATAAGGCACATTGGACTATGAGGCGCATCAAGCCAGACAAAAGAGTCAGCCATAGGTCCATCAGTCAGACTGTGTTCAATCTACCACTTGTTGTAGCAGGCTACACATTAGCGACGTTAGCGTATTAGCAATACCTGTAACTCCCAAACGTGTTTGCAACATGTAATCGCTAAAATAACTGTGACTTTGCCAACTCCCAACCTTAACATGTACGAAAAATACGCTACAACACCACTACATGCTAGCTGCGTTGGCATATTCACAATAACACCCAACCTTGTTTGCAACATGTTAAAATAATTTTAAAAAATAAAATAAAAATGCAACGGAAATTTTGAGAGTCCCGTCAGCTCCAAATATCCCTTCGACTTCAGTCAGCAGAACCAGAATGAATCCATATATAAGGTATATAAGTTATAAAACTAGATTATTAAGGCTAACAAGTGCACCTCAAAGTGTGAAATATGCTGGAAGTCAAACTTCTCTTAATCTAAATGTCTCAGTATGGTACTTTTTTTTCAGACCTTTATATATGTATTTTTTAAGATGTAATTTTTTATACATTGTGTTCTCATTGCATGTCAAATGACTTTCTTCTGTTTATCTGTCTCAATATCATAACAATAGAAAAGTTGATAATTTAAATGTTTTTGTTACATGAACAGATTTTCACATTTCTGTTTTTAGTAATCATAAAAAAAAATGTTTTTTTAAATTCAAAAGAATAAATCCTCCAACAAGATGGCCAACAATCTATAAAGTACAGAGCTTTAAAGAAGAAAAAATGCGTTGTCGTGTTAAACATCTCTTCATCGGTATGAATTGCCACTTTGTTTGCAAAGTTGGGGTTGGAATGTGATAAAATAGAAGTTTAGGATACTGTGGCCACTGTATAAAAAGATTGTTTGCTTGTTTCTGGAGTTTTTGCTCGGTGTAGTTTGGTGTATTCCATTCAGTTTCTGCCTCCTTCACACATTTTCTGTACGTCTTATCAAGAGAAAGTTCACTTGTGATGCAACTCTGATTGAGCAGATTCACGTTTCAGGTGTCAAATCTTTGTGTTTTTATTGTGTAGATCTATTCAGACGCACAACAACCCGCAATGAAGAGACGTTTAAGCTTTTTGCCCAAAGCAGATGAATTATTCATCACTGGTTATCAAATTTGTCCGACCACTCAATAGCAGCTTCTCTGTAGTCACTGGAAACTTGCTTTCTTCTGTTTGAGACTTAATAATTTATGTAATCTATGTTTTTGAGATGAAATATTTATGGTTTGCTTTTCTGGTTATCAGTCCCATTTAACGAACATTTTTCTCTTTTAGCTTTTTTTCTTCATCCGTTGTAAATATTTCATTGTCAGCTCATAACAGTTTATCCTTTAGCAGTGCTATGACATCTCCTTTAGCGTGCTGCACTTTCAGCAACTACTACTTTCTTTGTATCAAGGTTCAATTTGGCAAACTGTAAAAGTAAAAGGGAATAATCATCTACGGTTATCCAAACTTTTTGAGTGTTTCAACTGACAGCTAAAAAACAGCAACAAACAGACATTTTCATTGCTGACAAATCAGCGTTCATAGTCGAGAAGGTGGTGGCTTTCCAAATGCAAATTACAGGGTGATGCCACTTTCATTGTTTGGTATTGTGAGGTGCCGCGTATTTCCACCACTTGATCCAGCATCTGTCATTTACTTCCTTCACCTAAACAGTTATATTACAGCTGGGTGATTATCTTCCAGTAGAGACAAAAATGACAGGGATTATGCTTATTTTTCTGCAGGAAATCTGTTGCTAAACAACAGCACCATGAGCATTTACAGTCACAAACACGTTTATTTATTTGGGTACAAAAAAGGAAACTTTTTCCCATAAAAAAAAGAAATTAAATAAATCACAATCGCTGAATCAAATACTCACATAATGACACTATTCTAGATCTTAATGCCCTGCTTGAAACAGGCACATTTATTTGTTGTTTCCTACAAAAAAAATGGATTGGAATTATTTAATTTGTTCAAATGAAATCCAAGCTTACATTTTATTACGAAAGAAGTCTGTTCAGGTCAGACATTTTTTTTACGGTATCTTTTATAGTAAAAAGATTTCTACAAGCAAATATATCTTCCATAAAGTTTTGAAAATGTGAAAAATGTTTAACATTAAAGCGAGGAGTCCCGCTCCTACGCGCTTTGAAAAATGCTGCAAATGCTAAAAGCCCCTACCTTGGTTTGCAGAGAAGATTCAAGAAAAACTTCCCAAGACTGGAATGTTTATCAAAGCATCGAAATAAGGAAAGAGAGACACGGCGGTTTGTTTAGGCGAAAAGCAAGGGCGTACAAAGAAAGGAGAAGAAGTGGTGCAGAAAAGGAGCAAATGTGGAGCTTTGTCCATGTGCTCAAGTTAAAGAAGAATGGTTGTTTCCTGCTAGGATGATGACTGAAGCTGTTGGAAGGAAAGAAAACAGAATCCAGAGCATGCACACTTGCAAAAGGCAGTCATGCTGCTGACTGGCACATCTGGAACATCCACTGATGAACATGTGTGTTCATACATGTTGTCAGATGTGTCAGCCGCAGAATAACAACCTTGGACAGTAAAAGACAGTTTTCAACACTCACTGAGGGGAGGCTAAACCTTAATCAGCAGCCACATGTTGCATTTAAGCTGTGTTTTAGTTGCGTTAAAAAATATGTAATAAGTACAATGTTCCCTCATTTATCGCAGGCGGTGCGTTACATAAATAACCTGTGAAAGGATGCTTTAAGACACACATGAAGATTTTCACACTTTTCTCTTTTGTTTAAACTGTCCAAGTTCAAAACTTTATAGAAAAATGAGTATTACAGAATTAAAACAAAGCTCTGATCGCGATGAAGATTTATGTAAATGCTGCAAACTGAATGCATTCTGCACAAAAGAGGTTGACTGACAAGGTCAATAGCCAATCAGGATGCAGAGCACAGTGGGCAGGGGGGGGGATGCAAAATTTCACTAGAAATAATGAGTGAGACTGCGATACCACGAGGGACCACTGTTTCACAATTTGGCTATCAGGGATTGTGCTCTTTGTGCGGTAAACCAGTTTGACGTGGCTGCTGCTAAAGTCTTTCCCCTCGGTGTCCACATGGAACCAACACACATCCCCTTAGGAACACACAATACTCAGCTCCTCACACTTCCCCCTGTCACAACTGAGACCAGAACCGTGTCTCTCCTAACACAAGAGGTAGCGTCTGTCTGTTGTACCTCAGCTCTGGAAATCAAACCATCACTGCTCATCTTTGCTGTCACAGTTAGCACCTCCTCATTGCTCAAAGCTTTAGCAAGCCAAGGGAACTCCTCACCAGCCAGCCGGTTGCTTCTGTGGAGCTAACAATAACAGCAAACAAAGTCTAATACTTCACCTGTCATTGTGGCTCTCAATTTCAAAGAGAAAGGCCCCTTTATTTTGGCAAAAGGAAGCGCTTTTGTGAGTCTTTTGAAAGCTGAATGAATATTTGTTGTGCTTATTTATGAATACATAATTATCGTTCCATATCTCCTGTACTGGAAGGTTTTATAATTTCTCACCATAATCAGTCAACGCGACATGTTTGAGTGTTTTTGCTCTAGTAGTTCAGCACGTCTTCAGGAGTCACGTGTTCCTCTTTTGAGCTGCTTAGTCCTGCTTTAAATGAAAACGATCAACTGTTTCAACCAAAAGCTGGAAACTCTTGAAAATTCGGGACTAAAGTCTGAACACGTTCCAATGAATCAATAAAGTACATTGTGTCTCCAAAGTTAACTGAGTTCTTATATTATTTATTCTCAGACTCGGTTTGTGTTCGTCAACATACCTTACATGTTTCGGTGGAAACACTTCATGGTTGTCATCAGGTGGTAGTGTGTGATGTCTATAAAAACAGATAGTTGTGACTGAGGCGGAGTCACTTTTAATGATAACTAACTGCAGGGAAGGGGGGGGGGGGGTTTGGTGTCAAATTAGAGGTTGCATCTCCTTGACTTGACAGAACAAGGGACAACTAATTCAATAATATTCAGGTGTTTTTAAGACCTTTCAAGGATCTGAGGCTACCCTGGTTCAATGGACACTTGAAATGAGGAGTTTCTAATGCTGCACTTTTACGGTGGGAAACGTCCAAACCATACCTCACCAACAAAATAACCAAAGAAAGTCCGTTCTGTGGTCTGTGCTTAGATTTAGTTTCAGTGTGCATGAAAACAGGCAAAGATGAGCAGTGCTTCTCCAAAACCAAAAACCATTATGCTTTACCAGAAAACAGCAGGTAAACAACAAGAAACAAACATTATAATAGTGCATATTCATCATCCATCAGTGCCACTCTCTTACCTTGTTCCTTTCCTGCTTTTCGGGGCTGCCAGCCACCCAGCAGGTGAGAACATGGCAGGCGAACAGGGCTTTTGTGAGTCTTACTTTGTACATAATGTGCTGGCAGCGCCTCAGCAGCACCAGAGAAAGCCATCTACATATGAACTGTGAGTTATGCAGGATTTGGCTGTAAATGTCTTGTGAATAAATATGGACAGCAATGAATCATCTCTATAGTTAAATCTGTGTGGCTCAAAAGTGAGGGCCTTGTTTACGGCTAATAGCGATCTATTGACTGGCTGTATTTTAAAATATGCTTAAACTGTATTTTTATACTTTAACATTTTCTTTTAAAATTAGAATAAAAAAAATCAAACTTTATTCAGAGCAACTGATCATAATTGGCCAAAAGCATGGACATAAAGCAATGATGTCACACTTTCGACTAACAACCAAAGCGTCTCTCACTGCCACTTCAACAGCTACACCAGTGTAGCTCCTTATCTACACCGATCATGTCTAACTCCAACCTCGAGCTTTTCAGCGGCGCCACCGAACCCCAACGTTCACACTCATACTGAGGCATTCACGGAAAACTGTCACTTACGATCGTTGCAAAATGCGCCTCCGTAGGACGTCATGGAGCAGTCGCAGGTGAAGCCCTCCCACTGCTGGAGACACACCCCCTGATGGTAGCAAGATTCCTCCGTACAGGTGGTACTGGGTCCTGAAGAAACAGTTTTTGTACGAGTGAAAATAAGCAGCGCTTTCTGTTTTCTGCCACTTTAGTAATTGTACTTTTTGAGATTTCATAAAAAGCAAACACACGGACCATAAACAAGGCAAACGATAACCATGAGGGCACATGGTGGATTAGATAGGGTGCTCTGCAGGACTTTTAAATAAAACTGCAACTCTTCGTGCCTATATTTAACCTTAAATTACCAAATATTTCAGCTTATATTATGTTCTTGATCAGATTTATTGTTTGGAATTGAACAGCAACCAGCTAATGAGACCAGCGACAGAAATTTCACTCTTGCGTTTAATCCCAAAGAAATGTGTATCAATACATGCTGTCCTTTTTAAATAATTAATCTACATTTAAAACTGAATGTTTGCATGAATGAAAAGTCAGGTGGGAATATAATGTTTCATAGTTGGTTGAAAGGCATAGAGGACCAACCACACAGTTACAGGTTAGCTAGCCATTGAATGTATCTGAGTGTCTGGTAACACGTTTACCTCAGGCTCCAACCAAATGAAGTCAATTCATTTGCCATTATTTTATTGTTGGAGCCAGAAATAGTCAATATGGAGTGATTGGCAACCTCTCTCACCAGTCAGGAGTGATCTTATTGGAAAGCCACACCCCTACAACTGGGGGTGTGGCATCTGTCAATCAAACATTTTAAACATTCTACAAGAGAAGAACGTTTATTCTGACAAATAAAAATAATCCCAAAGGGAACATTTTAGCACACTGCATGGTCACACGTCTTTGCTAAATTCATTCGTTCACTCATTTTTGCTGCATCACATGTGTGTTGTCCGCTTTGATGCAATAAACCTACTGTGTCTCAATCCAAATGGCCTTTTCCATCATTGATACAATTGATTCATTTCATTTTGGGAAACAAGTTTATAAAGCTGTAGGTCGATTTGATTCGATTAACAACTTGAATCTGGTTGGATCGTAGGAATAAGGGTTTATTCAGACCGGACACATTTGCTTCACTTAAAGTGCACCAGAGTTGGTTTCCCTCGATAATTCAGAACAAATTTTCATACACCCAAGCGGACTCTGGTCCGGGACCCGCTCTCAAACCCACCTTTGGAGGTGGTCTCGGTTTGTTTCCATTCGGACTGAGCTTCGGTTCGCTCTGACATCCGTCAGTCTGAGTACCCCATGCAAACCTGTTCCTCATATATTCAGAATAAGACAGTTATTTCTTTCCTTCCTTCTTTCTTATTTCTATCTGTAAGTTTGCTAGCTAAAACAACTAGCTTGTACTCTTGAGAGAAAGCTAATAGATGTGCCACCCTGTTACCTGCAAAAAGTGGTAACAGGGAGTTTTGTAATCATCAAATATTTAATGAATTACAAATTGCACAATTGATGTGTACGCTCCTGTGACTCTAAAAGGGATACAGTGGGTTAAGAATTTTAAGGTTGGATGATCTAAGCTAAACTGATCAAGCTTTTGACAGTTTATTATCTCTTATTGAGGAATATGTAGCAGGAAATCAGAAAAGTGAAGGTTTACTTTTCATGATTGTTGAAGCCGAAATTCTCCTCTAGTTTTGAAATGACCCAAAAATATTCCCCCGGGTGTTTTTCTCAATCATTGTCAAGCCTGAAGTTTGAACTGGAGACCCACCTATCAACATTTTCACTCTTGAGGAAATAGAAGTAAATGCTTTTACATTTTAGATGAACTACACATTGAATGGTGGTAGGATTAATGATTGGTGGGATCATTGTTGTTCTGCCTTTTTTTCTTCTTCTTCTTCTGGGAGTGTCTAGAGGCTGTTTTGTTGACAACAGTGGGGTTTCTCATTAAAACCTCAATTAAACAGACATTTTGAAAGAACATGGTTCAGTGCCAGAGTAATTTGTTTCTGCACAGAGAAACCGAATTCTCACAGTGCCATTTACAAAAGTCCCAAATAGGAAGACTGAGTCCACCAAATCTCCTAAAAAATACAGAAATATGACCCACCTATACGTGATTGTACCTTATATTCCAAACATTTTTGTTTCCAGCTCTGTCTGCTCCTGTATGTCATGATTAAATTGTGTTTTAGTGAATCTTAATGTGATTGAATAATCTTTAAACTATTTATTGAACAACTCATGTATTCTGTACGGCTGTCAGAGACTTAATTTCGTCTCAAAGCTTTGGTAAGGGAGGCGATTTATTCAAAATCATTAATAAACGTGCCTTCCTTCCGTTGTGCAGACAAACTCTGCACCACGTTAAAGATGGACATTTTCTTCAGAATACAACCATCAAAAACGAAAGATATTAATCCAACTTGGAGTTGGATTTCATCCCTGCAAACCTGCTGTGGTACAAACGCTCATACTTGCAAAGTTACAGAGCTCATATATCATGACTTAGCACGTAATGCCCCCCCCCTCCCTTCTAATCCCCGAGTCATTAGAAGGCTAAAGGAGCGATTTCAATATTATGGCTCCACGTAGGACTTTAGTGAGGAGGGACAGCGCTGGCAGCCACCTCTGACCACATTCTGAAGCAAAACCTCAGGCCTAATAAAATTCTGAATTTAATTACAGTAAATTAGATGCTATAACACCCCAGGGCTATTTTTGATGTATTCCTGTAATATCCACAAGGGAGTATATGGATTTTCAACAGCCTCAAGGCCTGGGAGAAGTACATCTGTCAAAGAAGCCCACCTTTCTGAAACTGGTGAGTTTCCAGTCCTTCTTTCTCTGGCCATTAAAACATATTAGCATCCATTGCATGAGCCTTCGGGAGTCAATGTGATTGCTTAATGCAGTTTTAAACTGTGTTTGGTCTAAATTAATAGCTGAGTTTGACTGTAGGCAGGTAATAAGGACGGCTGGCAGGAGCAGCGGCGTTTTAGCAGGAGGAAGGAGGAGGAAAAGCTTCAGCTGCTTGCTGCTGACCAAAGGGAAATTAAATCTCTGTTCTTGGTGCACCATTGAGACACTGAAGAGGATGACTCAGAGTGGTGTGCGTGCAAGGAGAATGTTTCAAATATAAACTCCCGTTGTATGCAGGATTAACGAACTGGCTCCAGAGCAGTGTAGACTTGGAAAAATAACAATCGGTGCATGGCAAACGCAAAAACACAACAAATGCAAGATTAATGAAGCAAAACGCCGTGAGGGTGGGGTACTGCTGAGATTAGCTGCACTGACAAGAACAGAGGCAAAGATGCTTACCAAATGCAACTTTTATGAAGATTTATGAGGGATGTGCAGAAAACAGAGCGACCATAGCGACTCAGACAATCTAGATCAAGCCATTGGTGTTTGCCAAGAAACCAAAAATAAATCCCTTTTCAAGAATTACCAGGAGCCCCCTCCCAACCGCAACTTCCATTGCCTGGGTTATAGGTTTCTAATCATGCAGCCAGAAGCCGGGTCACGTACCATCGCAGCCTCGCTCCACCTGACCCACCCTGTGGAGGGCATCTGCAATCAGGTCGGGGAGTCTCCCATTCAGGTCCACAGAGGCCAGACACCCCTGGTACCCGTCCCGGGATGCAATCAGCTTGGGCAGATTACTGTACATGCTCTTCGTCACGCCACCGATGTACAGCTCTCCTGCAAAAAAGGAAAGGGATAAAGATATCAGGGCAAATCAAAAGAAGGATAACTGAAATAAATAATTCATAATAAATAATACATTTGAACTAAACCTACCTTCTAAACAAGTACAAGATCAATCATAATATATCAATATTATTAATAGTAAATCAGGAAAACTTTGAGCATACATCACAGTGTTTCAGACAACAATAAGAGCTTTAAATCTATAAAGGGTGTATAATTATTTAGTCCTTTATTTCCTTCCAAAGTGCTTTACAGTCAAATTCCTCTTCAGTCAAGCGCACACACATTCACTGAGAGGGACCTGGCTGCAGACAATAACAGAAATGTTTTGTTTCGGCCTTTTTTTCATTATTTACGGGTTAGGAATAAAGCCGTCAAAAACATTTTACGTTTGAAAAAAAAAAAAGCTTGAAAATGTTGAATGCACTGCCTCCTCTTTAAAATTAATGTGGGTTTGATTTTGAAGGGTTTGAAGGGAAGTTGATCGTGTTTGTGCTCCTTCAACGCAGATCTGCTCTTTGCTGAGGAATTTTGATTTTAATAAACTATAAGTCTTGCAATTTTGAAAAAACAAACGTAGTAGAAGTACAAATCATAAAAATATAAAGCAACAGCAGGGAATAAAACAGCAACAAAAAGGAGATGTGGAAGCAGAGGTTGCCCACTTTTAGACAGACGCCCTTCTAAATGAAGAAGACTCATCAATGATTTGATGTCATTTTATGCTGTGCCATTTCAGTAGAAAATAAAGTTCTAGTGAGCTTGATAAGCCGGAATGGGACAAATAGGTAATTGTTTTATTGCTTTTAAAGGATAACTTAACCTAAGTATTTGGAATTTAAAAAAAAACTATAACATTAAAATGGGAAGAAACCTAACTGGTAAGAAATATAGTACATTTTTTATTTTAAAGCGGTACAGGGGGACTTCCAGTTCTGGCAGATGATGTCTGCAGCCACGTTCACCAGGATCAATGTGTGACACGTTCTGCTTGTTTTGTTTGTGGTTTTCACTCTGTGATCTTGTGCAGGTCTGCTGTGGCTCCGCCCACTCACCTGTGCTACCTGCTGGAGTCCACAGATGGACCCTGTTAGTTAACTGGGTAGTCTGTCTATTTAAGCCGCCTTGTTTTGTATCTCTTTGTTGGAGTGTTTTGTGTGCTACTCCTTGGTTTTGGTGTACAGTCTTCAAACTTGGCCTTTTGCATCAAGTTTTACTCTGCATTTGGGTTCTTGAGTTGTAAACTGTAACAATGTGGGGTTCAGTGTCTTGGCCAAAGACACTTTGACACATGAGCGGTAAAGGCAGTCAACCGCTCTACCTCTGTTACAAATACACAATTAGATCCTTTTTTTTTACCAAGTACATTGTTTGTGCAAATTAGTAGCAATAATCAGTTGTTCTGTTATCATTAGTCTAATAGAGCCTCTGATAAAACATAAGGCGTTTCTCCTGTGTTTATCAAACCCAAATGAGCTTAAAAAAAGTGGACCAAACATCCGCAGGGTGCAGACCTCAAAGAATCAGTCTGCTAGTGTGCTACTGAGGAGAATTTAGTTTTGTCTTCACAGTTTGCCAAAAAAGGAGAGACATCAGCAGCTGCTGTATGTCAATCTGGGAAGGGTTAGAAAACCATTTCCAAACAATTTGGACTCCATCATTCTGCAGCCAGAGAGATTATTCTAAAGCACAACCCATTCAACACAGCTGACAATCTTCCCAGGAGTAGACATCCCAGAAAATGCACCTCATTATCACAACTCCGAAAACACAAGAGCTGCAAATCAGACTTACAGGCCCCAGCCCACAACATACCAAGATTTTCCATTTTATCAACAATAAAAGGAGTGAGAGAGAACAGAGCTATATTAGGAACCAGAGACATAAGGCCGCGGGTAATTTTAATGGAAATTTCACCTGACTAATATCACACCTCTGTTTTTTTTTTAACAGGTGAATTTTTCCCCCTGCTCTTTGTATGAAAAGAAATCCAATTTTGGCTCAATATTGCAATCTTTTCTTGAGCTCTTTAGCCCATTAAACCTCCCAAAAATGTATTATTCACTACCGCAAACTAAAATCCAAATGTTTGTTCAATTTAAAGTTATTTTAGAAAACAAGTGTTACTGCTCATTTAACAGCATGAGAGATGATGTGCAGGTAAGGAGGGCAGGAATAATGCATTACACACAAATAATAAAGCGTCAAATCCTATTTATGCTAAACAAAGAACAAACTGTTGTATTTGCTGATTAATTTGTTAAAAGCCTCTCGTTAGCCACTGTTGATAAAAGAGAAATTAGCCAATCTTTCATCCATTATTGTAGAGATGTTACTCCTGTAATTTGCAGCCTGAGTGACGCTGCGCTGCGTGACAGGTGAAATTTGAGTTTTTCAGGCAAAGCCAATGTCGTTGTCAGCAGGTGTGATTATTAGAGACTTCCCCGACACAAAGGCTTCCACTGCAGACGTTGCATGGGTCTGTTTTGATGCCTACAGGATTTTTTAAAAAGGGGGGCTTACAATATTCTGGAATAGATTTGACTGCATCACCCTGGAGCGCTGCTAATGCCATTTGATGTTTGCTCGCTCCGCCCACCCCCTGACGTAATGTCCTGAAGGAAGCAGAAATTCAGTTTTTGGGGATATCTCTGTGCTCAAGCACAATTACTGTCTCTTTATATTAAAACATAAAAGGAAAAACCAATCCACACTTTGGAGCCAATTACCCCCCCCCCCATCACAGTTCTCTGTTCCACAGAATTTTGCAGAAAATGCCAAAAGAAATTATAAAAAAAATACAAAGACGCCTTTGATGTTAGGGCATATGAATAAACACAGTTTGAAGTGCTCACGGCCTCTCATATCATCAAAACCACCTCTTTATGTTTTATCTTTAAGTTAACATAAAATGAACAGCCAGTAAAACCTTTCACACAGGGGCAAGATTCTGTTACGGAGATAAAACCCTCCAAAAAGCTTCCAACTCTGGATATTTGTCACCACTAAGAACCAGAACCTTTAGCTGAAGACAAATGAGCTACAAGGTCAATTATATGTGGACTTTGTCTAATGGAGTAAGCCAATGATGTTTGCCAAGTGCTCTCCAGAATTAATGAGGACTTGACACTTCATATTTCCCATTCAGAGCTTCAGGACATCATAATCAATACGACGAATGTATTAACAGTCCAGCTGAGTGATGTCCTCAACAACCATTTGGCGAACAAGAAATCATCAGTATGAAGTTCATTTAAAAAAAAAAAAAAAAGCAAAGAGTGCAGTTTTGTTTTTTGTTATCATACTCTTTGAGATTCCACACACATAACTGAAGCAGGCATGTGGAGGAGGAAGGCTGGAAAATTATTCATACAAGTTGTTTTCTTCAGTCATCCTGTTAGTGGAGGCCACAGATGAAGAATAAGCAGAAGGTCTGCATGCACCCACCCACTCGTCTCAGATCAGTTTCATTTGAATATTTACATCTCAAATACAAGTTTGTTTTTGGCAAACTTTGTCCTAGTCATTCTACATTCTTTTCCACTACATCAAATATAGCTGGCTCTTCCAAAATAACTAAATGTTATATGGCTTTGGTGTGAAGCAGGTTCTTAACTCTTGGTGTTCACACTGGACAAGCAGGGAGGGGCTTCTTCTTCTTTTTTCTTTTTTTAACGATTTACTAGTGCATGTCTGCCACCTACATTTGGAAGAGACTCAAGGCGAATGCGACAGTTTTGACCGCAGAAGCCTGAATCTTTAAATACACGTTTCATTGAAAGTGGTCACTTGCTGAAGCTGGTGTGAACGTAGCTTAAGACATTTAGTCATTTCCCCATCAAGGAAATGATGGCAAAAAAACACACATGGTCACTAATGGTTGCAGATGTCTTTAAAGCTAATTTAACAAAAAGAAATACTGCATGTCAACATGGCAGAATCTGGTCACAATGTTATGGGTTTTTTGTTTGTTACCTTGTGTGAATTACTACTGTAGGTTTTTCAAAGACCAAAATTGTTATATAGCAAAGGCATTTCTTTAAAATGACCCATTATAGCAATTTTTGGGTAAAGATTGAAGCACAGAAGGAAGAAAGTCCTTCCTTCTAAGCAGAGAAAGTAACTGTTCTGTTCCTGCAGTCATGAGATTGCCAGACTGTGTCTCAGACATTAGCTGTACTGACCCTTCACTGTTTGGAGGATGACCTGTCATGACCTGTTGTTGCATTTGTACTGTAACTGCTTTATTTTTTTCTTTTGAGCTGCCATTACAGGTTAGTTTCTCCCCAGTGTGATCAACTAAGTTCAATTAACACTGAGTACTGAAGGTTTGGTCTCCTGGCTGAGCCTAAACCTTACGATATCAAAATGTAATTGCTGAAACACTAACATAAATGCTATATTAGAACATTCCACTCCAGCAGCAGGTCAGCGGCCGGCCAAGCTCAGCTTAAAAGAAAATGTGTTTGTTTTTTCCTGACAGAAGCCGATGCGTTTGGGACAGTCCACCTTAAAAATGCATTATTGTGTTTGCAATGAAAGGATTCCGCAGTAAAAGGAAAAGGTGTGTAACTGCTGAGACCAGTCTGTGGAGATCCTTCTGGGGGGGGTTACATATTCATGTCATAAGATCAACACACAGAAAGCATGTCATTAGCTTTATAATGAACTCATACCTTCCATTACTACGTCAGTGAGAGTCAAGCAGGCCTGAGACATCAGACACATGAACACTGGTGAGTCTATACATGATGTAAGAAAATCTTACTTTGGGGATGTGAGTTACCTTTATGCTGTAGTTCTGGGTAACCATTGCATGTTCCTAAACAGTTAACGTGTTTCTAAACTAAGATAACATGCTGTATTTCCCCATATTTAACAGTGGATGATAAACCTAGTAAGTAGTCCATGTACTCTATCGATCCACGTTGAAAGTGCTCACTCATTCACAGGCACTAGATACATTTGACAAAAGGGACCTGATGATAAGGCAGAAAAAGGATTGTTTCTAGAAAATCAATGTAAAACAAAAAGGCAGACTAGCCACACAAAGAACCTAGTAAATAAAAACGACTTACATTGAAAAAAGTAAGGATTCTACTGCAACTGTTTGATTCATGTAGAAATACTGGTAATTCAAAATTTGCATTCATAATTCTTTGCATTTTAATCTGTGGGGAGCGTGTTGTTAAACTTTGCGAGTCCTATAAGTGTCCTGTTCTTTTGTAAAAAGGTTGTACTCAGGTGTGTGAGGTTTTCAAACTGCTGCAGAACTGCCATTCATCACAGCAGCTTTTCTAAGCTGCACAGTCAAAGCAAACGTGAGAACACATTAAACCGCCAAAGTCACATTATTGGCCGCCATCAAGGACGTACGGCTCAGTTAGCTCCCAGGAAAATCTAACAGTTTAATGTAATCTGGTCTGCATTCACACTACATGGACCATACTGGACCAAACCAATTGAAACAGTTCCAAATGCTCTTTTGTGAGCAGCACTGCCTGAAAAGTACGAGCACAAACGTAGAATAAGAAAAAAAAAAGAAAACCTTGAAAAGTTTGCTTGATCTCGGACTTTCTCACAATGTGTCAAGGATTTGAATTCGGACACAAGAAGGAAGGACGGAAGAAGTTTGAATAAAATAAGGATCCTTTAATCCAAAGAAAGGCTCTTAACTCGTGAAGACCGAGGTAAAACAAGTAGAACGATCCGGTGACAAGTGAAACAAAAACAGGAGCTTATATACACATCATAAATTGAAAACAGGTGGGTAAACAGGTGCCGGTGAAGACCGGGGTAAGTTACCTATAGAACCAACGGAAAACAGAACATGAGTTAACAAAATAAAAGCCCAAACCCGGAAGTGAGACACAAGTGAACCACATGGCCCCGCCTCCTGACACAATGTCCCTTTACTTTCGCACCTCACTTTTTTAGCGTATTCTTCTAAAGGCCATGTCATGAAACCACTATGTACTTTTTAATTGATTGAATTTACTAAAAATAATACCAGCACAAGCAACGCAATTTATTCATGTTTTTTCTGTTACTGTAATTGAAACAAGTAAATCCTATGTGACTGAGAAACTGTTAAATGTTCTTGTTTCTATCGTGTTGCCTTTAAGTGATTAAATAAAAAAAGTAGACATAATGTAATTAATTTCCCTCAAAACCGGAAAACGAAATACATTCAAAACTCAATGGTGATTTCAGCAGAAGAAAACGGGTCTTGGGAGCGGGAGCTTCAGCTGGCTTGTCCCTTCAATGCCGTTAATCAAGAACCAAAAAGTGAAAAGTTATGTTTATTAATGTTGACTATTACATACACAACTTTACTTTAAGTGTCTATTATACAATCCCGCGTTTTTTTATTTTACTACTTTATAATTTGATGTCTAACTGCAACACGTTTTGTAGCGGTTTAGCTTGTCGATTTCAATGAAGAAATACTTATAAATGCAGTTTTAATCTTAAAATATTTTATAATTGTCCTCCACCATAATAAAAATGCTATAGGAGCATGTTAAAAACACCCAAAACACAATTTTCATTGGAGTTGGTCGTTCTAGAGTTGAATAATTAAGATATTGTTTTTCCAGTGTAATGATGTAGATGCTGGACTAGAGTGCATTATTAAAGGAGTCTGCATTTACATGGGTGACAATCCAGAAAAATTGGTCCAGGAATATGAGGTATGTATATCTTTTGTTTAACTAATACATTTCTCAAGTGCTGGACTTAAAAAAATGTTCTTTTACAGTCCTTCATTTACTTTCCAACTGCTTAAGGCCGTGTCGCACTGCCACTACGAACAATCTGTGCATGTTCCGCATATGAAATTTCAGTATTTTGTCATACATGTGTATTATACGTAAGTCAGTGTTTCTTGGAGTCGTCATTCTTCGATGTGCGCAGTGGACAATGGAGGGTTTCAAGTCTGTGCGTGAATTTGATTTTGAGATGTTAACATATTTTTTGTTCAGTTGCAGTTATTGCGCAAGTCCCTCTGCAGGCGCTGTCTGGCTGCGCAGAAGGCAGGTTGCGGGAGGGGACAAGTACGACCAGGGGAATTTATCTGTATTTCTTCCGTGGTTTTTTAACTTGGTTCCTTCGTGATACAAATACCTTTTACGTAAAGAACCACAATTTTTTCTCACTTTTTTCCATGTTTATTTGTGAATGACCAGTTTTCATGCGCAAGTAGTACGTAGCGGCAGTGAGACACGGCCTTAAAGGAAGTGTATGTCTTCCTGTGTTTTTTAACCATCTACCACTGGAAAACATTGTGTATTTGTCACTGTACAGTTAAAATTTCTCATTGACTAACATCTTGTCTATATGTTTGTTTTGGCACAGGGGCATTGATGAAGACTCCATTAGTGATGTCATTGAAGACACCTGCGTGGGTATTTATGACCTGAAGGAAAAAGCTTTGAGTGCCAAGGGTAAATTGGTGAGGTCAAGTAACTACTGCAGTGAATGCATGTGAACACATTTCTTGCATAATACCTGTTCATTGTGTGGGTTTCAACTGCCAAAATCAGAGAAATGAGTCCCTGAAGGAGGAAGGCATATCATTGCACAGGTAAGTACTGTAATTTTTTTCTTTTAATGCTGCAGGGGCTTCATTAATCATACACATGTTTTCATGCATGATGCTGCAGGGCTATTATCAACATGCTGCATGATGTACGTATAATTTGCTGTCGACATAAATGTACATTTTATTTTGCTAAACCTGTGTACAGCATACTAGGCTATTATAGTAATATAGATTTATACATTTCTGACTCAGTGACTGAACTTTTCTTGCAGGTTTCCAATGGATTCAGACTTAAGGAAAAAGTGGATCTTAGCAATAAAAAGAGCAAACCCAGATGGATCACTGTGGTTACTTACTAGTAATACAGTCTGGATGTTCGAAACATTTGTGGAAACACATTTTGATGAGAGGCCAGACTGTTTGCTTGAAACCCGACACCATAACATCTGTGTTACACAAATTGATCACTCACATGAATCAGTATAAATCTATTGTGTTTCTTTGTTGTTGTTTTTTTAGGGTAAACCTACTGTTCACTTTTGGACTTCTTTTGAATATTTGTTTTTTTAGTATTATTATTATTAATAGACTTATTTTTTATTATTTATTGACTTATTATTCATTTATTGTTATTATTTATTGTATGTGTTGACTTACTGTTGATTATTTATTATTATTATTATTATTATTATTATTATTGACTTATTGTTGGGTTTTTCTAAATAATTTAAATTACATAATAAAGAGGTCTAAAACTTCTAAATGTTTAGAAATTATTTTTAAAAATTCTTTGTAATATTTTTTTTATTTTTAAGAAGTCCTGCAACAATGCATTTTCATTAAAGTTTGAGCTTTTAAGGCTGACTGTTTCTCTTCTTTAACAACAATAAATTATGTATCTATCTATATATTATATATATATATAAATATAATATATTTACATATATGTATAAATATATATAAATGTAAAAATATATATGGTATATAAAAGCTACTTGGACACCACTAAAAGCAATAGAAATCATTGTCATATGGGCGTCGTCGACCTCACCAAGATGGCGTCGCGCTCCGCCACCGTCGGCCAGGCTTCTAAAGCGGGCGTGTCTCCTCTAGTGATATAATTCATTGGTAAAGACATTGGAATTGTCTTGGAGGGCATCCAGGTGCTACAGAATCTGGAAAATGTCAGCTATCCCCAAAACCTCCGTTAGACATTTGAGGTACTTCCAAAGATAATTATGGAACTGAATGAAGGCGAACTTTCCAACAAGGTTCGTGCTCTGAAAAACAGACTCTTTCAGTGAAAAGATCAGAGGCCACGGACAGTGAGCAGTGTCTTCCGACATTCACCACAAAGGGTGTTATGTCCTCACTTACCAGTAGTACTTGAATTCCATCGTTAAGCATTTGTTACCATTGTTAAATGCATGTTGTGCAATATTTGATTCTATGATTGAATATCTTTAGATTTTTGATTTGAAATTTGATTTGAAATGGTTTATTTCAAGCAAATTAAGTAGAAATAATACACAACAGCAATATAATCATCAGTTATACATTCATACAGTAACTAATCAAACTTAGGATAATTAGACATATTAATAAATATAGCTTGAAAGGGAGTGGAAGGAAGCGAACTTATATAATCCCACCCGATTATACTGTAACCATTTTATTACATGATTTATCAATATCCGGTTCCCAGTTTTTATCAGACAGAATTAAAAATCATAAGATATCGATAAAGCACATGACAAAGATGAATTACTTAAGTATTACGTCAAAAATAACTATTTTAGAAATCAACATGGCAAATGCAGATCAGTCATCTAAAATATATGCAGCTTATGTTACTTATAAAAGCCATTCATATGAATAAAACATAATACTATATTATTAAAGCAGACAACACTGTTTCAGGAATTTTCATAGCAAAAATTTCATCAAGTATCAAAAGTTAAAAACATGTGCAAAATTATGCTACATTAGGAAAGATTTTTGAATCAATTTATCAAGTTTTGGAGAAAGTGTAGTAATATCATTAAAAGTCAATCAATTTAACAATTTTCAATAAGTGATTAATCATTTGTTTTACTTTTTTTTAAATATTCTTTTGTATTTTTTTTTTTTTATAATAAAGAAATGCTGTAGGGGAAGAGTAAAAAGGGTCCATAACTGTCGATTGTCCAAGGTTGGTAATATTTTACCAACCTTGGACAATCGACCAAGGTTACCAACCAATTTTAATAGTTAGGAATGCAACAACAAAACAGATCTCTTTACACTCGTATTTGTTTACAATTCTTTAGGAGGATTTTTTATCCACTTTGGTATATTTGCACTGGTACTTGCAGTTTTACTTACTTTTAGGAGATATACCTGAAAATGCACTTTGCTTTTTGTTTTGATACATGGTTCAACTGTCTTAATTTCGCAGTTTATTGCAACTGTGTATGAACTGTATACAGGATCTCTTTGTGATTCCCGTCTTTTAGTGTGAAAGGGACAAAGGGTCCGGAACAAGGAGCATTCTCTTAAGAAATGCACTACTAAGGGGGTTATGCCCTCATTTGCCAGCACTACTTGAATTCCGTATTTTCACATTTAACTGCATGGTGTGCAATATGTTTGTATTTGGTCAGGTAAGTTTAAAGATTTTAATTTAATAATTTCTGAGTTTGATATTTTAGAATCCACAGTATACTCATAAAAAAGGGATTTATTTACAATCTTATTTGTTTACTATTCTTTAAGATGTTTTTTTTTGGTGGTTTTGCTCTGATATATTTGTACTGGCAATAACAGTTGTTTACTTTAGATAACTGACAATGCAGTTTCTTTTTTGTTTTTTGATACATGTTTCAGGTGTCTTAATTTCTGGCAACTCTGAATTTTCTGAATACAGAATAGTTTAGTGATACCATCTCTCTGTGTGATTGCAAATCATTTGAAATGTCATATCAAGTACACTTTAACATCTAACCATTTGTTTAACAAACTATTTTGATGGGGAGTTTCAATAAGTTGCTTTAAAGTATAGGACATAATAAAAAGACTGTAGTTGTCTAATAGCTTTGAATTAGAAACATAACTCCTTAAAAAATCAAGTTGAAGTTATATTTAAGAGTTAAGAAGTTTCCTGCATGTGGTAAAATCATTCTAGAAATACACAATAAAAATGATAAATAATATCATTTTTGATCACTATTCATACCTGACTATAAATGACTGTCAGAAACGTCCTTAGGGATAAAAATAAAGCTGCTTAAAATCTTGAAATGGTCCTTTTCTAGTTTTATCCAACTGACTTTAGTCCAAATAAAAAAAAAACTATCTCAGCTCAGTGTTTACAGGTTTTCAGTTTTCAATTTCAATTTTCTTCATTTCAAACACAAAATTTGGGGTCACCACTTTACTCTTAAAATAAGATTTTTCAAGATTATCTTTTGTGAAGGGAGAACTATACGATTTTTAATTAAATGTTTTCCTTGTTTTTTGATAAAATCACATAGTAAATTTGGAAATTGACTTACTTTATTGGGTCAATACTCTGTCAACCTCAGACAAGACTAGTAGCTCATGCTCGCCTGTAATTGACTCCCAAGTGAAGTGTGTAGTATTGATGCCTTTGCCCATATCTAGATACATTCTGATATATTATTTATACCCATCATTAAGAGAGGTCTGACAATAAGAAAAGGCCACGAATGCAGAAATTCTCTCTAAACAATCAGACTCTGTCTTGACAATTCCCTGGTGAACACTGAGCCAACCATTAACTTTCATTAAATGCCCTATTAAGAATCTCTGCCTCCCTCTCCCTTTCTCACTCACTCCTTTCTTTGCTCCTTGTTTTGCTTCACTATCATGCTGGCTTTAATTAGGCAAGATTGAATCATTGCTGATCAGAAACACAAAGCAAAAGCAAACACACACATATTGCATGCGAATGCCTCTCAGGGTGTTTTGTGTTATTGACAGGGCGGGCCATTGGAAGATAGCAGGCAGAAACAGGGAATCTGATTGCTAATTAGAGAGGTGCTCCAATCAGCAGAAACACAACAAGATGACTGGTGCCATGAATTGGCATTGATGCTGTTTTTGCCTTAATTGCTGCTGCTAAATTTCAAGATGTAATAATCATGTTTTGGGCCTCATCTCTGTCTTGTGACTTGTTTTTAAAAGCAAATGATATAGGAAAAAATGGAGACAGCAAAGGCTGTAATTGTATGACGGTATGCAATTATGACAACAGGCCTCTTTAAAATGATTTCCACAGTTACAGGTGCCTAAATATATTTGTAAAGCCATGTTTCTTTTATCCTTACTCACTGAAGCTTTAAAAGAGAAACACTAACAAAGCCAAAACCACATTTTCAAGTTGTTCATCTACTTGGATCTTCACCCACAACCATCTCTACGGTTTACAGAGAATGGTCCTAAAATGAGTAATATCCAGTGACCGGCAGTTTTATGTGTGGAAATGTCCCTTTCATGTCCTGGTGTCTGCTGTCCTGGTGTCTACTATTTATGTCCTGTTGATGCCAGAGGTCAGAGGAGAATAGTCAGACTGGTTCCAGCTGATAGAAAGACAACAGGAACTCAAAGAACCACTGGTTCCAACCGAGGTCTGCAGAAGAACATCTCCGTCCAACCTGGAGGCAGATGGACTACAGCAGCAGAAGACCACACCGGGTACCACTGCTGTCAGCTAAGAACAGGAAACTGAGGCTACAATTCACACAGACTCACCAAAACTGGACCATAGAAGATGGAAAAACGTTGTCTGGTCTGATGAGTCTCCATTTCTGCTGCCACATTCAGATGGTAGGGTCAGAACAACATGAAAGCACGGATCCATCCTGTTTTCTATCAACGGTTCAGGCTGGTGGTGGTGGTGTCATGGTGGGAGGATATATTTATGGCAAACTTTGGGCCCCTTAGAACCAGTTGAGCATGGTTCCAAAGCCACAGCCTACCTGAGTATTGTTACTGACCATGTCTATCCCTGTCTGACCACAGTGTACCATCTTCTGATGCTCAATTAAGTGATATGTTCCACTAGAATCCCCTGCATCCATTCAAAAAATTATTCAGATGGCCCAGCCTTTAAAAGTGGCTGACTGTTACTGGCCGCCCAGATGGAGTAGTATGATATGGTCTGATAAAGTATTTAAGGCAGCAGGGGCCAGAGTATTTTATATGATTATGTACTATCTGTCCAGTCACAAACCCTTTCATCCCTGGTTGAAGGAGAGTATTAACATGTTGAAGATGGCATTTTCATCATTTTCCTGCCCCTTCTACCCACTTCTGCACATAGTGGGTCATTAGAAATTTTTAGATGGTGTTTACTACAGACCAGCGCCGTAAATAGACCATTGGAGACTGGTGTCTATTGTCAAACTCTGTGTTTCTTGGAAATCTAGGCCATTAGGAGACAACCTATATCATATATGAATGGATATATGAACAGAAATTGCAATGAGAGAACCTTTGCTAGTTTGCTTGTTTGATGTCTGACTTTTTTTTAAACTTTTTTTTTTTTGACCAAGGTCATCATTGTCATTCCTTTTACATGTGCTTTTATAAATGTTTTCTGAATCAACCTCGATGGAATAAAATTTATAGTAAGGTTACACTTTCTATGAGAAATATTTGACTGTCTTCAATTTTCAACATTTGCTTTGACTTGGCAGTGATTCCTTTCAAAATAAAAAAAAGTATAATCAACTGTGCACCACACTGAATGGCCTCCAGGAATGGATAAACAGTGAACATATACCTTGTTAGGACCGAGATGTTTCCAAGAAAATGGCTTGGTGATAATCTGGGCTGGAGTTGTGGAAAATAAGCTGTAAAATTAAATCATATCCCAGATCTTACCCCCAGGAATCACCCCGGTCAAAAGCGTTGATGAGAATGAAATGATGCTGGAAAAGGAAAATGGAAACTAATTTAATATTTTACAGCATCTTAAGCTCTTTGACTCACTTTCTCTTGAAATAAACACATGCATTTTTTTTAAAAGGCAGCAAGTCAGGTGCAAGACTTCACAAAAAGAGCTGCTTATTGTTGCTATTATTTTTTTAAGATCAAAAATAGTCCATTGAGAAAAAATCGTACAAATATTTCACTATAAATGTTAGAGCATTTATTGTACAGTAGCGATTACTGTATAGAAAGCAATTTAAGTCTTATTTCTGAAACACTTACATAAGAATCAATTTTGTCACACTTTCATGAAAATCACCTTTTAATTAACACATTTATTTCATTTAGTCTATTCACCCTCGTTTTTTGTTTTTTTACTCTGGCAACCTTGTTTTTACTAAATAAAGCAATAGTATCCTTCGCATTGATGATGCTTATTAAGATGAATACATGGTACACTGAGCCCCCCAACCCCTTTTCTTAACTTCTGAAGGCTTTGGGGGGAAAAGGAAAGCAGAACAGGCTGATAAACTGATTCAAGACCTTTGTACTCTCTGATGCATATTGCTGATGCGGCTATCATATGTGGGATTTGTTTGGGTCTTATTATGCAAATGGCGTCCTGCAGTGTCTTCAGTGAGTAGAATTACGCTTCCTCCTCCCTCTATGTCGTACCCAATCCCACAGGATGAGCAAAATGGAGCAGCATAACATAGATTATTGAATGCAGCAGACATGACAGTCTCTGTCTTTTTCTCTCCTGACATCAGATCTCAGACACAGCCTCGCGACCTCTGTATCAATGTTTTGTGCTCACAATTACTGGAGCTACAAATCTCTAAGGAAATACTGGTGTCTGAACTAAATACTAACAATACTCAAGTTTATCACAAAGTGTTTAAAATTTGGCTTCTCTGTGACAAACGTCCAAAATCATAGACTGATTAGTGAGCTTGTAGAGCAAAACTGTTGATACAATTTTTCTATGGGAATGCTGCGAGCAACAAGTCATTGTGAAGATTTATACAACCCAGTAGAAACTGATTTCTACTGGTCCTTTTGCAGTGTGGCTCTGTTGCAAAACTACAACATTCATTGATCAATCAGAGTGTTTACATGTCTGCGTCTGACACCTGCCTCTCCACCCCGCAACACAAGCAATACGCAATAGTTGTATTTTCAGTCCGTTGACGCATCAATGCCGAGGTAAAATTTTGCAAGAAGCCAGTACTCACACCTTATTAACAACTACAGTGCAGCGTAAGGACACGGCATAACATCACCATCTATACTTCAGGATTGGTTTTAAGATACTTTTAACAGTTTTTAAATGTCTTAACACTCTTACGTCTACTTATTTATCCAATATTTTAGTAAAGTATGAACCCTCGCAGACCCTGAGATCCCCTGGCACTGGTCTTTTAACCATTCTGACTGTAAAAACCAAAACCTACGGAGAAGCATCTTTTCAACACTATGGCCCTCCGGTTATGGAACAGTCTGCCAGAGGACCTGAGAGCCGCAAAGAGCATTGAAGTTTTTAAGAAAAAGGCTAAAGACACGTCTTTTTAACCTGGCTTTCTGTTAATTTTTTTTACTATTTTTATTTTTTTAAATGTTTTATTTTTGTGCTTGTTTATTTTAATTTTCATGCTTGTTTTTATATTATTTACTTTGGTTTTTTTTTAATGCAAAGCACTTCATGTTATACTTTTGTATATCATTTCCCTCACAAATACTCCACAGTGCATTCACCACATTCACGATCATGGTACGTTCCATTTTTGTGACATTGTGGCCGCATGAGCCTCAAAGAGCAAGACACACCTAAAATCCTCTTGAGTTCCTTTTCACGACCCTCCACAGGCCCGGACAACTCAAAAACTTGCACCTGTACAGTTCTAATCCCCGTATGGTTGCATGTGACTCAGGCCCTGATTTATACGCTTACCTCATACCTCTGTAAAAATATAAACAAACTGTAAACTCCTAGAGAAGTAAAAGTAGATCTTTGTATTATTTTTAATCTGTGGAAATGGTGGCAGTTATAGAAACAAAGGACTCCTCTACACTGGCTTAGACTTTCACCTGAGAGGGTTTTGCTTCAATAAAGCCCCCAGCATGTACTGTATATTTGGTAAGTAATTTATTTTTCCACCCCACAGTGGAACAGGTGCAGTGACCAAAAGCTACTCGATCCAACAAAATAATATTGCAAGAAAGAAGCTCCGCAAGACTCACTTGAATTGTGGTGTTGGTAGAACTGCAACATTTGGAACTTCCAGGTTTGCTTCACAGCCAGTGCATTTACACCGTAACGCTGTTCATCTCAACAGATGCATTGATTTTGAAGGTTGGTCACACAAGAGTGACTGTACAGAAAACTGTGACAGTTAAAAGCCTTTAAAAGCATTTGTATGACATAACAGAGAGAATGGCACTATTACCCTTCACCCCTACAAAAATGTAATGAGAGTGAAGGGAAACATTAAAATAGATCTGCATTACTAATAGATGAGCAGACTAAAATGTTTTGTTTCTATCTTAGGTGAAAATGCTAAATTATAGAAAACACTCAAGAGGACAAATACTGTTTTACAGCAGGCTCAATGGCCACATGGGCCACGTGGGAAAGGCACACATGCAATATTACACAAGACTTCCCAGGAGCTGAATCAGTGTAGAGTAGCTGCAGTCATGTTGAATTAACCTAAGGAGCATAAAACATGAGTCTGCTCTAAACGCCATGTTTCTGTGTCCTTAATCAGAGTTACAAAACATCTTTAGACCTGCTGCACAGCTGTTCACCTTGATCCTCTGTGTAATGAAGACCACCAGGCTTCAGCTCAGATGAAGAGGATCTCCCACGTGCATGATGGAAAGATAGAAAGCACCTCAAAATGCTGGGGAGGTTTCACCCCAGGTCCCTGAGACTGAAGAGCAGGAATGAAGGGATGAGGAAGGAAGGGGTTTATGGACTTTTAGGCATCAAAGCCGCCATATAGGATAAAAGTGGCCAGATTCTGGAGTACATTAGGAACATGGCCCCAAGCAATGGACTGCTAAGTGAATGCCTTAGGCAGCAAAAGCCCAGTGAGGAAGAGGAGAAGCAGAAGTTACCACCATGCAAGGATTAGCCCTTAATCGATGTAAAGGACAGAAAAACCCTTTCATGTTTAAAAACATGTATGAAAGCATGGAATCATTTTCAGCTGCCGATGAAATGCGATATACTTTACCACTAAGGCATGTTGAAATACAGCAAAAAAAAAAATGAGATCCTTTTAATTATTGAAATGACTCTACATGTATTTTATTAAGATAAAAAAACCAAACATCTGAAATGAAGCAGTTTGCTGGTTGTAGTACAATTAACTGTGACTGGGATCAAGTAGAAATAAGTCACAACAAGGGTCCATGTGTAACATGTCTTGCTTCACTAAAGAGACACGCGTGTGTGCTGCTTCCTCATGTGTTTTAGCTGACAAAGAGGAATGCCTTGAAGATTTTTGTTCGTCCAAAAACAAAGAAAAGGAAGGCCGAGAACAAGAAACCCATTTTTTCCCCATTTTCTCTGTGCAATTACAGATAAAGCTAGAAGAATTGGGTTTGTGTTTCTTTGAAAAAACGGCTAAAATAGTATTAAGAGAGGGCAGAGAAAATCAGAAAAGTGGCATACTGTTACTGGTTCTTTTGTTTAATTTGCAAAGCTTTGTGTGTGAAAACTCCAAGTGCGACACATGTAAGTGTGCGTGCAAGGACACACAAAATCAAGAGAGGAACAAGTGCGTGCACCAAAGTTTACAGCTCATTTTATGTAGAAAGAGACGTTCTCAACCTGTGCACAGTTAGACGTGCTGCTCTGGTGTTTGAGATGCACATGGGCTTTAGCGGGGGGTTTGTCGCTGAAAAACACAGAGAAATTAGACAAGGGAATTGAGAAGGGACACAGTCCTTTTCTCCCTCCCTGGACCTGTGGGGCAGGATTTTAAATTCTTACCACTAACAGTAAAATGCCTTAATCTATAGTCCCTGCTGCTTTCATTGTACAAAACAGAACCAGATTTCTTTTCTCACTTGATGTCATCAAACAAAAGCTCAAATAGTTAAAGAAACTTAAGAGTTCTTTTATGGGTTTTTTAGGAGAAAAGTGGGTTAAAGAATGTAATGTTTTAAAGATTGTTTCTGTAATTCAGTTTTAAACTACAGACGGCTTTTGGCATGTTTGCAATAAATAATGCATGTTTCTAAATTTTGGTTTATGATACAAAATCCCATATTTGGTTATTTCTGATTTGTCGCCTGCACATTCACATCTCCCGCTCCACCACATCCCAAAGGTTCTCTATTGGATTCTGGTGACTGTAGAGGTCATTCGAGTCCAGAGAACTCATTGTCACGTTCTAGAAACCAGTCTGAGATGATTCCAGCTTCATGATTCATGGAGCCTTATCCTGCTGGAAGTAGCATCAGAAGATGGTCCGACACAGCCAATATCAGAATGAGACCTCCTAACTACTCAAAATGTTAAGATGACACTTCCAAACATCTAACTTTCAAGACTCCAACGTACAATTGCATTTAGCTCAGATGCCACTTCTAGTTTACCAGCTGGCCTTCCACACTGCTCCAAACCCATAGATTTTACATCCTAATGGTCCACAAGGGCAAAGAATATTAACCATTGATTGCAGAGTATGATGTCACCCATAGAAAATGCCATACCTCTGGCTCCAACCAAACAAAGCCAATAACGTTGTGGCAATGATGAGAAGACACATCTTTGTGTGCCGGTGAACTTTGGCGCGCTGACATGCAACGCAAACCGCGGCCCAGCCCTTCACATCCTTACGCAACCCAGGCCACACAAAACGGGAACTAACCAGCTTTACAGACGCACGTACACCTGGGTGGGAGAGGGAGTGAACAGATTCAAAAATGCGCTGCCGCCACCCGGCAGGAACCACCGGCCGTGGCCGTCCTGTGGGAACGTCACACAAGAGAGTTAGACCTCCATCTTGCCACACAATCTCCTCAAGCTTGAGGCCCGAACTACCGGAGCGGAGGGCAAGAGTATCTGCATCACCAGGCTGCTCGGCGGCCATAGCAGAAAAATCCGTCCCAACAAGCACCGGGGAGACGAGTACGCGTGAGAGGCAGTCAGCAACGGTGTTGGACTTTCTGGCTACGTGACGTATGTCAGTCGTAAACTCAGAAATGGCTGCCAGATGGCGCTGTTGGCGCGCAGACCAAGGTTCACTCACCTTAGCCATGGCGAAGGTAAGTGGTTTATGATCCACATAGGCAACGAAAGAACGTCCTTCCAACTAAAAACGGAATAGTCGAGTTGCCAAATATAGAGAAAGCAACTCGCGGTCAAAAACACTATACTTGCGTTCCCGAGTCTGCAACTTGCGGCTAAAAAATGCAAGAGGCTGCCAAGCGCCCGCCACTCGCTGCTCTACCACAGCACCCACTGCTATGTCTGAAGCGTCAGTAGTCAGCGCGATGTCAGCATCTGGGTCTGGGTGTGCAAGGAGTGCAGCCTTTGCTAAGGCTGACTTAGCTCCGTCAAATGCAGCATCTGGGGTCTGGGGTCCAATCCACAGGGTCTGTGGCTTTCTTTGAACGCAAACTGTCATAAAGCGGTTGTAACAGGTGGGCAGCCCGGGGAATGAACCGGTTGTAAAAGTTCACCATCCCCAAGAACTCCTGTAGGGACTAAACCACTTCAGGACAGGGAAATTTTGCCACGGCCTGGACTTTGGTGGGAAGAGGAACCGCACCCTGCACTGAAATTCGATGGCCCAAAAAATCAATGGCTGACAAACCAAACTGGCATTTAGCTGGCTTAACAATCAAGCCGTGGGTTTCCAACCGCTGGAAAACTTCCTTTAGGTGCATGAGATGCTCTTCAGGGGAGGGGCTGGCCACCAAAATGTCGTTTAGATAGACGAACACGAACTCGAGACCGCGTAGCACCGAGTCCATTAACCTTTGAAAGGTTTTGGCTGCACCTTTTAGACCGAAGGGCATGCGCAGGAACTCAAAAAGCCCAAAAGGAGTGATCACTGCAGTCTTAGGCACGTATTCTGCCCGCACAGGAACCTGATGGTAACCGCGCACCAGGTCCACTTTGGAAAAAATTGAGGCGCCGCACAAACGAACCGAGAAATCCTGAATGTGGGGAATGGTATAACGGTCAGGTGTTGTAGCGTCGTTGAGACAGCGAAAATCCCCGCACGGGCGCCAGGAACCATCTGCCTTGGGCACCATGTGGGAGGGGCGACGCCCACGGGCTGTTAGAGCGCCTCACGGTACCCAGACTTTCCATGGTGGCAAACTCCTCCTTAGTGATGGAGAGTTTTGCTGCATCGAGGCGCCGTGCACGAGCAAAAACTGGCGGGCCCTTAGTGGGGATGAAATGCTCCACGCCGTGCTTAGCCACAGTGGAGGAAAAGGCGGGGGTGGTCAAGGATGGAAACTCAGCCAATAAACTCTGAAAAACGTCATCGCATGACAAAAAATGCGCGCGCATGACAGGCCCAGACCCCCCAGCTGCACATGGGACAGTGGCAAAAGTGATCGCGTCTATTAGTCTGCAGTTAGCCATGTCCACCAACAAACTATGTGCACACAAAAAATCTGCACCGATAATGGGAACAGAAACGGAGGCAACGACAAATTCCCAATTGAACTTACGTCCATGAAAACATACAGTTGTCCTTTTGGTCCCAAAAGTCCTAATAGCAGATCTGTTAGCCGCACACAGCGGCGGTCCACCGGTGGACATCTCTGAGCCGGAGGGGGGAACCAAACTCTTCTGAGCGCCAGAGTCCACCAAGAAACGACGTCCGGAGCAAGAGTCCGTAACAAAATTACGAAAACGCACATGGCGGGACACAGCGCCTTGCTTTCCTTCCGAACCTCTGATGGAAACGGCACAGGGAGGTCCCGCGGCGCGCGCCCACGCCGACTGCAGACACAGACACCGGATCGCCTCCGTCTCCTGCAGGTGGGCATCAGACGTCACGTGCTGCACGGCGAAACGCCTGGTAGCCAGCAGAACTCGGTCCGCTTCCTCAGCCAGTCCTCTGTAATCTCCCGCCGCCAGGCGAGGAGAGTTGGCCAAAGCGGGCGGCGGGAGCTGCCGCAAAAAAATGTGCGGGAAAAGAAAACCGCCCTTATCCGAGCCGAGCAGCGAGAGCATGCTGTCCATCAAGTCCACAGCCGAACTGTCTCCCAGGCCCGACATGCTGAGGATCTTCTCTGCTCTCTCCGAAGCAGACAGGCTGTATCTCCGCAGCAGAAGCTCCTTCAGAGCCGCGTACTTCTCCTGCGGGGACGGGCTGCGTAGCAGCGGCATTGCCCTGCGTGTGGACTGCTGATGCAGAGCAGCCACCACCAAGTAGTACCTGGCGTCATCCGTGTGCACCCCACGCAGATGAAAAAGGGCTTCAACATGCTGGAACCAGGAGGCGGGATCGCTCTGCCAGAACTCGGGCAGCTTCACGGCGGCGGCAGCTAGCATGGCTGGGACCCGCGCGCGGGAGATGGCGAGGTCACTGAAGATGACGTAGAAACTAGCGAGTCTGCTGGTTCTGACATTATTCACAATTGGGGTCACCAATGTGGCAATGAATGAGAAGACGTTCAAAGTCACAACAAGTGCTTTTTTTCCGGAAAAGTCTTTAGAGACTGTCTGAATTCTTGATATGACACAGCCAATATCAGAATGAGACCTCCTAACTACTCAAAATGTTAAGATGACACTTCCAAACATCTAACTTTCAAGACTCCAACGTACAATTGCAGTTAGCTCAGATGCCACTTCTAGTTTACCAGCTGGCCTTCCACACTGCAGCTATGGTTCCAAACCCACAAATTTTACATCCTAATGGTCCACAAGGGCAAAGAATATTAACCATTTATTGCAGAGTATGACGTCACCCATAGAAATTGCCATACCTCTGGCTCCAACCAAACAAAGCCAATTACGTTGTGGCAATGATGAGAAGACACGTCTTGACTTCGATACGTGAAGCTTTATTCACTCATATGCCAACTACCGAGATAAAGCGGGCAAATCATCTTATATATGAACACTGAATCACACCACGCCCATAGCAACTGCAAAGCCTGTTGGGTGTGAAGCCCAGAGGCAAGGATAACCCCACAACGTTGCAATTTTTTTTGCTCTATTTCACCATTTTACAGCCAGACAACATCAGTAAGCAGTGATTGGTCCAAAATCTGTCAGTCAAATGTTTCAAATGTTTTGTGTGTGAGGCAGAAGCCACTAAATATATTGAGGCATTTGATTGGCCAGTTTACAACTTGAATAATTTGAAAAAAAAAAGAAAAAAAAAATCAGAGTCAGAATGGTTATTCTGAATCTGTAAATAGAATAACAGCTGTTTATTTCTCTTTCAAAGTCTAAGGGATTTTGCCTTCCCAGAGCCAGCAGTACTTCCTGTTTGGAAACCTAGGGGGGAGGGGTCACTCAGTCTGGTTCTCATAAATGGTTCTCTATATGGTCTATGACAGTGTTTATCAACCAGTGTGCCGCGGCACACTAGTGTGCCGTGGGAAATGGTCAAGTGTGCCGTGGGAAATTGCCCTCATTAACTGATCTAAAAACATTTCCCATCTCCAGGATGTCAGCTCTCTGTTCATCCAAAAAGGCCCTGATAAAACACTGAGGAGTTAGGACTATAAGATCGTAAAATACTTTTTCTTTGCGTTTATTTTATTAAAGACATTTTGATAAGAATGACGTTACCACGATTCAGCTGCAGCTTCGGCTGTATTTTGGAAAAGTCCCGCCCCTTCAACTGTCTCCACCAATCATTCTTGGGGGGCTTAATCACATGTCATCAGTCTGACCAATCAGAAGTGCTTAAAGTCTTCACTTCCTTGTCCCGATTTAGCTCGTAAAGTCGCTCAGTTCTAACAAAAATACCAGCTAAAGCTCGTCTTTAGCGGTGAAGCTTTCCACAGAATCCGGTATCAGACCGTGGAACAAGTGAACAAAACAATGAAGCTCAGAGACGCGATCTTCGGCCGTTTTATGCACTACATCTCCCATGATGCATTGGGTTGTGAGAGTGACAGCGCACAAGGAGATCTGTTGTTAAACGTCTTGAAACCAACGAACACACAACAAACTGTTTTTAAATCTTCTAACTTAACTTTTATTGCATCTTTTAGAAAAAAACAGCTGCAGTTTCCAGCTTTTTCTGCAACAATTATCTCAAAAATGCATGTGAGACTGTGGAGGGAGGGGCTGTAGATCAAAACAGACTATGAGTTTCATCTTGTGTTTTTTAATTTTTGGATGCTGGTGTGCCTCGGGGTATTTTTTTTATGGTTAAAGTGTGCCGTGGCTCAGAAAAGTTTGAAAAACACTGGTCTATGATATTAAATCACAGTGGTAAAGATTACAGTGAGATATAACTTTGGAGTATACGGGAGAGAATAACCACATTTATGAGAGAGAAAGTCACCTGAAAAAAGTAAAATAAAAACAGCACAACAACAAAACACACTGGAAAGTTGTTTACTTTAGAAATTCATATTGATTAACTTATAATTGGCTTGGATTCAGGTCTTATCAAGACACGTTTTGACAAAGAATGAGGTTTTGTTTATTTCTTGCTTCACTTCTGGGCTTGTGTGTCTTTCGCGTTTTCTTTTTCTTTTTATGAATTACTAGAATTATATTTGTCTTTTTTTTACACAACGATTATATTTTATTCTGCTAGGTTTGATGTATCTTGCTTTTTGTGTAGCACCCAGAATACACCTCAATAATGAATTTTTTTGAGTAAGTTTTTCAGGATTGTGAATACTCTGGAATGAACATTATAGTTGATTGATCTTAGCAAAGAGATGACCAAAGAGCCTCTTTTACCTCTGTCAGCATAAAACGATTGAAGACCTTTGGAAACAAAATTCCAAATACACAAAACGGCTCAAACGCAAACTGACGAAGATCCATTGAGAAGGACATCAATCCACAAGCAGCATCCCGTAGCATGAGACAAAGAAGCCAATGACAGAAGAGAACAATCATTTTCTGTAAAGTGGAAACTCCCGCATTGTTACCTTTGAGGTCCAGGTTCCGAGCGCCGTTGGAGTGCTGAGTCACGGTGCGTGAGTCGATCTTAAGCATGTGCACGTTGTTGGCATCCCGGGACACCACCACGTTGTGCCACTGGTTATCATTCAGCGGTTTGTCTGAGTTCCCCTTCATCAGAGACGGGCCGTTTCCAAGATCGAAGACATAATGAACGAATCTGGAAAGAACAACAATGAGTTTGTGATGAATGGACTCTTTCACTGTAACTGCCACCTGCAGCTTAATCCTAGCACATTTTACTTACAGGACAAACACAACAAGAGGGTACAATCACTGAAACTTGGCTTCCCACTTCTTAAATGTCTAAATCTTCTTTGCAGATGAGCCTATAGACTGAGTTTGGGTTTTTTGTTGTCTGCTTCCTCACCGGGTTGACATGTAGAAAAATCCTCCACCTTCTGTGCTTACAGCCAGGAGAGGTGGCACCCGTCTCTCTTTTGGAGAAAATTGGCTGTTCTTTGTGTTTTGGATTAAAACTAATGTGGCAGGTTTATTCAGAGGCGTTTTCCTGAAATGTGTGTCCAGCTATTTGTGTTGCTGCGTGTCTTTGTGTGGAAAAAACAGCTTACAGCTTTGCATTGTGAACATGTTAAATGCAGAGGACCAGAGAAAGACATGTGGAGCAGCAAACGTCGCCTTATGTAATAATCAAAGCCCTGCGTGCTCAAACAGATCACCTCATCGCTTCCTTTCAGAGCGAGGAGTTTGATTCTTAGGTAAAATTACAGCAAATACATTGGAAATCAATGCAATTAATTCACAATTATTTCACAATAAATCAAAGGACAAAATTTAAATAAATAACAGAAACTGAGTTCACCAAGCAGCCACTCTAAATGTCTCTATTTTTGAATGATACACTTTTTACCAAAATAAAAGACTCAGGTAAATCCAGCCATTTCAAATTCAGAAAACTCATCAAAAGATTTAAAAATAGACGTTTTAACGGGATATTATGGTTCTTAAAGAACAAAATGTTAGACAAAGTCATCTCTGTTTTCTCTGCGTTCAGCTGGTGCCGGTCTCTATGGAAACAAAATTTACTCTGTAACATCAGACAGCAGGTTTTTAACGGCATCTGGAGCAAATGAAACAGCTAAAATAGCTCTAAATTACTGCAAATGAAGCCAAATAAAACAAAACAAAGAAACATGCAGGCTATTATAATGTTGTAAGAAAACCTCGTTAACTGCTTTTTACACATTAGGATGTGGTTGGCTGACGCTTCTGCGGCTAAATCAGGACAAAACAGGGCTTTAAATTGTTGCTCCTGAGGCTCTCAGTAGAAACATCTCTATATGTGTCAACATTAGGAACCTCAGGGTGATGCTGGATGCAGATCTAGCTTTGAAGCCCACATAAACAGCATAGCAAATTCAGCATTTTATCATCAACCCTTTCTCTGCAACACAGATATATTATTAATTCATGCATTTATTACATCCAGGATTGATTTTTGCAATGCCCTTCTTGCTGGTCAAACAAACAAGGAGACAGAAAAACTACGCCTCGATCAGAAGCAGTAAGAAGGACTGAATACCGCCAGTTTTGAAGTATCTGCACTGGCTCCCAGCTTTAGGATCAATTTTTAGAGTCTTTAATTGGCTTTGAAATGCTTTAATAGTCTGAGGTCTTCTTACTTAACCGAATTACTTTTCCCCTATGAACCTCCCAGAGCCCCTCAGATCCTCAGGTGCAGGTCTGCACCTGAGGATCATAGGAGGGTCAGCTGAGGATCATCTAAGGATCAAGAGTCAGAGAGTTCAAGAGTCAGAAAAAAAGGAAAACAAAAATCCAGCAAGGCCTTGTTCCTGTGAGCCATGACTGTGAGACAGACAGCCTACCTAAGGAGCTGTGGACTTCATCTACCTTAAAGATTTTTAAAAAGAAGCCAAAGACTTACCTTTTTAATCTTGCATTTCATTAAAATTGTTGTTCTAATGAATCAATACAACCTTCCTAGTTATTTACCTTAATCAGTGTTGTCATTCAAAAAATGCATCCATCTTTTTGTTGCTATTTATTTGTTTAATAGTCTAAAACAAATATGAATTAAAACAGTACTTTGATTGACCAATTTAAGAAAAAAAATTATTGTTTATGAGCAATTAGGTAAAATATTAACTATTGCCAATATTGTACAATCTTTATTACCAAATATTCTTTAATCGTAGTTGTATTTTACAATAGTTTTTATAATAATTCAACTCCAAAATTTTCTGCACACCATTTCTTTCTTTTTATTTTACTTTCTAAATTGTGTGTGCATATTTTATTTTTCGTTTTTACACGGGTCCTGGCAAGCGCTTTGGTATACAACAATATTTATTAAATAGAACTGAAGGAAAATGATTGTAGAGAAACCAACCCTTTCACCAGTTCCACGACTATAAAGTCACTCCCGTCTCCAGAGTTGAAGAGTATCAGGCCATCCGGCGTGGTGGTTTTGAACTGGAAGAAGAGGTGCATGGAGGCGTAGGCTTGCAGCGTAGCCAGCGCCAAGTAGCTGCTCTTCGTTCGAAACGTCACTGGATCTGCGATGATGTGACGCATGCCGAAGCGGGCATTCAGCTCGCAGTAAGATATGTCCCCGTTTTTACACTGGTCCAAGTATGGAACCCCATTGAAGGTCAAGCCCTGGAGATGGCCAATGAAGTTCGACGGCACCACGGAGATAAAACGGCGCTCGGTCATGATGCCCGTCTCGATGTTGTGGAACTCGAGCCGTGTGTGGGCACCAGTCATTTGGCCTGCAAACAGGAGAAAACGGAGAGCTTGACTCACCTGGAACACATCACTTTGACTACATTTAGCCTGAAAGAGTAATTATCACAGTTGGACTTGGTACTCATACCATTGATATACGATATACGTTTTAACTGGATACTTCCTGGCGTTCCAATCAGGAAGTACCTGCTAGCTCCAAGAAGCCAAAATCCCATCGACTTCTACTGACGAAAATGGCCGCTATTTGTCAGTCATTCTATTTTTCAGAATAAGTATTCTTGCTCTGACACATTTTGTTAACATGTTTTTGATATCATATATTTAGATAAGATATACGTTTTAAAGCATTTTTTTTCATTAGTGCAGTTAATCAAGTTATAAACTGATCCGATATTTTTAATAAATTTATGTTGTGGCTGCTGGCCCCCCATGTTGAACTTTCAAAATGTTTGACAGATTCTCCCAAACCGCTGTAGGAGTGTGCCCTTTCAACAAGCTCACTCCTGATTGACTAGAGTGGTTGCCATAGAAACGTCGACTCAATCACTACTTTCTGATGTCTGGTTCCATCATGGTGATGTCTGCATTGTGTGACAACAGCGACTAAATTGAATCCATCTGGTTGGAACTAAAAATAAACCGTTTTCTTTGGGTGACATCAAACTCGCTCGGTCCAGTTCTCATATACAGTCAATGAATAAAACATGGCAAAGTATAGCTTTCTAAGTGACAAAGTTAGTACATATTCATACACATGGTTTGTCCTGAAATAACTGACTCATTTACAATGATATTTCATGATAAAATATATGATTAGTGTTTATTAAATGTATCCCTGCATGACCAAACAGCAGGTGTGGGGTGCAGAGGTTTATGGCACTGGTTCAGCTAACGATAGGCAGCTTTTATGCAGCTACTGTGAAGTAAATTATACAATCATAATGCAGAAAATCTCCTATTAATGCTCCACACTACAATGCTTTTACCGTGTTTATGGGGAGATGTGGAGTAATTCGATTTCTAAGCGTCTAATTAAAATGCCTTTTCCAGTCCAGCCAGTTCTGATACTCCCTCCTTGGAGATTGTTCTCTTCCTTTTTCCACACATGATCCAGTTCGTGAACCAGCCAGGACCACACAGGGTTATCCCTTGCTTCTGGCCTCAGCATGCCCACTCGTTTTCAATCATGCAGCTCACACCTTTTTTTCGCCTCTTCCTCATTCTTTTCCCTGCGTCCTTCCAACGTTTCGCCCGAGGTCACAGTACTGAGTGCCTGCGACTCCATCTCATCTCTCGACCTTTCATCCCTATGTTGCTATTTTCTTTGCAGTCGGCAGAGCCTCTTCTCTTGAAGGCTTTTCACAGCAACGTACAGTCAGGACCATAAATATTTGGACAGAGACACATTCTTTCTAATTTAGTTTCTGTACATTACCACAGTTAATTTTAAATAAAACAACTCAGATGCCATTGAAGTGCAGACTTTCAGCTTTTATTCCATGGGTTGAACAAAAACATTGCATACAAATGTGAAAAACTAAAGCATTTTTTAAACACAATCCCTTCATTTCATGGGCTCTTAAGTAATTGGACAAATGAAATAACTGAAAACAAAATGGTCATTCCTAATATTTGGTTGAAAACCCTTTCAATCAGACAACTCATGCAGTAAAAATTATTTATCTTCACATTCTTTTCGTTTGGCACAAGGCTCCGTACAATTCCATGAGATAAGATTTCCATAAAACCTTTGGGTAATAACTACCCCTAACGGAGCTCACAGGTGGAAGCCGGGGAGGAGGGTGGGGCTACCAACGCAGCGCTTGCGGTAAAGGAGGAGAGTGAACAACTGCACACCTGGACTTAAATAGGACGCTGAACAGGTGAGTTGATTAACTGAACCGCCTTAGGGGAGTAACCAAGTAAAACACTGTTAGAGTAAACTGCCTAAAAGGCGATCAAGGTCGCTCATTTGTTGGCAATGACAGCCTGAAGTCTTGGACTCATGGACATCACCAGATGCTGGGTTTTCTCCTCCTGAATGCTCTGCCAGGCTTTTACTGCAGCGACTTTCAGTAGCTGTTTGTTTGTGGGCCTTTCTGTCTGAAGTTTAGTCTTCAACAAGTGAAATGCTGCTCAATTGGGTTAAGATCAGGTGACTGACTTGGCCATTCAAGAATATTCCACTTCTTTGCTTTAATAAACTCCTGAGTTGCTTTGGCTGTATGTTTTGGGTCGTTGTCCATCTGTATTATGAATCAGTTTGGCTGCATTCATCTGGATCTGCGCAGACAGTCTGTCTCTGAACACCTCAGAATTCATTGGGCTGCTTCTGTCCTGTGTCACGTCATCAATAAACACTAGTGTCCCAGTGCCACTAGCAGCCATGCACGCCCAGACCATCACACTGCCTCCACCGTGTTTTACTGATGATGCAGTGTGCTTTGGATCAGGAGCTTCTCTACGCCTTCTCCAGACTTTTCTCTTGCCATCATTCTGGTAGAGGTTGATTTTGGTGTCATCTGTCCAAAGAATGTTTTTCCAGAACTGTGCTGGCTTGTTTTTGTTCAACCCATGGAATAAAAGCTGAAAGTCTGCACTTCAATAGCATCAGAGTTGTTTTATTTAAAATTAACTGTGGTAATGTACAGAAACTAAATTAGAAAGAATGTGTCTCTGTCCAAATATTTATGGTCCTGACTGTACATTATAGGATGCATGTTTGAGTGAAAAGCTCAATATAATTTGCATTTACCTGATTTTTTTCACTCATTAAAGTCTTTCTGTGACGGTTTTTTTGTTCCTGGCAGTTTTATTTTTTAAATGATTCATTTTGATGTAGGTGTGTGACGAATTCTAAAAACATTCAGATCCATTTTAGGCTTTGTCAGTAAATGCACGTTTATTTTCTTGAACACAAATTACCTTCCACTGTGACGTTATCCACGGAGAGCTGAAGGCTCTTGCCTCTTCGCACCACCTTCACCGTGTGCCACTCGTTGTCATTTAGCTTCTGACCCGCAAACAAGGTCTCAGGTCCTTTGCCTGTGGAAGGAGACACTCAAATGATTAGAAGGTACAAGAGGGATCATGCGTGCGCCCACCCATACATGCTTCTCCAACACGCCTCCAAATGGATCAACCATTGTCTTGGGAAAGGAGACAAAGAAAACCTGAATGTTTGCAAAACACAACAGCATTTCTATGCTGCAAATAAAGGATTTGATTTGAAAGAAAATGAACTGTTTTAAGACCTAAATAAGGACCAAAAACCGCAGACGCTCTGCTATAAAAATCATGTTTGTTCCTTCAGAAAAGCATTTTCTTGTTCTACTTCACCCAACAGGAGAGTCTTTTTAAGAGCCCCGTAAGTGGAGGAGACAGTTTAACTGCTCATTCCTAAAACCACTTTCCTCCAGAATGCCCTCTTTCCACTTCTCTAGTCCCAATTCCCTCCTTCTAGCCCCCCCCATGTGATAGTGTCTCACTGGAGGAGACAACTCATCGTAAAAACATATGGCGCTGCATTGAGACTCATAGAAGAAGTATCTGCATGGTACAACAACCAAACGAACAGAAAAACAAATCTGTTTGAGCAAAATAAATGCAGCTGTTACTGAGGATACTCCAAGACATTTGTAGTTTTTAATGGAATCCAGTATTATGAATGTAGCCAAACTAAGAGTGAAAATCTGCAATGATAAAGAAAAAATCAAGAGTGAGATGAAGAAGATGGTGTCACATGGGCAGTTGTGCAAACAACTGCAAACTAAAGGGTAATTGCATCCCACTGGCAGGCAGCCCAACTCTAAAAATGTAAGACAACAGCAGTCACCTTCACAAATCCTCCCTCCGTCCACACTGCTGCACAGCTGAGGAGGGGAGTGACCGCCACGACAGCTAGGAGATGAAGACGCAACATCTCCAGAGTCTGCCTTTCCTTACATCACCACCACTGACGATTCCCATCAGTACCGCTGCCTTATTTGTAACCACATTTGGGTTCCAGGGTCAGCAGCTCTTTCTTCACTGGTTAGTTGGTCAGAAACGGAGAGAATTACAGCCAATGCTCCAGTGGGTGATGTACTACACTTCTGCGATATATGGTTGGCCCCTTTGCAGCTGTGTGTGAAATTATTTAGTCTGGGGGGAAAAAAAAGCGTCCCATCAATTGATGGCCTCGTCTGGCAAGAACACACACGGCCCACTGGAGAGTTGTTTTCCCATTTACTTTTTATTATATCCGTTTTTCATGGGTCTTTTGTCTTCAGCCACATGAAATTGGAAAGAATGACTTTTGATCACCCTGTGTGTGAAGTAAATATGGAGGAAAAGACTGATTTGCAGCTGCAAAGACAGCATGTGCAGATAAAAGATACAAGAAAGGCTGAATCAATCCGATTGCGGAATAGACAGACTTGAAATGGGGAAACTGAAGATTATGCAAAAAGAAAATGCTCATAAACTCAGAGAGAGGGGAAAAAAAATATGCTTAAAAAAACAATGTGCAACAGAGCTGAGGAGCTGTGTGGCTGATGCAAGGTCGTAAACCACCGATCAGCTCAGTGCAAAACAATGAATGGGAATGGACACCCTTTAGAATGAAGCTCATGTAATATTTATACCACTTGGCTGCAGCAGGACACAGAAGAGCTGGGCAAATAACCTGAGCCATTTGGCCATAACCCCTAGAAAAGTTGGCCAACACTTCAGGGAAACAACAGGTAAGTTTGAGCTAAAAATCCACCACCACACACAAATACAACAAAGTAGGGTTAGAGTTGTGTGTTGCACGAGGCTTCTACCGGATGAAGTTTAGCTTCCAATCATTTGTTTAACTCTAAACTGACACTTTCCCCCCCCAACAGCCACATATTGACAAAGCGACCGGGGCTTTACCACAGGGGAGTCACGCGGGTACATTCCAAACAAGAAAAGTGATGTGTTGCCACCGGGGTTAAATGAGACTGTAAGCCTTTAACAGCCAGAGAGTAAAACCAGTACACATTGCTTAAAATAGCAATGAGATGCAGAACTCATTAAGAAATAGTTAGTAAAATATCAAAATGCAATTAAATTTCGTCTTGCCACATGCCCTCTCCCTTTGTCTTGGTTAAATGACTTTATTCCCTTTAACAATGTTTTCCAATCTGTCCATCTTTTCCCACTCCAAGTAATCCATTCAGTTTTCCTAAAAAGCAGCTGAATAGATTTCAAGGCTTCTTTATTTTACCCAAATTGTTAACACAGTGGATTACTTTCATTGACTATGACAGCACGCCAAGTGGAGTGATCTTTGCAGCCTCTTGCATAATTACCAGCAGTCATCCATCACCAGTTGCTCTGTTCAATGTGTAAACAACTTGATTAATGCAATTGGATCAATGGAACAGAAGCCCTTTGGCAATGACTGCAGGTTGTTGCCATCAGTCTCAATCCAGGCTGTGCGGCTGCTCCTGCAGCAACGAGTACTTGAGCCCAGCTGTATAATTGTTGTATTTAAACACTAATCAAAACAACGTGAATATGCACTGATCATCAGTCTGCCACAGGCTAGTGATGACATTTGCAACATAGCAATCAAGAAATGAGAAATGAAAGATGTTTGTTTTCTTTGGTTGGGAGGAAATGGCTCAGAGATCAGGAAATATGTCACACCGCTGACAAAAATAAGTTCAAACTGTCTTAAAGTCCACTCCCCCATCATCTTTTGATTTATATTCAAAGCGTTTCCAGTGGTCTTTTAGTTCTGAATATGCAGCTCTCATGCTGCATTCACACCAGGTGCGGTTCGCGTGTCAAGTTTCAATGTTAAGTCAAAGTAAAGGCGCAATCGGAGGTCCTGCGGCGCGATTTGGCCAACCCTAGGCAACAACGCTCGCAAAGCTGGAGGCTTTGGGTTTATCAAGACAATAATAAAAAGACCATCCAGTTTTATTTTTATTTTCCCCTCTTGGGTTAACTCGGGACATACATTCTTCAAACTGGGCCACAGAGGGATGGAAATAACGCTTGGCCGTCACATCCTGGCGCAGCTCCTGCAGGGACTTCACCATAATGCAAGCGTCTCTGAATGATCTTGTGAACCCGGACCCAGACCCAGGTTCACGTGCTTGCCAGCGCCTCTGTAGAGATCTCCAAAACAGATCAACCCAAGCTACTTGCTCAACATCATCCATGTTTTCCATGACGTGGCAACAACATTGCGGGCGCCAAGCAGACTTTGACGTACGATTCGCGTCTGGTGTGAAAGCAGCATAAGACAAAATACACAAACGCGTGTTGTTTTCTAGAACATAGCTTCTGCAGAGCAGCAGAAATTCACCTCTGAGTTGTGGGCGGGGCTGATGGCATGAATCAACCCCACCCCCACTTCCCGTCACCCATCGGTTTACATGCTCTGCTGCTAACTTGCACTCTTTCACAATCCACACCTACCATAAGTGCAACAGAAACGGCAAGCGACTTCTGAGCTTTCCAGCCGTACAGTTTCGATCCAGATCCCAGCTCAGACGAGGAAAATATGCGTCTATCGTCTGAAGGTGGAAGCATCAGGATGAGGCGGAGCGTGGAGCTTGTTGCCTGCCATTTGTAGCTTCAGCGTAAAAGCAACAAGATTTTTCAGACTGCAATTATTTTTGTCTTCTCCTGACTGAATAAAGAAATACTCATTGTATTTTAATCTTATTCTTCTGTGTGTATGCCCCCCATCATCAGAAAAATGCCACAAGAACATGTTTAAAAACACTGTTTTCATCCAAGTTAAGTCTTTCGAATAATATCTGATCCATCAGGGAAAAGTTCCTCCACTTTCTGCTCTTCTTCAGCTCGGCCGCAAAAATCCTCCAACATTTCTTCCAGGCGTTTTATAATAATCAGCTCCTTCTAGTCATGAGGCCAAAGAGGGGAGCATTATGGAAGAATCCTGCAAGAGCATCATATGGCCACAGGCAGCTGCTGGCAAATTTGCCCACTGCAGTCTGAGAAGACAGCAGGTCATCACGGCCCAGTGTTTGCCGGGGTCACTCAAGCATATGCGGTGGGATTGTGTGGGTCAAAGTTAACTGCAGGGTGAATCTGTTGGTTAATAGGTCAACAAATCGTAGCAGAAGTTGCCTGTGGTGATACGCCTGAGCTAATACGACGGATTTTCAAATCTGCTCAGCTTCACTTGGATCCGGACTGAGCTGTTGAACCAAATGCATACATGGAAGTTAAGCAACATTACGAATATCTTCATGCGCACTGCATCAGAGCGGAGCTGAAAAGTCCCTAATCAGCTCTGAAAAAACACACAGGACTGTGCCCTGAATATGTCACTTTATTTTCATTTCAGTGCTGTGTCTTCACCAAACAGTGGAGCGTTAGGCGGTGTGTTAGTCACATAATAAAAACATCAAACCACATTTTACAGGGTATGAGAGAACCTGCCATCTTACAGCGTCTCCGTAAGAAACGCAGCCTAAAATGTCCAGAAAGAAACATTTTCCACGAGCTGCTACTGCTCTGGACTAAAGGGTGGGGAAGGAGAGCGATAATGCTGGATAGTAGATGATCAGACAGGATTTTTCCTCCAATCAGCACTTTAAACACTGCCAGAGACAGATTGCTGACCAAAGCGGAAAGGGGGAGAAGCGCAGTAACAGATGTTTGTTTATAACGCAACATAAAAGGACAGATAGGTGCTGTAATTAAATGGTAAACTGTGTATATGTAGTTTGAGAGGAGGACGTGACATTCTTGAACAGCGTTTCACAACGAGGCGATTGACCTCGCATTACCCCCATCCATACAGCCATCTGTGAAAGCATATTGTTCAGCGAGCACAGACTCATAACGCAGGCCTTCACTGTAAGAAGAAAAGCCCGGAAGACTTGCAGTCATTACATGAAAGTGGCTACAAAACAACGTAAAAGACTCCTAAAAGGTTGGCGCTTGTTTGCAACAGCCCTGGGCACACTGCCTTTCGGGAGAAGGAGGGACAACCATACAGGCTGAAATATGCCAAGAAATACTACAGAAAACCAAAATGAGCCATAATTTAATGGTGATGCAAAAAGCAAATCAGTAAATCAAACTAAAGTTTTCTGACTGGAAAACCACAGGAGCTGGTGGGCGTTTCTCAGGTGTATTAGAGGCTGTGAACTGGGACCCCGTGGCTTTCTTCTTCCTACATTCGCAGGAGATACGTGTGCACGTGCGAGTGCACGTGAGAATGTTAAGCGTTCCACCTTGCAGAGGATAACAGTACATGCTGAGCACGATAAACAGATCTCCCACGTCCAAAAATTGCATTTTGTTTTTCCCACTTTCCAAATGCACCGCTGTCTCCAATTGGAGCCATATGTGTGTCTTTGCGTGTGTGTTACAAAATGCTAGACACTCAAACTTGTAGCATCGAAAACATTTTGGGAAAATATTGAGTAATATTGTTCATTTCCTTTTCTTCATGTCACTTTGAGACTGCTGATGTATGTTATTCTGACAACCCCATGCTCCCTTTTTCTCATTTGCCATCTGTGCAACTGGCATGACTCCTCAGTGCCACTAATGAAGCAATGGCACACACACATGCATACAACACACACACAAACCACTTTAACTTATCTGGGTTTTGTCTCATCCACCACCTCTCTAACAACTCTTTCTCTGGCAGATGGAATCGGCTCATCCACTGAGGGTCTCAGAGACGGTCGGTTCAGCGCTCTCCTCCCACCCAAATCAGCAAATCCTATACGTCTTCCTCATTTCATTGCTGAGCAGAAAAGGACCCCTGGCATGTTTCCGAACACACAGATCACCCACTCCTTTCTAAGATTAAACCTCATCTGGCATGTTTGCACATGCTCACATAGTAATCTAGCTTAGCTAATTTAGATGGAGACCAAACATTATTTGAAGAACTGCTGTTGACCGATGGGGCCTAATAGGGTGTGCCGACATCCTCCTTCTGAACATGGGATTAATGAACGTTGATGTATTTATTTTAGCTATGAAGGCTCCTTCACAAAAATCCTGTTCAAGTCGCACTCCAATCATCTTCTTATCTGTTTTTAAATCATTTCCAGAGGACTCTTAATTATACTAATGCAGTTTTTAGCCAAAATCTAAAAACATGTCTTTTTTTTAGGACATAGTTTCTGCAGAACGGCAGGATATCATTATAAATTTGTCCCCAGTTGTGGCCAGGACCGCCCCCCCTTCCCATCATCTATATTTTTACAGCCGTTCACACTAGCTTAAAGCCCCTCACATACCCAACCACTAAAACAAAAGCGGCAAGCAATATTGCAGCGGAGCTGTCTAAGATTTGGAGCCAGATGCCAGCTCAGACGAGGAAAAGGAAGACGAACATAGATCACGTTTTCTGCCAGTAGATTCATCAGAATAAAGCAGAGCTTGTGGCTGACTGTAGTTGCTTCTATGTCACTAAGCCTTTTTTAACTTTTTTTCTGTGTGCTGCTGGTTCACAACGACATGAATAAATAAATACTCAGAAATGCAATTTTTATCTTCATGTTCTTTATATATGTTCTCCATCGTCAGAAAAAGTTAAAAACAGCAAAAAGATGATTTTTATTGGAGTGGGTGTTTAACAATTTGCAGAAGCAGCCAGCTAGATTTCAGAATTTTGAAAATGTCAAAAAATGTCTGCCTAAAAGCTAAAAAAAAAAGTATTGGAACTTTGAGAGTTGAATTTCACTGTGTATGAAAAAAATGACACAATCTGGGCTTGAGTGTTCTCCAAATGCTGTGAAAGCACATAATAGAACCTAACATAAAACATAAAAACACATTTTTTTCTTATGTTTTTGTGAAATCGTGTTGCATTTTTGATGAAGTTTGGTCAAAGACAAAAATATCAATTTGTTCAGTGTCATGAAAGAGTCAATAATATTGCAATCTTCTAACAAATACTTCAAGTATACTCCAGGTCCACAACCTCATTACTGGCGTGGGGAAAATGCCATAACCTTGAAGTATGGGGGGGACGGGGACGTAGACCATTTTTGTTTTGCTTTGTTTCGCTGTAAACCGAAAAAAATAAAACCTTTTCAGAGGCTATTTAGAGTGTTTTCATACATTTGCTGACCTACAATCGTCATTTTAGGGAATTCACTATTGTTTGGCAAAAGAAAAAGTTTTCTTTTATTATCAAATCAAAACGTTCTGAATGTATTTAAATGAAAACAGCCAGCGAAGCCTTAAAGGGAAGCAAACATGTCAGCAGCTTGTGGAAGAGCAGAGTCTGCTGAAGACAGACCGGCCCCCACACTTCATCACTCATCGTTATCCCTGTAGAGTCGGGGGGCAGCAGTTCAGAGGGTTTCACTGATGTCACGCCCTGCCAAACCCCAGGTACAACGCCTGTCCTCTCATGCTCATCTCCAATAAGTTCTTTCTGGTACCAGCGCCGCCAAGAACAGATGGCCTGGTTCAGGACGGTATCACACCAGCCGACAGTGTCAAACACGCAGTCACAGAGCTGGGCATGCCAAGCACAGCCGTGCTGTACTGTCATATGGGAATAATGCATGCCGAGATCACACTGGATAGGCTGACAGAGAGGCTTACATGGCCTGATTTGCCTACAAATCATAACAAATAGAGACGCATGCCAGATTAAATATGCACAAGGTTCAGAGTAAGCAGTACAACACACAGCAACTATTTCCCAGACTGCGGTCAATGAATCAGACTGGCATGATCCAAGCTCCATCGCACATGGGGCTATGAAATTGCACTCGTGCACAAATGCACAAATGTCGACGCTCCTTTGTGCATAAACTGCCCATAAACTAACAGACACGCTCACAAGCACACAAGTGCACATGACGCACAATCGGAGAGCCACATGACACAGATGCAGGCGCTTGCGCGACACCCACCCGCCCTGGCAGCCACACTAACTCACACACTCAGACACACATGCACACCCCCGTCTGTCTTCTGCAGACCGCGGCGATTGCCCGTGTTTGGGAGGTTAATGGCTGTTTTGCGCCTCACAACCTTCACACTTGATTACTCAAGTTGGCTGCTGTCTGGGTGGTGAGGGCACACCTCCACCACCACACCCCTGCTTTCTGCAGCTCTTGCTTTCCCTTTACATTAGTGAGGCGAGTGCATGATTGAGGGCTTCATTCGCAAAATGATTACGGGTATCACATCTTTCCAGAAAGGCAGAAGTGGGTTCAGGTTCAGAAACAGGGATAGGGACAGGAGCATCCCTGCAGAACTCTGTTATACATCTAAACCTCTTAGAAAGGTAGGGATGCTTTCATACAGTATAGACGTATGTATACATAAAAGCTTTTAATGAGTCCTGCACTCTAAAATGCATAAAATAAATATATATATATATATATATATATATATATATATATATATATATATATATATATATATATATATATATATATATATATATATATGTTTAAATACCCCAAATAACTTCAGAAACCTACTGTGAAATTTGTGTTTTTAACATGTTCTTGTGCCATTTTTCTCATGAAAGAGGACACACATATAAAGAAAATTCATCTTAAAATTGCATTTCTGAGTATTCTTTTAGTCAAATTGTTGTGAATCAGCAGCAGACTGCTGTTTGACAAAGATCCTATGTGTGAGCACAAGCTCCCTGCTCCCCTGCGTAATAAGGGAGGGGAAGAGAGGGCGGGGTTGCTCTGCACCAACAGCAGAGAGGCTAATTTCTAATGAACTCCTGCTGCTCTGCCAAGGAAAATGACACAGGGTTTTATTTGAGTCCTAAATAAAAGATAACTTGGAATGCTTTTAAAATAGATTAAAAAATGAATTTTTTAAATTTTTATGTTTTCCAACTAGTCACAAAAATAGTTCCGATTTTTATGACTAAAAGTTTAGCTTTGAATATTGTAAAATTCAAGCGCTCAACCCTAGATTATTCTTTTTCTACATGAAACATCTCATTCCAAATAGAATGAAACCTGAATCTTCAACAGGAATACTTCTAATAAGGGAGGTCAGTGCCCTGAAGAGGCAGTTTCTGCCCTCACACGATTGAACCATTTCATTTGTCTGTGTCTTTCTCTCTTAAAAGTCACTTTCTTACATATCTTAATTTGTGTTGATAAACAGGAATAAAAACAGAATTTAGGCTTCACAGATGCTCTTGGCATTCAATTTGCTTTTTTATTATGAGACATGATTAAAAAACCTTGTTCTGAGCTGGATTCAAAAACAACACCACATAAAGTAATGACGGCGATGATGTTGTTTATCATCTTAATGGAGTCAAATACAACTTTTCTTGAACCTCAAATGTTGTAAATCCTGTCCGTCATTGATATTAAATAACAATAAAACTGCAGGTTCTGCCCCAGACATCACCGGGAAACATCTGAAATTGAAAATAAATGGGGGGGGGGTTTACGTCTCACAGCAGTTGGTTTTAGGACCAAATGACCATCTTCAGCTGCCGTTCAACAAAGTTTTAGAGCGGCATGATGTCTTTCTATGAGTTCACCTTTTCGGAAAGTACGATTGAAATTATGGGGGTCTAAGCAGGGGGTCTCAGTTCATTTAAAGAGGACCTGGTTGGAAACAACAACAAGACATCATTAAAGCTACAAGTAGCATTTAGCGGGCCCGAGCACGTGCGACCGCATGGCACGAGCGACCGCCCCGTGAGCAACGCCCTGCTCGAGCCATTCTCGTCGTTTTTTCTTGTCCATTCTGGAGCTCCAAGCTATCAAGCTATTGTTAATACGACAGCAGCCTGGGGGGGGGGGGGGGGGGGGGGGGGGGCTGTAATCTGTTGCCTTAAGGGACAAAGACTTTTGCATATAGCATGAAAAAAATTCAAGCAATGATGATAATTGCTATCACTGTCCCTAAGGATGAGAACAATAGAACTCATTCAATTTCCACTACAATGTCTAGATGAGTGTCAGCTATGTCTGATAACTTGGCCAATTAGCTGGACCGGGATCTTGCAAAGTGCAGGTGCTTAACGTCCAGTGTGATGAGTCTGTGGACGGCAACAGTACAGCATAGCTTTTGGTTTCCACAAGAGAAGAACTCCTGACACATCTGCCCTAACAGACAACTACAAGAGGAGTTGAAATGTATAACACGGTGAAGGAGTTTTTGTGCAGAAAAAGGTACAATTAGAAAAGCTGGTAGCAGTGACTGCAGATGGGACTCCTGCTATGATCAATAGACAAACTGTAAAGCTGACCCAGACTTTCCAAAATGTCTGCATTACTGCTGCGTCATTCACCAGCAGGCCTTATGTGCAGAAGTGATTGGCTCTGGACATATAATGACTCTTATTCTGAAAATCGTAAACAACCTCAGCTGCAAAGCAAAACAGCACAGGATTTTTAAGGTGCTATTGGAGGAGATGTCTGTTGAATATGGTGAATATGAACATTGTGAATCTGAACTTGCATTCTTGACTGACATTACTGGAAAACTAAACCACTTGATCTGCGAGCTGCAAGACAATGGCAAAACTATTTTTTTTTGACCAGCCTGCCTGAGCCAGTGTTTTTCTTGTGGGGATCTTTTCTGCCAGGGCTTGTCAGCTTGGTCAGTGGATGTTGCTGCAGTTGTCTACCTTGCTGGGACAGCTGGAGTTAAACACAGCAGCTCACGGCTCTGAAGTGGACCCCGTTGCTGTCCCAGTCTGGATGGGCACTGTGGCGATGTTCCAATGGCCAGGCTGGCTCCTGGTATAAAGAGATTCCCAAATACCATTTCCTAACCGCAGAGCCAAGGATGTGTTTACATGTTTAGGTCAAAAATGTGATGGACAGCTTCATGTTGTCTAAACATGCCACCCTGTTATTAATCCAGTTGATATGGTTCTCCATCTGTGTCTAGGTGATAGAAAAGCATTTTTTTTTATATTTAGAGCTCTAAGCAAACAAACAGTTGTCTATATAAAAGAGCTTTTACAATTGTGCACTTTTAGCAGGTCTCTGAGTTCATGTGACCAATGTATGGTGGATTTTCACAGACCTTGTTTAAAACTGAAGGTGAGAGAGACTTAGAGAAATGGCTTCATTGTTCTGGAGTTCTTTGTTTCATCCACAGAAGTGTAGAATTGGTGATTGATTTTGAAAAGCTGCTGAAAAAAGTATCTTTTTCGAATTGCAATTTCTAACTTGGGTTTTACATTTTGTGTTCCATTTTTTGTGCTTTAATTGGGAAGCATTTGTTATTTGTTTGGTGTTTTTAAGGTTCTGCAAATATACACATCATTTTTTAAGAGACATTTGTTATCAGTTGTGTTTGTTGATTTGTAGTTTAATTTCATTGGATGTATAGATGTCGTGTGGGGGGGAGGCTCGAGAGCAGGTAGGACCCAGGCGCAGAGACGGGAGGCAAACGGGTTCAGGGCAAGTGGGTTTATTTAACTAACAAAAAGCGCTGCAGAGCAGGATGACAAAGCTAAAAACAAAAACTTACTGTGGCATGGCAAGGGACATGGACGCCAGACAAGAAGACGTGATCAACATGAGCAGAAGTTAATGGACCAGCACAGGAGGAAGGCAGAGACAAGACTTATATACAGACAGGGCAGACAAGACACAGGTGAACACGATTAGGGCAGATGGGGTCCAAAGGAAGTAAAACTCAAGAAACATGACAAGACAGGAAACCTTTCAAAATAAAACAGGAAACAGAACCAAACAAGACAGAACAAGAACTAAAGCGAAAAAAAAGACAACAAACTGAAACCATGACAATAGAAAGGAAAAGAAGTTCAAACATTGATTATAAAAAAGGATATAAGAGATAAAAAAAAAAGAAAAAGGAAAAGAAAAAAGATAAAATATTGATTTAATTGCATTTTGAATGAATAAAAAACAATGATTAATAGAATCAGAATCAGAATCAGGAATCAGAAAAAGTTTTATTGCCAGGTTCAGTAGAGCGCACTTTACAAAACGAGGAATTTGACTTGGTGTATAGTGCAATTAAGAATAAGTTAAAAATTAAGTTAACAACAACAACACACTATATACAGTAGAGTAAGGTGAATTAAAGTGGGAGCACAGATGGGCTGGGATGGTGGGGCCTGTAAGTGGCACCGACAGTCCTTTGGTGGGCGGGGGGTGGAGGGGGGGTCACCTGGGGGAGTTGGGGTTCTGTTCAGCAGGCTGGCTGCAGTGGGGAAGAAGCTGTTCTTGTGGCGCGAGGTCCTGGTCCTGATGGACCGGAGCCTCTTGCCAGAAGGGAGGGGCCGAAAGAGATTATGTCCTGGATGAGAGGGGTTGGCTACAATCCTGGCTGCCCGCCTCCAGGTCCTGGAGATGTGCAGCTCCTGGAGAGACGGGAGGTGGCAGCCGATCACCTTCTCTGCTGAGTGGATGACGCGTTGCAGCTTGGCCTTGTCTCTGGCCGTGGCCGCAGCGAACCAGACTGTGATGGAGGACGTGAGGGTGGATTCGATGATGGCGGTGTAAAAGTCTACCAGCATCTTTTCAGGGAGGTGAAACTTCTTCAGCTGCCTCAGGAAGTACATCCTCTGCTGGACCTTCTTAGTGATGGAGCTGATGTTCTGCTCCCACTTGAGGTCCTGGCTGATGATGGTTCCCAGGAAGCAGAAGGACTCCACAGAGGTCACCGGGGAGTCACAGAGGATGACAGGGGGGAGGGGGGCTGGGGCCTTCCTGAAGTCCACTGTCATCTCCACTGTCTTCAGAGCATTAAGCTCCAGGTTGTTAGCGCTGCACTATGACACCGGCCTGGCTATTTAACTCCTGTAGGCCGACTCATCTCCGTCAGAGATGAGGCCGATGAGTGTGGTGTCGTCAGCAAACTTCAGGAGTTTGACAGACAGGTGACCAGCTGTGCAGCTGTTTGTGTACAGGGAGAGTAAAAGGGGTGAAAGGACACAGCCCTGGGGGGATCCGGTGCTTGTGGTCCGAGTATCTGAGACGAGCTTCCCCAGCCTCACATACTGCTGTCTGTCCGTCAGGAAGTCTGTGATCCACCTGCAGGTGGAGTCAGGCACATTCATCTTGGAGAGTTTTTAATACTAAAGATGTATGAAAGACATACCGAAAAAATATGTCTTTCAGTGTTTAACTGGCTGTCTTTGGATTATGCATGCCTGAGTAATGGCCATTCTTACTTCTCATCTCTCTGTTCACTGCTTGCTAATTTACATAGCAGGGGTCCCAGCAGGAGGGGGCGGGGTTGTAACACGACTCCTTTAGCAGAGCCAGGCTGAGAGAGGCTTTGACATGTAAGATGTTAGATGTTAGAATGCCAGATGTTAGAATGACCAGTTCATTTTATATCTATGAAAATATTCAGGTAGCTATGGGACATGTTTAGCTATAGGTCTGTGAAAATTGGTGTCGATTGTTGAAACATAAGTTACCATAAAAAAATGTTTGTTTGGAGTCTAGACAGATTTAACACAGGTTTTTGGATGAAAAAGGATTTTTTATAAATCATCTGTTACACTTTTAAGTCTGAAAAAAATATGGAAGGCAGCAAACACAGATCCCTACCGTTTTTAATTTTTTTGTGCTGATATTTGAAAGATAAGTTATGCAAAAAAATAGGTGTTTGCAGTTTTGCCTAAAAAGACGTTTTCGGACCTTTTTGGATGAAATGTTGAATAAAAGTTCACCTGTAACTTCAATAATTCTGAATTTTTTTAGGAAGCAGTAGCACATAAATGCCTATGAAAGTTGAATTCTTGGTGCTGATAACCTAAACATAATTTATGCTAAAAATCTTTGTTCAGTCCAAAATTTCATTAAAAAAATCAAGTGATGAAGTTTCTCGTAGACCCTATAGTGTTACATATCAAAGCTGGAGGTTATTAAAGGCATCTAATTCTGAAATCTCAGCTTCCTGAGATAAACGGCTGATTTATAATAAATTTCTATTATTTGGGTGCACATAATCGACCACTTCCTGTTACGCAGGCACCGTCAGGTGTACACCCATGAAACTTTACATGATGAGAGAAGACCCTTCTGAGTATCTCCAGTTTTAATTTCATGCACATCGGACAAAGCAAAGAGAAAATACAGGGCAGAATGTGCCCCATGCAATAACTAGGTGGCGCTATAGAGCTCGTCCAAGATTGTCATATCCATGGGTTCAGAATAGAAGCTTCATCATATCCATTGAATTTCAGTGAGATTGGACAAGGAATGTGCACGTGAGAGCAACTTTTGTGTGCATAGCGAGATGCCCAACTTTGCCGCTCTGTCACGACCACACCCCCGCATTGAAAGTTATGGTTTTTTGTCAGAGTAAACTTCAATGGCTTTTCAACAGGTGGACGTCATTTTCAGGTGTGTCGGCTCATCCTACTCGGAGTAGTGATGCTCCAAGTAAAACATGTCATTTCCTCTTGCCAGCAGGTGGCGCTACACTTTTTCCAGATTTTTTCACTGCAGATGTGTTCAGAGTCAGACTACAATCATGCATATCAATTTTGGATCAGATTGGATTTTGCATGGCTGAGTAATGGCCATTTTTCTTTTCATGGCGTGTTTTCGAAACGACCTCCGATTTTGACGCGCCGCCATGGTCACAAACATCCATAAAAACTTAAAAGCTTCGCAATTTAACATCGGACATGTGTCTAGTTTACACAACCAAAGTTTGAAGTCATTACTCCAAAATCTCTAGGAGGAGTTCGTTCTAGAGCGAGGCCTGCAAATGTCCAAAATGAAGCAAAAATGACATATTGACCTCAATATATCAGACTTCCTGTGCGAGTGACAGGTGGGTCCTTTCAGACTTTTTTGTAAGTCTCCATCTGAAGAACATGCCCTGTAAAAATCAAGCTTGTACGTTAAAGCGTATGCGGGGCGTCGGGACAAAAGTCACTGTAGGTGGCGCTATCGAGCCGTTTTTGTGCGCCCATGCCAATCTCCTATAAAATACGAAATTTTTCGCGACTCCTGATGTGTGTGCCAAATTTGGTGAGTTTTGGGGTATGTTAAAGGCCTCAAAAAGGCGACTCTTCCGGTAGAATAATAATAATAATAATAATAAACATTCGAATTACAATAGGGTCCTTGCACTCCGTGCTCGGGCCCTAATTAGCCGTAGCCAAAGTCCAGAACCAGAAGCTGACGACCCCCCCCCCCCCCCACCCCCACCCATTTTCAATCGGAAAATACTCGTTTATTAATCCAAAAACACTAATAGTGACTAAAAAAGTTACGTTTAAGTTTTAAGCATTAACACATTAAATACTGAGATGTCTCTGTCAAAGCCTGCTATTCTCTGACCCCCAACTCCTACGCGATCAGCTCATCAGCAGAGAAAAGCCGCTTTGCGCCGGCAAGTAACACTTCGGAAAGTCTTTTCACTGATGTGCATGTAAAGTATTGTATACCAGCACAAAGCCAGATCAAGCTAATTTGCGCTGGTATCGTTACGGTTTGAAAAGTTACAGCTGTTGATGGAGTGCAAACACTGGAGCTAAAGCTTAACACTTTTGTTGATATCAATGTTGAAAGTTTGCTCTTTTTAAGCTCATCTTGAACACTAAACCGTTTCCTTTACATTTAAAAGTTTTAACAAAAGGTGCTACACTTTTGAAGTCGTGAAGAATTTCCGTCTCCAGCTAATGTTGCCTTGGCGCCATCTTGTCTACAGCCAGGTCCCCCCCCGTTCATTCGGGGATAAGTCAAAGCGCAGAAGTCAACTTTAAAGAGTAGATGACACAAAACAACCCACCCATGACTCAAAACTGGATAAGCTGGACTCATATAAACATTAGGAAAGGTCACAGAGGGGAATTGTGGTGCTATTAGGGGTTGCAGAAACATACAGCTACAACACTATCAGGGGTTTAGCAGGCCTTTTTCCATCTTTATGTGTCATCTTACCAGTAGCAGTTATTAATGTTAGAATTAGAGACCTGCATGTAAAATAATAGAATCCGTTAGCTGATGGAAGCTGACCTGTTTGAGGACTTTCAATCAGGATCAAGAGGACATCAGAGTGTAGAAACTGCCCCGTTGAAGGTTACCAAGGATAAGACATTAGACGAGTGTCTGCCCTTGTTCTCTTAAGAGAGCTGTGATCAATGAGCTGTAGCGCTGTGATCTATTCGATTGGCTTAAAGATGCTGTTGAGATTAGGATAGCTGCATTTGGCTCTGTCTGATTCAGAACATGGCTGAGGCAGACAGCTAATCTCTTTCAGCCTGATTCTGTTGGAGGTTTCCTGTGGTTGGATGGAAGGAAGGAGCACCTGCCTCTGCCTGCAAGCGCCAAACAAGGCAATGAATAAAACAATGTCATCCAATGTGTTCGCTTTGTTTCCGTATGATATTGCTAATGTGATTACACAAACAGGGGTATGGATGGGAGTGTGAAGGTTGAAATGAGTTTTGGGGACTTGTCATTCTACTGAATTAAACTAAAATGTTGCAGTACAAGCGATGGCTGTTCCAACACATCTTCTCGCTAGTGGCTATAAATGTATTACTGATGTTTCCAATTGATTTCCTTTAGTACTTGAAGATCTAATTCTGACAGTTTGTGCACCTGCAGCTTTTCACCTGTGGAACTGGACCTTCCCATCACAACTAAATCAGAAACGCTAAAAGGCCCAACTATTTGTGGTTCCACCTACAAGCTCCTTCAGAGCTCATGCTGATGTCTAATGTGCATCTCCAGCAGGTAAAGGGGTGGGGGTTGTGTTTGGGCTCCAGAGGTGCTGGCTCCATTTTTGTGAGGATTTTTGGTTTTCAATGATACGTCCTGGTTCTGGTCATTTTCTGTTTGAGTTCTCTGCGTCAGTCCATGTCTTTCATTGTCTGGTTTTCAGCTCTTCAGCGTCAAGTCATCTGCTTTGTCACCTTTTGTGCCTCCATGGGTTTAAGTCTATATATTTTAGTTTCTGCCAATAGGCCCAGTCTCTTACATCTTAGGCCCACACCAACAGTTCCTGACCATTTTCAAATTTATTTCCATGTTTTATATTATTTCTTTTGGTGTATACAACTTTGTGATTGATTGATTGATTGATTGATTGATTGATTGATTGATTGATTGATTGATCAATATTGCTCTTTGGTTTTACCTTATTTTACATATTGTATTGAAGTGTGGGGAAATACATATGAAACTAATACAAGGCCCTTAATTCTATTACAGAAGAGAGCTATTCGAATTATTCATAAAGCAAATTTTAGAGATCACACAAATGAACTTTTCATTAAGTCAGGCTTATTAAAACTTAAAAATGTAATTGAATTGCAGACCTTATTAGTTATGTTTAGAGCCAGAAACAGAGATTTACCAGAAGACTTACAAAAGCTTTTATTTTTACCACAGGAGATGAAAATCATAGGAGAAAATTTGATTTCAAACAACAGATTACTCGAACAACACTAAAGCAAAAGTGTTTGTCTATAGCAGGGGTAAAAATGTGGAATTCCCAGGAGAATCAGTTAAAAAGTTGTCAAAATATTATTCAATTTAAACGGATGTATAAAGCTAAACAAATTAGTTTGTACAAACTTGACTGTTGAATGGAATGTTTGGATTGCATGTACTAAATGAATGGAAATTAATTACTGTTTATTTGAACTGTATGTGGTGAAATCTGAGCACAGGTGATGGTGTGAGAAATGTAAATAGGATGCAATGTTTAAAAGGGAGCAGACAATTATAAGAATTGTATTCTTCAATTCTGCTCCCTTCCAATCATGAAAATGTTTAATAGGTAAAACAAACATGTAAACATTTGGGCATAAATAATTTTCATGAAAGGAACAAATAAAACAATAAAAAATGATGATTGATTGATTGGGTGGTCAGTCGGTCAATTGATTGATTGGTCACTGCTAACATCACTTTTGCCCTATTTGTTCTGAAATAGCCCAAAAAAATTGAACCCGATAAAAAAAACAATTCCTTTTTGTGCTTTAAAGAATAAAATACCATTTGAGTCAAATTGATATTGCAGATGCAACACATTCTTTAAAGGCTCTTTTTTGTCAGCCCTTTATTGGATTTAGAGGATGTTTTAATGAAGTCAGTGTTGCATTTAATCAATTTAATTTAAAAAAATACATATTTTAACTTTTTTTTCCCCATTGCTCTACTTTTATTCTATATTCTATATTTTATTTTATATGACTATCTTATGTTACTACATTTTATGCACAGTTGTGATGTTTATAGTCGGACCAAAATAAATACATTTATTGAAACTGTGTACTAATAAATAATTATTAGACATTTTATTTAGAATTTTATTCAGAAAAAGCTTTAATTTAAGTGATCCGAACAACATAAATGTTAACTCATATGAAATTAACTAGGAGATCTTTAATAATAATAATAATAATAATAATAATAATAATAATAATAATAATAAAACGCTAATTATTTTACAAAGGAAACCTGAAAGAAAAAAAAAAGATTTTAGAACGTAGGCAGTAGAAAAGCTCAGATGGGATTTCTGTCATTTAGTGGTGCATCATTTGTAATCAGTCACCTGTGTTTAATTATATGAAAGTTATAATAAATAAATTTGGTTTTTGTAAACACTGTGTAGAGATCATAATGCAGGAAGTTTTAATCAGAAATGTTGGTTAGTAATATTTCAAATTGAATTTTCTGACAAACAAACCAATAAAAATGCAATTTTCTCAATTATATAGGGTTATTATATTACAATGTATCTAAGGGTTTATAATTCATACATTAAGAAACAAACCATATTTCATAACCAATCCTAAAAGATCCTCCATATAAGGATTTGATTGCTTGGTGACAGAGCCAGTTTCCCACTAACCTGAGCTGGTTCTTCATTATGAGGCTGAGATTGAATTTACAGAGGTCGAACAATGCAGATGAAGCCTTATTCAGAGACCTAGGGTGCCGTTTTATGATTCATGACTAGTAACTGTGTTAACTGCACTCATTGACTTTCAGATGCAAAAGCATCTTGTTTAAAAATAAGCAGAGCCATTGTTAAAATGGAAAGCATGCATTAGCCTATAGGCCACACAGGCCAAATATCCTTTAAATTATACATGTGTGTTTGCAGAGAATTATTAATGTCCTTCTGTTATTACTTCTTTTTTTTTCCGTTTAGTTGCTCTGCCGTCACTTCTGCAGGAATGTGGCCAAACAGTTATTATAAACACATATCCGAAAACTTTCCGACGTTGGAGGCTGCAGAGGGAAGTGAAGTCGGAATATTTGTCAGCAAAAACTAGGGCAGGCGGAGGAAACGGGGAGTAGAATGATGGGGGGGGGGGGATGTTAACTTTGATTTCCAGAGGTATTTGGAGAAGAACATTTGACAACAATGTCATTCGTCTCCCATCTAAAAATATCATTTAGTGACTCCAGAGTGCAGGTCTGATATAAAAGGCTTTGTTTGAGGCTGACTGTGAAGACACACTTCCTGTGAAAATTGAAGCCATCTGCTAAAAGCAAAGATGCTGGCATGGATATTAAGACGATAACGTGATAAAACATACGGAGTCATCTATATCAAGTCTCTCATCCATCTGCTGCACTTTGTTCTTCTTTTCTTCCTATTGTACTTTGTAGTTTCTCATCCAGACTGATTTGTTTTGGGGTTTTTTGGTTGGGACAAGGGTATGTAGCAGTCAGTCGAGGACACCGCTGCATACTGAGACAACAGCCTAACGTCACGCTGCATTGCAAACGGTGACAAGCAGGAGGGGAAGCGGCTGTACGCGTCCCAGAGTCTAAAACTCAGCGGGGTCTTGTGGGGTTGTGATGGCGAGGAAGATGGCACGAGAGAAGAGGAATAAGCAGCAGGGAGAAGAGCGGCAAACAGACTATGACCCCCGGCCATGATTATCTACGCTAGCCGCTCTGCCCCCCCCTGCCAATTACAGAGATAAGGCAGCTTGTGCCTGTACATGTGTGCGAAAGCGTGTGCCAGAGTTTCCCTAGCCGAACCAAAGTGCATTTAAGATGCTTGCATGCACACACATTTGTACTCTGGTTGTTATCAAGGGCCACACGCCCCCCCTCCGTCTTTTCTGTGGGGAGGGAGAGGGGCTTTGGTGCTGTGCCATGACAAGATAACTCCTGTGGAAGGCTTATAGAATTGCAGATGGCCACCTCTGGAAGATACATTTGAGTCAGATAGATGTAGAGTCACAAACTGTTTGATTGTGAAAAGGATATTCCGTTTCCTCGTCTGTATTTGAGAGCTTTTACTCACAGGTGAAACAGCGCCATACTGCAGTCCGTTGACTCACTCATACCCTTACATTTTCTTACCAGCATCATTCATCAATGTGATTTTATTAATATTTTACTTAAGTGCAAAATGTTGACCCGAAATAAACATCAGTGGGGTTTGAGGCTAGTGTCAGTTCTGTTCTAGTTTTCCTTCCTAACACAAATACAGTGGAGGAAAGAAGTATTTGATCCTTTTCAGAGTTTGTAGGTTTTTTCACCTAAAAAGAAGTTGACAGTGTATCATCTTGATGGCAGGTTCATTTGAATAGTGAGAGATCAATCCTGAATCCTGAATCACCAGTAGAGACATGCATGTCAAATAAAGAAAAGACGACTGTCACCGGTAGAAAAGACACCGGTCCACAGAATCGTCCATCAGTCAGACTCCAAACTGTCCAACATGGGAAAGACTAAAGAGCTTTCAATGGGTTTAAGGGAGAAGATTGTAGACCTGTACAAGACCAGAATGGACTACAAAACCATCAACAAGAAGCTGGACGTTACCATGACAACTGTTGGTTTAACATGACTTATCAATCCACTTGTAGGTCTGGGGCTCCAAACCATAACTGACCTGGTGGGGGTTCTCATAATCATGAGACATCAGCCTAAACCACCGTGGCAGGAGCTGGTTGATGATCTCCAAGTAGCTGGAACCACAGTCACCAAGAAAACCATTGGTGATACTCAAAGCCCCCCCCAGTACAGGCCTGCCTGAGGTTTGCCAATGAACACCTTCATGATTTAGAGAGTGACTGGGAGAAGGTGCTGAGGCCAGATGAGACCAACATGGAGCTCTTTGGCATCAACCTCAACGTGTTTGGAGGAGGAGAAATGCTGCCTATATGACCCGAGACCCCACTGTTAAGCATGGAGGTGGAAGTATTATGCTCTGGACTGGGCGGAGCCAAGCACTGTCAATTCCTCAAGCTTAAAATGAGTCCTGGATGGGTCTTCCAACAGGATAACGACCCCGAACATTCAGCCAAGACAAGAAGATGCAGATCACGGTCATCTAGCCAGTCTCTGGACCTCAGTCCTATAGAAAACCTATGGAGAGAGCTGAAGCTCAGAGTTGCTAAGCAACAGACACCAAATCTGAATAATTTAGAAGTGATTTGTAAAAAGGATTGTAGCATAGTTCCTCCTTATATGTGCAGAAAGCTGCTTATCAATTACAATAAGGGGTTTTGCCAATAAGGGTTTGGCCACAAAATACTAGGTCTTTCCGGTAAAAGAGGATAAATACTTATTTCTTTCAATTTAATGTAAATAAATGTATATCAATTCTTTAAATTGAACTCTATGTTTTTCTATGAACCTACTATTAGGATGACAGACATTCAGTTTCTTTATAAGTGGGCAAACCTACAAAATCAGCAAGGCATCACATACTTATTTCGTCTACCATACAAAAACAAGCAAAGGTACGTGTTTTTTAAAAGCAATCTTTGTAAAAGTCTCTGTATGTGGCAAAAATAAAATAGTATGTCCCTCGACAGTCATAAAAATGCACTGAGCAGTTTTTGGGTCAACTTTGACCTCTAGTCGACCAGCTGGATGGTTCCTCACAAAGACTGCTTCTCTTCAGCATTTGTTCAATGCTTAATGTCAAAAGCGAACAAACGAATCGGGCAATCATGTAATGTCCTTCACAGTTGTTACCCTGGAAAATATCAAAAATTCAAGAATGAGGTCAAACTAGGATGAACTGAAGAGAAGAATACACAAAGTGGGTTTCTGAAGCGACTGTCCTTCATGCACAAACACAAGGTCCACACTAACTATTCCAACAAGCAATAAGCAAAATGACAGCTTTCCAAAGTATTTCAACTTTTCAGCAGGGCTCAGGGTGAACAGGCGCTTTTTAACCGAAGTACAGCATATTTCTGTCTGTTAGAGATTTCTAAATTAGAGCCAGGCCACTGGCAGATCCCGGAACATTGATCTGGACAATTTGCTATAGACCAAAACGGGGTTGGAAGGCAATCTGTTCTCCTATTGACATGAAGGGAGTGCATTTCCCCAGGTGTCACAGAGAGCAGAAACACAAGGGGAAGAGGAAGGGAAAAAAAACAATCCTTCCAAGGCACAGTTCAATGTTTTTTATCCCGCTCTGTTCTACACTTTCTCTCCATTTAAACATTCAAACTAAATTCGACTCCTCATGTCGTTTGTGCAAATATATTAGATATGGTTTAAAACAATGGTCATATTTAATGATATACATAGACATATTTATTATTACACATTTGGACTTAGATTCATTGTAAATTAAACCCTAATGTTACTTTAAGGCTATTCTCTAGAAATCCTCTACAAATTTGGATTGGTCCTGAATTGGTTCTGAATTTTGTTCCTTCCTGTTCAAATGAAAAAAAAATCCTCGATTGTAGCCTAAGCAGCCTCTGCATTGTTGACCAGGCTGCCTTTTTTTGGTTTCTTTCATCATTTTCTGTCGATTCCTTAAATAGGGTCCTTTTGTTCCTTCAACACTAAAACATTTGGATTGAAGTGGAATGGATTGGATTATGACAATCTGAATTGATTGGATTTTTTTTTAGCCTGTTTACTGTACAGCATTCTAAAATCCATGTTCGTCTGACATGGTGCCTGAATAAATATTCCAAACAGATTAAAACTGTTGCTTTCTGATGCTGCTGGTGTGTAAACAACGTGTCAGTTAAATGTAAAAAAATGAGTATTGTTTGTTAAGACTAGCAGAATTTTTGAAGTAAAAATGGATCTGGATGCATTTTAACCAGTGTTGATACTTCCAAAGATGATGTAGGTACCATAACCGTTCAGCCTGGAACTTCCATTTGGGGTCCTTTGACTAGTGCTGACGTCACATTATGTGATTGGCTGTAGGTTGGTCCGATGACGTGTCAGACAGTGATTGGTCTGTACAAACTACGATACTACCATAGAAGAAAATATTATGAAGTCTGTTGTAAACAAACGTGGCTTTATTATTGTCATAATTATTATTGAATGCATGTTCGCTTATAGTCTTTTCAATCCGTGAACCCAGTGCTTTATTATTGGCAGAACGGACCCGGAAGAACAACATTTAGCCGTGCTAACAACATTTTCATTTTCATTTCATTTCATTTTAACAAACAGATTGTGGCAACATGTCTTTATAAAAGTTACAAAGAATATTGTCAGACACAATTTATGAGGGAAAATACTTTCGGTTACAAAGGGAAGGTGAAATGAACATTTGTAGAGCTCGAGCAGATCTCCACGCTACGTAGTTTGTCTATGTTGGGTTACCGTAGTGTGACGTTACCTTCAGTCGAAAAGAACCAGAACGAAAGTTGCAGGCCGAACAGTTGTGGTACCTACAGTGTCACATTTACAAAGAGACATCACAAATATCCCACTTTCCATAAATGTTTGCAAACAGGCTCAATATCCATTGTGCCACAAACCTATTAATGCTTTGTAGTTTTACAGGCTTGCTGAGGTTCAGATTAAAAAAAAAAAAAAAGAAACTGCTGCAGCTGAAGACGTCAGTAATACTTCAAGGAAAGGTTTGTTGTCTTAAGTATGATTAAACAAAATAAATAAATAAATAAAAATAAAATAAAGATTGGGGGGTTAAATCCGCCAAATGGTTCCCGAGCGCGGCTGTGTCTGCAGCTCACCGCTCCCCCAGGGGATGGGCCAAATGAGGAGAACAAATTTCCCACACCTAGGTGAAGGACACATAGTGTGTTTTAATTTATTTTATATATATATATATATATATATATATATATATATATATATGTATTACTACATTTCTTAAAAAAATGTAGAAATGTAGTAAATCATTTTTAAATGTCAATAGTTTTCCAGCTGCGTTTTTTACAATCAATTTAAGAGATTTTTTAGTTTAGTTTAGTTTAGTTTGGTTTGATCATACAAAGCCACCCCCCCCCCCCACACACACACACAACATTTAAAACCAAAAAGACCATATATGTCGTATATTTCTGAATGATTAAAGATAATTTGTGTAGCGATTTCGACGTTTAAAATTTAATACAATGGAAACCGATTTTTTTTGTTAAATTCCTGTAAACAGTTCAATAATGAACACCTTTAAGATGCTGTGAATGAAAAAATAAAAAATAAAAAGCCTAATGCAAAACTATGTAGGATTCTGCCGTTTTTAACCAACATTTTAAAACCCCGTGTTGTTTCCTAGGACATTAGAAATTCACCTCTGAGTCGTGGGTGGGACTGTTGGCACATAGTACGATCGCCCCACTTTCCGTCACCCATGGGTTTGCACACTCTCCCGTTAGCTTACAGCCCCTCACACCGCCAACCTAACATTAGCAGTACAACAAAAATGGCGAGCAATGTTGGAGCTACCCAGCCGTACAGTTTAGATTCAGATTCCACGTCAGATGAGGAAAACAACGACGTTCATGGATCTATTTGCCTCACAGTGAATGCTTCAGAATGGAGCGGAGCAGCGAGCGCCCAGCATCATTTATACATCACAAAAACATACTTTTTAACAGCTTTTTAAATTTTTTATTTGCTCCCCCTTATTTGCAACAATCTGAATAAAGAAATACTTTGAAATGCCATTTTTAGCCTAGTTTTCTTTATATATTTGTCCTCCATCATCAGAAAAATGCCACAAGAACATTGTAAAAATACCAAAATCACCATTTCGTTCAGCTTCAGTGTTTGTGATCCACTGGAAAATGAGGGAAGGAGGCCTGCGGAGACAAGGCTGGAACTGAAAGCCACTGGAACATGGCCACCTCCTGTTGTCAAACACATCCTGTGTGTGCAAAGGGGAGGACTTCAGGCTGCACCAATGCTCTCTTCTAAATGTGCAAAGCAGGAAGAAGCTGCTGTTGGTGAAAGCTCCCCTGACATTTTAGCTCTTTATTGTTGCCTTCTTATGTTCTTATGGTAGCATTTTGACGATATATGTTGTGGTCGAAACGACAGCGCAGTAACACACACATATAACAAATATGTTTAGATGACAGCGCTGGTGACACTTTTGCAGTTACCTGGCTGTCTAAAGATAGAGGCTGCAGATTTTTCTATGAGGGGAAGATTACTGTATGGCCCGGCCAGGGAGGAAATATTACAGACATTTATCTATTTAAAAATACATTAGACATCCAAAGTCTTTGAGTGCAGTAATTGCTTTTTTAAAAATCTTTTTTGTCATTACGTTTATCTGTATGTGCATTACTTGTCCCACTTCATTTTCATTTTAGTGCAAAAAACAGTTAATTTTTTGCCATTAGGAAGTATAGTTCCAGGTCGACACGGCATCAATGGTGAGTCACTTTTCTTGTTTTTGCTTTGACTTTTGCATAGTCATATTGACCACAGCTTGTTACTTTATTGCTTTTACAAACATATGTAATTTATTGGTCGTTTAGTTACGTCTCCTTTAACACAATTCTGGGTACAGATCATCTTTGTTTTGACCCGATTATAGAAAAAAAAACCTTTTTTGGAGTTTTATAAAGGAGATTTTAGCTTCAGCAGAGTGATACTGGTGAGATCTATAACAGTTGGAACACTTTTCTTGACTAAAATGTTTGTAATAAAATGATTGTAGAGGCTTCACAATTTGCTAAAATTCTAGGGTAGATTCACAAAGTTACTAAAGGTATTAGATGACTTCAGTTTGTCTGCGGTTTTGTAGTAGAATAATGCTGTATGAAATACAAAAAGATACTTTTTACATTTATTTTCTTTTTAAATTTATATTACAGGTCATATATCGTGCAAGATCAAATGTTTGAGCTTTTATGTGTATTATAATCTTAATTTCTCACAAAACAAAACAAATCCATTCATGCATCACTATAATTCCTCTAAAACCCGCTCTCTGAGCACCAACCCCTCCCAATCCACAAAATGAGCAGGAACTTGCATTGTGATGTCACAAAGTGAGGTACAGCCCCTTTCAGGAAGAGTCTGCACTTTTAGCACCGCCCCCAGGCTAAAACACATGCCCACTTTCTCTGTGGAGCTAGCGGTGATCGGCTTAACGCTTTCTTTTTCTATGCACAATATTCACATCCATCTACAAAAGTTCAGATGTTTGTTGTTTTTTTTTCTGAACGAAACGCAGACACGCTGCTGAGGCTGGCTCTAGGTTGATGAGAGAGAAAGGCGGAGCCTCAGAGATCGAGTCGTCTTATTTCTGCGTAGGAAAATGAGCTGCGAAAATAACACGTATTCCATTTAAAAAAATGTTCTTTAGTGCTCTAAAGGTAATAATATGATCGTATACATATGGGTATGGTTTACTCTGAAAGGCTAGCATGATATAGGCCTATAGACATAATAAAAACTAAAGACCTTTGATGAAAACTTTACACACAATAGACTCAGTCAGGATTTGAACCAGATACTTTCCACAACTGCGCTACATTACAGTTAATGGCCTCAGGAAGCTTCATATTATTTTTATTTATTTAAAACATGATTAACTTCACAGCTGTTTGTTGCAGATCTGAGGGCATTTAAAAAGTATTTAAAAGCATCACATTTAGTGTAACTTACTGTCAAAACATCACCTAGAACTACTAAGATTGGAATAGGAGCATTGATGGTTGTGATCACTAGTGTAGGGGGTCCTAACTAAGATTGCAATGTAAATACACAAGAGGAAATGCCTTAAATGGTCTTCAAATCACAACCTGGTGAGAGTGCAAGAAGATCTGGAAACACTGCATCTAGTATTTTCCCTCTTTTTCTCTTAGTCGTGGATGGATCATGCTTACAGATCACTAAGTGTCTTCCAGGCTAATCCTGACCAAAACATACATTCAATACCTTCACTACAGCTCTACAAGAATTCAAGGCGTGTCATGATGATAAAACAATGGAATTGTGCACTGCAACTCATAATCTAAATAATAGCATGTTGACCTGACTATAAGTGTTTTTACTGATACTTTTTATTTTTACCAACAAACTCTTATTTATTTATTTATTTTTACAACTTAAAATGATTCTCTGCCAACCTACAGAAACGAACGGCAGTGTCACACAGCCACTACGTACATTTTGCACATATTTAACTGATGTGAAATTTTCATGTACGAGAATATAAACATGACATTTTCACAGGATGTGTCATGAATGAACCATGATAAAACCACCGAAGAAGCACGAAACAAACACGTAATCAATGAAAGAGCCAAAATTCATTAGTGATTCACGTGTCAATTACGTCATTTGAACGTGATATGTGCGGCGTACACACCATTTAAAAGTTATACATCAGTGGTACATGCGAAAAACGGTTGTAGAAAGCCACAAATTTGCTCAGGCATCTCGCAGTCATTTTGTATAAACTAGGTGAAACACACATTAACTGTGTAATTCTCAACCGACCCAACATTTTGAACAGCTAAAAACTGAATTCACGTAGAGACCTGCCGGCTGAAACCCTCGACGGATATCTGCGCACAAAACATTACAAAGGTAAGAAACCTTTATGAATGAAGAATATCACGCCTGTATCACGAGAGACCAAAACTTCCTACGTGGAACATGTACGTAGTGGCTGTGTGACACGGTCCTTAGCAGAGGAGAAAAGGTTAGGACTGTTCAAAACTACTTTTAAAACAATTTTACTGACTATAGATTTAGGTTAATGATAATAATATAAGGGAGTACATACAGTCAGGATGACGGGCCACTAGTGTCATAACTATCGTGATCAGACTTAACACGTGACATTTATGATGGTTTCTGCTTTGAACTGAAAACGTTGCTCAACAAAGAAATGGACTGAGCTGAGTTTGTTAACTGTGTATTTTCTTTATAATGTCTTCTCTTAAATGAGACAAATGAATTTTTTTTAATCCTCTTTTGTGTTACAGTCAGTTTCCGAGTGCTTCCAGGGGATTGGACCATGGGGGTATGCCATTAGCAGGTGGAGCGCTCGTACCCCACATGTTGACCATATGTCGCCAAATCCCATCGCGAAGGAGCTGCAGGCAGCCGAAAGACCACAGATATAACCAGCCTAACACTCTGACCTGTGCAAACCTGGGGGCCAAAGCCCAGCTCTGTTGCATCAAGAAGAATGTTGTGAAGAGGGAAAGGTTACAAGATGGTGTTATTAAACATGGCTGACAACCCAGGAATACCACAGGTCAAAAAGTCAAAACCAGATAAAGCGCTGTTCTGGCAGCAGTGACTGATCCAATATTTGGCAGGGAGAAAAAAAAACTCTTATTCACAAAACTGTTCCTCCGTCTTCTTTGCTGTTTAGATACTTGGATTAACCGTAAAAGACACGTTTGTATTTTCTTTTTATGTAAAAAAATCTGGCCTTTGTTTATGGAAGGACTCTGGAGGAGGTGGAATTGTCATTTACTGGCAGAGCAGCGGTTTGCCTGCTTTGTCCCTCTTTGCATTTCCTTTATGACAAACCCACTGTCTTTCACCCGCTCTTACTGAAACAGCTCACACGCCATCGTGTGTGTGGCAGATTGGCAACTCTCCAGGATGTTGCAGCACCACTGTGCACCAAAAAAGAACAGCAAAGTGTAATATTTCTTCATCACCTCAACAAAAAAAACATCAGTCTCATAGATTACAGAGAAGATCTGTTGCTTGAAAAAATCCAAAACAGAAGTCGTCTTAATGATGCACCTGGAAGTGCAATAAGCCATTATCTGGATGCAAGTCCTTCAAATTCTGACTTTACCTTCACCCCAAATTTCGATGGCACCCGCTAATAGGAACAGCCATTCCGACCGAGGCTAACAAAGAAATCATTTAGGGCTAAGCAGTGGAGCGAAAACAAGAAAACGCTCAGCCTTTCCAAAAGAAGCTGGGGCAGCACTGCCATCTAGTGGCTAAGCAAAGGTACTGAGTCTTAACTAAATGTGCCCAGCTATAAAAATAAAAAAAGCATGTCTTCCTACGTGTGATAGTCATTTAACATGAAAAAATGACAATCAGACATCAGAAACAAATGGACAAAAAGATTAAAATAGCATCAAACATTTGATTGTAAAAAAATGAAAGTTTGATAGTTAAAGCCGAACTCTCTAAACCTAAAAATGTGAAACCTTAAAATAGTTTCAAACTTGACACATTTAAATGCAACTCAACAGTGACACACAAACAGCTCTGTCTTAAATTTGGGATTTAAATTGTTATTGCTGTTTCCAAAAAAGTACCAGAAAATTTTGCAATATCAAGATGGGAAGTTATAAGAAAGATCAATTCTTAAAAGTAAAATTACTCGCCATAAAATGTATATTTAAAGTGTAAAAGTGGTGTGATCCTAAGCAATTGATTTATAAGGAAATTAACTAAAAAATGGTATTAATGATGAAATCAAACAAGAGAACATCTTGTTTAAACACCCACTCCAATGATAATGGTGTTTTTGGTATTTTTAACATGTTCTTGTGCCATTTTGTTAATGATAGAGGACAAAAATAAAGAAAATCCTGATTTGAACGGTGTTTCTGATTGTTTCTTTATTCAAATCACTGTGAATCGCAAGCAGATGAAAAAATGATGTTGGAAAAAGCCTGTAGGTAGTGACGTAGACGCTACAATCGGTGGGCTATGAGCTCTCTGCTCTGCTCCATTCTGATGCATCCTCCTGCAGACAAATAGATCCACGAACATCTTTGTTTTCCTGGTCTGAGCTGGAATCTGGACATAAACTGTACAGCTGGAAAGCTACGATTTTGCTCGATATTTTTGGTGCACCCCTAATGTTAGGTTGGAGGTTGCTAAGGAAAGGTAGCAGGAAAGATATTTAAAACAAGGGATGATGGGAAATGAGGGTAGGCCTCCTCCACAGCAACAGTCCCATTCACAACTTAGAGGTGAATTTCTAATAAGCTCCTGCCACTCTGCAGAAACTATGTCCTGAAAACCAACGGTTTAGAAAAATAAAAATTGGCTAAAAAACAGCATAATCATAATTAAAAGACCACTGGGAACACTCTGGAAAGAGATCAAAAGATAATCAGAGTGGGAATTTCAAATAATAATAACAATTAAAGCTCCCAAGGATCCCCCTTTTTCCACAGAGACAGAAAGAGTCTTGCAAACATCAGATTTTCTTGTTTTTACATCATTGCACCACTTACCTTATTTACATGATCAATGGACATAATGAAAAATACCAGTTTGTTGTTTGTTTGTCTGCATGGGGTAAAACAAATCATGGCTTCCTCTGAAAACAGGCACCTGCTGGGCGGCGGCGTGCCTTAGCGGACCAACAATTAGCTTTCAAGGGGCCACAACTACAATTTGCCTGACACCGAAAAACAAGCAGCACCTGCGTGTTCAGCCGTGTGCGGCTCCAAGACTCAGCGAGGCGTAAGAGGAAAAAAAAATCTGACAGGGGAGTGTCAAGCTGCTCTTGTCTCGGCGCTCTTTAGGCACAGCTGACAGCTAAATGAATGTTGTGTGTAATAATCAAGGGGAAATGCAATGGTGTCATTTCAAAGCTGAGTGTGGTGGAGGGTGTCTGAAGATGGTTAGGCAACAGAAAAACAAGGACAGAACTTTAAAAAAAGGAGATGCCAAACTTATAATCCAAGAGAAATGAAGCAAAAAAGTTGTAAAAATGTATAAAGAAAAATGTTCATGAAGGGGGGGTGTTGTCAGTTATCTCAAATACAGGAGAAAGACCAGAGCGCCACCACACAGAGTCAGGATGAGAGTCAAATACATTAGAGTCAGAAAAATGGATAGAACCACTTACTGGGGCTACAGTCTATCCTGATACAATCTGGCGGGAGAGAGAGCGAAATGGTGAGATCAAAAAAAAAAAAAAGAGGAAAGGAAAAGAAAGGAAGAGACAAGAATAAAAGACAAACAAAAGGCATTTTACATCCTTCAAGGTACATTCTGCAGACATCCAACATTGCTCTGGGGCCACCATCCGGGGACAGGCTCTGGTTCAGCGTCACCCTTTTTACCGGAAAATCCACCCAAAATCCTCTTGGTTTTACTAAATGCACCCAAAGCACAGCAGGAGGCAAGACTGAAAGGCTGGAGGATTCTGTCTATGAACAGATTGTTCTAGTAGGGCAGCGTCCCTGAGCAGAACTCTCATAGAAATGACATTTTATCGCATACAAACATGTGAATTTTTTATTTTTGCTTTTAAATTCAATCTGATGAAGCAAAGTTGCAGCATGAATGTTTTGATATTTAAGCTAAAAAATTACACGGCTTTGTAAAAATGTTTGATACCGATTTGAGGCCGACCCCGCAGGAAGTTGACCTGTCAGCTTTCAAAATAAAACGTTTTTTCTATTTCCCTTCACTTCATATGTGTCAGACACAAGACATTTCAGCCACCGTGTCCTCGTCTTCGGTACTTTCCAGAGTGCAAAATAAAAAATTATTTTCTTCTTTTTTTTTTTTAAATAAAAAAAAAAAAAAAAAAATATTTTCTTCAAAAAGTTATTGAGGAAGAATCAAAACTTTAACCCTTTAACTGCCATTTCTTAAACATGCAAAGCAGTGATTGCATATCCTATCACCCAAGGCAATAAGAAATAGAACATGTTTTGATTGATTTTCTTTGGCTTGGTTGCTAAGGGGTAAATGTGACCACCAGCTGGCGCTGCAGCTTGTAGCTCTGCCTCCCCACTCCTAAGCCAAGGCCAGAAAAGTTGTTTGACCCCCAGTTAAAGAGGTTTTAGCCATTTCTTTACCCTGATCTTTTTTGTGCTATCCTAGGCACTTTAACATTGGGAGTTGGGTCTTCTAGACCCACTAGACAGTGCTCTGAACCTTTTTTCTTCAATGATTTGTGATCTTCACTGGTGTCCATGGATTACATGAAATCTTTCCACCTTTATCCACCTTTGTCATGGTAGGGAGAACACGTCCATGTAAGGATCGGGTCATCTGGACCCCATAGGATAGCACAAGTGTTAAATAAGTCCTTTAATAAAACGTATGGATTCTGCCAAATTCCGCCCTGCTTCCGGTGCATTCCCATTGGTTGAAGGTCTGTATGTTCCTTTATCAACACCACTCTGACACACTTCTAATTTTAGCTTTATTAGTAGCTTTGCAACCTGGAATCTGCTTTGCCTCCTGCAGCGCTTTGGCTTTGAACCCGTGAATCAATGCAAACATTAAAAAGGGTGATCTGCACGTCCCAGTCACAACAGGACACGTGAACATCTGAAAAACTGCAGAGGCAGCATCAGCCACACCGTGAAATGCTACCATCCTTAAATGTCTTTTAAAATGTCAAATCAACTTTTATCCCCCAGCTGGACGTCTTCCTCCTTCAGGGATGGGGTCGATAACAGTGCACGTGTCTGTGTGACTGGGCCGTGGTCAAGAGCTGTCAACCACAACAGAATAGTGGACTCAAACAGCCAGAGACCAGCATCACTCTGTGGAGATGTCTTCATGAACTGCACTCCTGCACTAAATGAACATCATTGAAAAGTCTTTCCTACAGAATTAGCAACCTTTGGTGCTGTTAAACTAAAAAAGCTGTCATGGTTTCTGTTTCTGCTTCCCCCCTTTTATGTTTGACTTATAGGCTGCATCCTTCCATAGATGGAGCTGTTTACATTGTGTCCTCTGGAATAATTAACTTGAAATAGGAACATATGATTCTCCTCTGATTACAGGATGCATTTACAAAAAGTTTGCAATTGGAAAAGCGTTTTTATCAGCCGTGACGTTTCATTTGGGCAGAATTCCAGGATAATAACGGTTTCATTTGCAGTGGTGAACGTGCCTGCCACCCCCAAAGCTGTGAGCTGGTCTCTCTGACTGTTCGATCCAAGGGCCGCAGACATAGAAGCCATTGAAGGGATGAAAAGTTCCATCGTCTGAGACCTGGCCAGACTGAGTGTTTGCAAGAGAGAGTCGGAGCGCAGAAAAGAAAACGGAGAGGAGGACTGAAAGAGGAAAACGGAGAGAGCCTTTTTTTTATTTTTATTTTTTTTTGCTTGTTAGGCCTTCTTTCCTGTCTCAATAGCAGCTTCAGCTCCCGTATCTCAGCACGTACCCCTGTCATGCTCCTTTTGGTTCAGAGCTCATGAAAAATAGCAAGCGAGCGGCTGGTAATCTGCCAGCTGCTGACCTCTCCACAAAAGATGTGTGAAGGAGCAGAACCCAGAGGAAGAGGAAGACAGGAGCAGGGTCGCCGTGAAGCTCCCAGAAACAGGCAAAAGGGGGTGGGTCTCAGGATTCTGGCTGTCATTGTTGGTAGAGATGGAACTTTTGAAAAGGATGAGGAGGTGTGGAGCTTTACAGAGCACATGGAATATTAAAAGTGAATGCAAAGGTCATGGAAGAGAGACGACTGAAAGCAAAACGATGCTCTCGGGTTTAACAGTTATCTTGAAGGGGAGAAATTTCTGTATCCCAGGTTTCTCAAACAGCCTTTGGCAATTGTGAAACAACAAGAATCATGTTTTTTGTACATTTGGATTGTATTTTCTGTTGTCATTTTAATTTTCTGTTGGCGTGAGAGGTTTTCTGTCCAGAGCACCTGATTGGGCGAGGGTCTCCCGAGCAGCCTTTGAATGTTCTGCTGGCTGCAACAAAGCTGCCATTTCCTCCGTTTATGGAGACTTAACAAATGTGGTTATTTTTGTGTAAATAGTTGCCTTTTAATGAGCATAAATCCTGGAATATTTTCATTATTGGGTCTTGTGAGAGATTCAATTCATTTATGTTTCCTTTTTTTACAATCCTCTATCAATTTTCGACAGTTACGTTTGGAAATGTGATGAAATACAGAAACTTTTCCCCCCAACAGTTCCTGAAAGCAAACGTACCGAAGCACCACCACAGGTCGTGGGTGAGGTAGGGGGGGGTTTGATCAGAGACAGATGACGAATGCGGTGACCTACCGAGGTTAACGGTGAGTTTGACACGGCCCCCCTCCAGCTCCAGCCGCAGGGTGTCTGCTGACTCCTTAGAGGTGGTGGCCATCAGCAGGCCGTACGCCCGCTGAGACATGAACCGCAGCGCCACGTCCTCAGCCTCCGTGTGCATGGTGACCGGCACGATGATCTTTAGATACATGCTGCCGTCGTAACTCAGAACTGTTGCCTCTATAGGGGGGGGGGGGGGGGGGGGGGGGGGGGGGGGGCAAATGTGGGAAAAAACAAGCAGGAAATTAATGATGCAGAGGGGAGTCATAATTATTTTGAGATTCACATACGGACAATAAGCAAAGCTATTTTTTCTTTATGTTTATGTTTTATTTGTGCCAAAAAAAAGCACATTTTTAACCAACCGTAAATACAAACCAGTGTCTTCATTTTCTAAAGGGTGAGCTCAGACATTGTGGCTTCTTCTGGGTTGTAGTTTGTGAACACAATCTACTAGAATGGCTCTTGAAGTGTTAAAGGTTGCAGTCTCCTGGCATACATGTTTCAGTGGAGATTTCTGTCAGTATTAGTTATTGTTATTTCATATTTGTTATTTCAGGTTTTAAAGTGGCCTTCAGATCTTAAGATTTTCTTCTATTATTTTTACTGACATCATTTTCAAGAGGATTCCTGTCTGCCGAGCCGTCATGATTGACCTGTTCAAGATCTGAACACTTGAACTCAGATTGATCCAAACTCTGAAAGGTCATTTAAGGAGAACACAAATCAGCTAAGACTTTTGTATGCTTATTCACGTTTATTTTTCTGCATGAACCTGATACAATCGCAACTAGGGGTGTGACGATAACCGCATATGGAGCGTGATTGGAACTATAAGAAAAACATTAAACATATTCATCTTTGCTGATAATTTAACTTTCCTCTGCTAGTCCTGTGTTCAGACTTTAGAGGTTTCTGGGGGGAAACCACACACCCCCAACACACTTGAAGGAGGCACTTGTGTGCCCTCCTTCCTTCTACACATGCAGGGCGCTGACACACACACAGTCATTCTATAACACCTATATAGTTAGTTCATTAGTTAGATGGGTCGTAGTTAAATGTTAATGTAGTTTTTTGATAAAGAGTACTGTGTTGTAATTGTATTCATTTGCGACGCGGCCGCCAGGGGATTTTGTGTTTATTTATCTTTTTTTTTTTTTTGGGGGGGGGGGGGGGGGGGGGTTGACCGCAACACTGCGCCCCCTGCTGGTTCATCACAGCGGTGATCAAAAATCCCACACCGTCACAGCTCTATTTGCAACCATCACATTGCAGCTTTCTGTAAACAATTTCTGTATTAACTTGAGACTTATGCAAACTTGGGGCGGCCGTGGTGCAGCGGTAGGGCGGTCGACCCATGATCGTAAGATTGCAGGTCCGATTCCTGCCTTGCACGCCCATGAGTCGAAGTGTCCTTGGACAAGACACAGAACCCCACCTTGCCTCTGGTGGTGGGCGGGCACCTGTGTTTGGCAGCAGAACCTCCACCAGTGTGTGAATGTGTGTTTGACTGAGTGAATGGGTCTGTGACTGTGAAGCAGTTTGTCCTTGTAGGAAGAAAGGCGCTATATAAGTATTCGCCATTTACCATTTACCAAACTCTGATGTAGCGAAAGGATCGTTCATATATATATATTTTTTTTTTTCCAATAGTCTGACAGTTGCTGCTGTCAGTAAGAAAAGTAAACCTGCATCCTTTCTTGCTCTGTAGTTCTGGTACCTGAAGCGAGTTCACTGACCCTCTTGCGGTAAATGTGTGTTTCCCTCTCATAATAAACCACGGTTGTTTGTAAAACAGTTGTTTTACTGCACCACACACACTTTACTTTTTCCTTTAGTATGCCTGTGATGAAGAACATCCACTCCTTTACAATAAACTGCTTCTGTTTAGTTACTTTGTCAAAAGGGTGCAGATCCTCTTGAAAACAAACTATCTTTAGGAACTTAAAGAGATGTATATTTGTTCTCCACCAAACGTGTAAAGAAATGTCCAACTATTACTAATATTTAACTTCTTTGCCCTTACTCTGGTCAATCGAAATGGGAAATTCTAATGTAAAACTAAGATTTAACATTATTTTTGTTGACTGTTTTCGTTTCATTTGCCCATATCCATTTTGTGTGTTTAATTTGTGTGTGTAAAAAAAGTAGTAAAGAGCAAAGGGCAAAGGACTGAAAGTTCCCACTTAACGTGAAAACAGCAAAATGGGGACAAAACTGCAGAGGAAGCATTAATAGTTGGTAATAAAATTTCTTTTTCATTTGGGTCAATATGTTTCCAAATAGAAATATTCAGGTTTCACAGCCGTCGAATGCATGGAAGATACAGGAGCATTCCTGCTACTGTGTGAGAAGCTGATAAATGCGGTGGCATTTTCTTTGTTAAAAGTCCCACAAAAAAAGAAAAAATGCTGCAAAACAGTCAGTCAATTAACATAATCAATACCGTGCCATAAATATTTATTATCAAATAAGCACCTGCTCAAATTACCATCAGTAAAAATTCTGCACTCCTTATCCAGTCGATAACATTGATTCCTTTTCTACGCCGTTAATGTATGAACTCAAGTTTGTTGACACCAATGAAGCTCAGTGCAGATTTACTTCTTAACAAATCTGCTTCTGCAGTAACACTACAGGCCACTAGATGGCAGAATAACCTCAGAGAAACAGCTGCTGTCATCCAAGCAGCCAAGGAGGGCTCTTTTTTTTTAAATATCAGCCTTTAAATAATGGAATTGCATCGTCTGCCCTGATTTGAATCCAGTCTGTCCTTTCCTCATTACCCCCGCTGTCCCTCAAAATCAGAGACGCTCGTGGCTCAATCACCTTCACACCGATGCAAATAAGAAGGATCGGCCCACGTGCCTCGCTTAGACGACTCAGAGGCGATGTGGGGCTGGTAGGCTGTAGCACCCCTCAGCCCTGTGATGTTTGCCACCCCCTTTTGAGTGACTGGCACAGATGGTGGCAGCAGGCGCGGCTGCCCCACCACTTCGCTGCCAAATCCCGAGCATCACAGCCTCAGTCCCGCCATCCCGGCCACCACACCCGAGCACCACTGAGCCTCAAGAGCATGCACTCCACAGACAGCTCCCAGCTGAGTACCCTCTGCTGCTGTGTAGGACTATCATGTCAAATAATAAATGAAATAAATTTTTTTATGTTGACAAGGAGAAATCGTATTAGTGGTAAATGTGTGGTAGCTGTTGTGGGAGCTTTATCTTTGTAAAGTTATTTTGTGCTTTTGGGAGAAAAACCAACATTAAATTGTTTTTGTTTAGATGAAAACCAACCTTCAAAGACTGCATCAGCATTATCGTCCATACCTATCTCACAGTTGGTGCCCAGGTAACCGGTTCCGGTGCAGTCACAAATGTAACGGTTCCAGCCCTCTTTGCAGAGACCTCCATTACCACAGGGGGCACTGCTGCACCGTTTCTGCAGCTCCCGGGTGCAGAAGCTGCTGACACCCATGGCGCTCTGGATCTCTGCCAGACGGCGGACGTCACGGCTCTTGCCGTCGATGAAGAGGTCACGGACACAGCCAACGTAGCCGTAGTTGAGGAGTGCTGTCCAGACTTCTGGGGGCAAAATGAGCTCAGACTTGGACTCCGGCAGCCCACCCAGGTACATATCACTGTCCAGGTCCAGGATCTCACTGCCCTCTGGGGAGCTGAAGGGCATACTACGACTGTTCACTGAGATAGATCCTGAAACAAAAAGCACAAGGAGGCACTACAGAGAAAGAAAGTCACCTTAAATGCACGTGTAGATGTACTGTAAACAAATAAAGCATTTGTAAGAGCTTGATAAGTGCATCAGAGAAACAGAGACATGATTGAAGATGTATCTAATGTGCAGAAGTAGGAAACAGGTCAAGTGAGTAAATTAGTGAGGGGGTAATCTGTAGCATATTTAGGAGTATGGCACCAAGACAGAAGGGCCCAGAGAGAAGAGGGGATTGATGGAAATAAACTGTGTGAGCGCACGCCGGTCTAATGTGTCTATAATAGGTGAAATGGAGGAGAAGGGAAGCAGAATGCAGCAGGGAGCGAAACAAAAGCGCCTCTCTCTTTCTGTGATTAACGACTCCATCTTAATTTTCTATTAAAAGCCAATTACAGCAGGAGCAGCAGTGAGATCACATGCACATGCACACACACCCGCATTCATTCACAGCCTTTCTCATTATAAGACACCATTAGGAGGAGATATTGTGTCCGGGGTGCTGCAGCAGCTACTGATCATTCATCAGAAAGCTCGTACTTAAGCGTGCAGATGTTCCCGTTTGAGTCTACAGGCAGGCAAAGGCGCATAAAACAGAAATGTAAACAAATACCTTCAGGTTGGTGAAATGCTTCAGTTTGAAGTCTCAATAAATTCTCGATTTCATTTAGACTACCGTCACGTAATCCCAAAATACCACCACTCGGGGACTGAATTGTACGTTTTTCAGCAAAGTTTTTAATTGGGAGGCAGCAGTCGCATTTTTACGCACTGTTCATGGAAAAAGAGCAACGCCCCACAAGAAAGGCGAAGAAGAACAATCTGAGTTGCGAATGATCAGATGTTCAGAAAGGCCCACTTCTTATATACCCCCAACCGGTAGCCAGGGGGCCGCCGTCCGGAGACATTTACACATCCAATCAGAGCTGCTGCCGGTCAGCAATCCGGCTGCCGCCGCCCTGTGGCCACCAAGCTGTTACCCGATTTTCTAAAGGAGTCATCTTCACCTGACTGACTGATCATCTCCATTTGTGACCACACCTTTTCGCTTTTCAAAAAAATTGGGTGGCGGCATGGAATCTTGAAGATTCTGCGGATGCCTCCCCACCGCGCAGTGGCAGTTGTATTTGTGACGGTAGTACTATGACTAAAAACTGTGACGGTGTGTCCATCTGACACAAAACCAATCACCTTCCAGCTCTAAAGATGAATGATTAAAGCGCAGCAAGATAAAAAATAAAAAAGTGGTTATATATTTAATTTTGACAAGGCTGTCACTAACTAGTACGGAGCCCGGCATCTGACATAATAATAATTCACGTGATAAGTCATGCAAAAATATGGACGTGAGGATTTACAGCAGATCCCTTCACATTTCTGTCTGTGTATATTTCATTACAATGCATGGAAGACACTGAGGATGTTTAGAGATCAGATTTATTTATTTTGAAAAGCTCTACAAAAGCATGGGTAATCACGTCTCCATGTCTGGGTTCAGTCACATCCCGGTACGCTCTCCGTCCTGCGGCTACGTCCGTGTCTCTGTGACCCACATTAATTCAAGAGGGAAAAAATAAAAACAAGAATCAAACTAGGGGATTTATTTATTATTGTCTCGAAGAAAATAAGAAAAATATCATAAGATTTAGGATGCCTGAGCTTGCTGCTTTCCCCGCGGGCTGGCTTTTGCTTGTCATGCCGGCATCCGGGAAGCTGGCCAGACCTGTCTTTTGTTAACATACTCATTATCCCATCATGCATCACATATATCCCATAATGCATCTCGACCAATCAACGTGTCCCTGTAACTGTGGTGCATTCAAATACAAAAGGATAAATGTATATCAGAATATTATTTTGTGGGAACAAATAATATTATTATATTATTTTGTGGGAACGGTTTATTTATTTATTTTACCCATGTCAGATCCCGGGCTCCGTATACTAGTAAGTACTACCAGGAAAAAAAAAAAAACTTTATTTGGCTAGTATCCATCTAAAATATTTTGGGAGTATAAATTGTGATTTTTTTTTTTTTATATTCTGGCCAGGGGTGCGACTTGTGTGTGATTTAAAAAAGAAAATAGCAACAACCACCTGAAGGCACTGTAGTTGTGTGTATCAGTATTTGCTACTGACAGCAACACAGAAGAAGAAGCACTGATCAGTATTATGCCAAACTTAAAGGAATTGTTCCAAAATGACACAAAGGACGTAGACTTCAACAGATTTAGTGATCTAACCCTAACCCTGAGAGATCCGGTATCCACCTATCTACATCCATCCATCCATTGCTGAAATGCCTCCCTCTGTTCAGTGCTATATACATGTTTCAGTTGCTTTAACATTCTTACCTTTCCTCCCTTCCCTCTGGAAATCCACATGGCACCATTCCCCGTCATTGACCTTCTTGTTGCTGGCTTTCAGCTTCGTTTTCCCAGAGCCCATATCGATCAGCAGGTATAAATACCCATCCAGAAGTTCCATTGCGAAGTAATCAGTCTTCAGTTCCCTTCCAGGTTTCTGCTCTTTAGGACCTTGAGGCCGACCGTGGCTGAACAGGAGAAGACCGCTGGGCTCTACGGTGCGGAAGTCAAAGGAGATGGAGCCCGTCTTTTTGGTGTTCCACTTTGGCAACGAGATGTAGGACTCTGGGGTTTCAAAGGTCACGGGGTCCAGAGCGGCCACATCCTCGCAACGGAACACCAGATCTCCGTTTAGAGTGATTTTAGGGTCACGCTCGATGGCCAGCCGGGAGAGCTCCAGCTTAAAATCGTTGTTCTTGTACACAACCTATGAAGCAGACAGAGTTGATCTTTAAATAATTTGCAGTTACGAATGCAAATATTACATCTAGGGAAATACAGCAGGAATTCCCCTTAGATTTTCATGGGGAAATATTTTCTCAAAGCATGAATATAGTCATGGATTTCTATTGATCAGCCGTGCAAAGGCAGCCTTGGTCAGACAGAAGCTCTAAGAAAAAAATTTAGATCATATAACTGCTCGGTTTACAGACTTTGAATTATTTGTCAGGAAAAGTCTGAACACTTCTGAAAAGCACTCAAACACTGAGCCACCGCTTGGGGCTAATAAGTTTCCCAGGAAATGCTTTCATTCATTTTAATGATGTCTGTGAAAGTCAGGGCTGCGTGGGTGCACGACTTCAGAGCATCGAGTTCTGATTAACTCTGGATGAACCAACTCTCGTAAAAATCCATACAAACCATCCAATGTTATACATACAACGTTGCTTAAGCTCTTAGTCAATGTGAACGTTAAATTAAATCAAATTATTTGTGAGACTCTGAGGGGATTTCCAAAGCAGATACATGTGAGCGTTGCCTCCAGCGTCAGCAGCTGTCTCCTGCTGCCTTTGATGCTCCATTGTTGGAGCTCCACGTGTGTGTCTGTGCATCACTGTGGACATTCATAATGCAGGCTTTGCACATTCTGTCCCTTCATAGTTTTAGTCTTTGCTTTTTGCTGAACTCTTTGTACAGGAGTCATCCTGAAGAAACAGTTACAGTGAGAACCAGCTGGGGTTGGTTTATTTTACTCTTTGTTTGACACACACCAACATGTGTCCACTAAGTGTCAGGAAAGGAGTTTCTTTTGTTGGTTTCTGCTGTTGTCCTAGCTACCAAGCTACAGAGATTGTTGTGCAATAGCTTAGTCTCCCAGCAGCTGCGCTCAGATGAGCTGTGACTAAGTAAATATTTGGAAAAGCTAAAAATGTTTCGCCTTCAGTGGAAATCTCTTCCTCTGAGACACACGTCTGTTTGCTTTCAGTCGAGGCTTTCATGTTCCATTTTCTTATGTTGTTCAATCAGTCGATCGAGATCTGATCGAAGCATGAGAACTGGAGTGAGTGACCCCTCCCCCCTGACATTCCAAACAGGAAGTACTCGCTGGCTCCAAGAAGCTAAAATCTCATAGACTTTTATAGAGAAATAAACAGCTATTAATTAGTCATTCTATTGGTCAGAATAACCATTCTTGCTCTTATACCAATTTTTAACATCTTGATGACGTTTAATTGACATCTTCTCCTTCAGCCTGCTTTCAAGTGGTACGGGGGGGGGGCTATCCAAGAAGCTCACTCCTGATTGGTGAGATTGGTTGCCATTGAATCGATGAATCAGACCAACTCTGACCGCCTTGACACGACGATGTCCGCATCGCGGAAAAATGTCAACTGAACTGACTTGATTTGTTTGGTTTTCTGTGGGTGAGGTCCCACTTAGTGTATATCTCACATACAGTCAATTGAATTGAAATAATTTACCAACATAAGATGAACTGTTTCTGGAATGTCTTCATAGTTTTGTTCCTTAAAAATAGTTTATAATATGTGTAAATGTTTGGTTCCTCAGGTGGAAGGAGTCACAGAAGAACCATGGTGTGAAAGTTTCCTCATGTTTTGTTGTTGCTGCTCTGTTTTTTTGTGTTTGTAGGCTTTTTTTAGAGCCATGTGTGTGTGTCTGTACTGGTGCAGCAGATGTGAGAGTTTCTGCTTCAGCCTTTCTTTATATGGATGCAGAGTCAATCCCTTCCCCTCTGTGTCAAACATTACACCTACACACAGCCACAGAATGTGCTGCAGGAGTTATGCAATGTTACTCCACAACTTAAGGCTTCTTTGCTTCTTTTATGCATTGGCCATGCTGCCACATGCACCGTACACCCCATAATGTTGTCATTAGTGGAGATTAGTCCTGGTAATTAGCCATAATAATACTAAAAGTAGCATCTAATTGGCCGTGAACTCTCCTTGCTTAAGGTGTTAGCAGAAATAGTGTTTAGTAAAAAAAAAAAAAAAAAGTAGGAGAAATATGAAAACCTCTATTTGTTGTTATATTTTAGTTGTAGTTTCTTTTTTCTAGCAATCTTTTTGTTTTGTTTTTTATAAATTCCTTCGGTTGACCTTAAGGCGAGTCATTGGTGTCCTCCTTTAAATGAAGATTAAAAATTAAAGGAGGTCTCAAACCAAACATGTCAATCAAAAAGGCACATTCACACCAATTCTTCTTGGTAAGAACCAGAATGTATTTTCTCAGATTCTTTGGGCAGGCATGAGAGAGAGCTCAACTAATCTCTGGCAAAAATAAACGAGCTATATATTCTACAAAGAAACAAAAAACAAAACCTAAAGCTGATATAAAGAGCCACTTAGAAAAAACTGTTGTGAAATATCTTAGGAGCAGATAAAATAGTGAAGAGGCAGAGGGGAGGATCCTTAGCGATATAAGCTAACAGAAATTAGCTTTTTCTTTTTTTTTCTGTAAAAACAATAAAATGCAGATGTAAGTGTTTTAACCCTTGTGCAATCCAAGGCACTTTTGGGAGTGGGGTCATCTGGACCCCACAAGACAGTGCGCTGAACCTTTTCTCCTCAATGATTTGTGTGTCCATGGATTACACAAAATGCTCTCCACCTTTATCCACTTTTGTCATGGTAGGGAGAACACGTAAATGTAAGGGTGGGGCCATCTTGACCCCACATGAAAGCACAAGGGTTAAACTTTCCACACAGTCTAATTTTAATGCGCAACTGCATAGAAAACTGTCCAAATTAGATTGTAAACCTTTGCAGCCCGATTAAACCACACCTGCTAAACTGTTCTGTTCTGCATGGTGGAGCTTAATGTTAAAAGGAAGTCAAAATTATGGACATCCCTTTTTGCTTTGTGGAGGAGCAGCTCAGATAACCCTTGTGCTATCTTAGATGACCCCACCCTTACATTGACATGTTCTCCCTACCATGACAAAGGTGGATAAAGGTGGAAAGATTTCATGTAATCCATGGACACCAGTGAAGATCACAAATCATTGAAGAAAAAAGGTTCAGAGCACTGTCTAGTGGGTCTAAATGACCCCAGTCCCAATGTTAAAGTGCCTAGGATAGCACAAGGATTACAGGGACTATGTCATGCAAAAATCAACTATTTTGAGCTTTTAAGTGTATTATATATTTAATTCCTCACTAAAAACAACCCCAAAGTGGTATTTTGATCCATTCATGCTTTTTTGAGTCTAATATATAATATATATTATATAGCCATGGATGGGATTCAGTAGGACTGTGCAATGTACAGAAAAGAGGGTTTTCAGTTCATATTAACTTTTAAGTAGGACCTCTATGAAAGTTTAAATGTGTGTGAAATATTTAGAATTTCAGGCCTGCACTACAATGTATAGAAAATTAATTTTAAATAGAGCTTAAACACTTTGATTACTAAGTTAGTTGTTCTTAAAAAAAAAAAAAAGTTAATCCCAAAAGTGAATTAACACAATAAAGCCCACAACATCAAAGAATTTAAAGAATGTTTTTTTTCTCTCCTGGAATTAAGATGTTTTTTCAAACTTTTGATGAAATAAAAAAAGGCTTTATTATTTTTATTCATGAAATATATTTAGTATTAATTATCATCCATTGGGTGATGGTCACAACAATGTTAGTTTAAGATGCAAAAAGATTGGCATCTTATTTACCCACTACCTTAAATTTAATCCAGACATTTTTAACATGGTGTAACTGTACTATAAAGAATTAAAAGATCAACAAATGTTAATCTTTTAATACAGCATGTTGTTATTTAAATAATTAAATCACAACAAATGAGCTTTTCTTATCATAAAGTTTTTAAATTGCTAAACATTTCCTGCCAAAAGTGAGTTTTTAGGGAAACAGCCATTTTGGAATGAACACAAAAAACAAAAAAAAAAAAAAAAAAATTGAGGACTGAACAGGAAAAGCCCTTCTACTGCCCCTAGTGGAATGATGCGGTACTACAGGGCAGAAAACGTGGAAAACATGGAGTGTAAACAAATGCATGTATAAGGAAGGTTTTGACCATGCTAATGAAATGGGGTATTAAAAAAGGCTGCACGGTGGCGCAGTGGTTAGCGCTCTTGCCTCACAGCAAGAGTTCAAGTCCCGGCTGGGGGACATGAAAAAACAGCATCAATGGGGGACTTTTCTGTGTGGAGTTTGCATGTTCTCCCCGTGCATGCGTGGGTTTTCTCCGGGATCTCCGGCTTCCTCCCACCATCCAAAAACATGCTTCATAGGTTGATTGGCAACTCTAAATTGTCCATAGGTGTGAGTGTGAGAGTGAATGGATGTGTGATTGAGGATATTCTACCCTGCGACAGACTGGCGACCAGTCCAGGGCATCCCTTGCCTACGCCCAAGTGGCCGGGATAGGCTCCGGCAACCCTGTGACCCCGAAAGGGAAAAACGGTCAAGAAGATGAATGAATGATAGAAAAGTTAAGAGAAAGGCAAACAGTGACGTACGGTTGAGGTGAGGTTGGTGGCTGGTGAGGCACCAACTCCTCTGGAGTCAGATTTACAATTGCAAGAAAGGAATATTTGAGCATTGATCCAACAGCAGGTAGCAGCATATAAGATACACACAAGAAGATATTTGTCCTACAGAGAACATGTCTTTTGTAGACATTGATAGAACACTCTTCTTGTGTATAAATTATTACTGTAAACAAATGAAAGTATACAGATGCGTTCAGCACACATTTCATTTTGACCCTCAGTAACTATTTCAGGTATTTTTCCAACTTCAAATTCTGGAGCTTTAATCAGTGTTATCAAATATTGTTTGTGAAAATGATTGTAAAAATAATTATTTTAGGCCTAAAATTTAGTTTTCAAATACTTACATTTTTTTCCACTTACGCCCATGTTATTTTAAAAAAAAGAAATATTGAAAACCATATTTGGCCTTACTTTTGGAGTCCATGCCCCGATCCTTCTCCACAAAAGGCTCTATGATCTGTTGGAAAAGTCTTTCCTTTACTTTCATGAGTATCTCCCTCTCAATGGAGAAATACTCCCTCGGTCTGTTCTGTTTCTACGGCACCAGTGTGGTTACAAAACAGCTGTCAGCTCATGTCTGCACCCTGCTGGTGAGGCTCGCCTCATCCGTAGCCTGTTCTGCGCCATTATTGCTCGGCACTCTGACTCTGTTACAACTAAGCCCTGCCGTCAGAAATGAGGTGAAGCGCTCCCACTCAAATTTGGCGATTTTGACCTCAAAAACTGTGGAAAACTTGTTTAGTCAACTGAAAATGTATCTTTAACAAGGATCAGTGGAAAATTATATCTACTTAATGTACGTTTTTCTATTATATCACAATGACAGGTGAGGCAGAGCCTCACATGCCTCATCTGACCGCACGTCACTGAAGGCAAACAACAATGATCTGAAAGCTCACTAACAAATCTCCAGTTTCTTTTTCCTTAACAAGTGCTTTAAACAACAAGCACTAGTTTGAGCTAACACAGCATTTATGAGCTTCCTCGATACGATAAACCCTGGCTTTGCACTTTAAAACCCCAGTCTTACTGCATGTCTCCGTCTCATTGCTCTAATGCTACAGCTAACATGCAGCGAAAACCCTCTAGAGTGACTCATTGATTTACTTTGTCATTGAGAAACTCGACAAATCTAAAACTGCCAGAGTAGAAGAATATAAATCTGTGCTTCAATACTCCCAGTGTACGTTATAAAAAATAGTTGCCTTTTTGTGTAATTAGCATCAAATAAAAAAGTATTTTAGGTTAAAATGCATACATGTCACAGGACGTCTCTTCATGATTTATCGTCACCATAACCATATTTCTTATTGGTAGCTGTAGCAATAAGTAAACATTAGAAAAGCCTGCAGAGACACAAGAACCACTAAGTGGGTGTTAGAGTGATGGATGGCTTCATGAGACTTTACAGAGCAACATAAGTGAGACTAGTAAAAAGCTGCAGACCAAAAGATCCAGCACTAAAATGGAGTTTGGAGGGCAGAACACAAAAAAAAAAGAGTGAAAAGAAAAGAAGACATGGAGGAGGAGGGCAAGAGCCCTAACTCAGTGTAAGGAATCAGTCAAAGAAATCAATTTTTAATTTGCCTGTGAGGAGGGCAAAGCTGGTGCACGAACAATGCTACAATGGACTTAATTACAAACAACTGCCTCTAAGAAGGGGATGATGAGAGGCAGAGTCAGAGAAAGAGAGGAAAAAAATGATGAGCGAGGCATGAAGACTGACAAGGACAAGCAGAAGGGGAGGAAATGATGGAGAAGGGTGGTGTGAAATGGGCGATAGCAAGGTCAGTGACTGGGAGAGTAATAGAGCGGTGGAGGCTTCTGCAGAAGGACGGCTGGTAACATACAGAAGAAGAAGAAGAGATGAGTCAGACTGGAAGGAAAGACCTACAAAAAAAAAGACCTGATTTCACACTTCACTTCCCTGACTGGGAGGCCAAAACACACATAAAAATACATCACAGAGCGTATGATCCGAGTGTGTGGGTGTCTTTGAACACACGGAGAGCACACCCTCACACAGCAAATAAAATCTTCACAGGAGTCGCTGCTCCTTTTGGTGTCTGCTTTTTTAAAAACCCTCTTCGGCTGCGCTCGTCCTTTGGATCTCTGCTGTGTGGGGGGGTGCCGGCCAAGCGTATCAAAGGCATTTGACCACGGTGACAGCATGAAAGCTTTGCCCCTGACCATAACAGCACTGATAATCCAAGCTGGATGGCAGAAGTAGCACTGGATGAAACACCGTGGTGTTAAAGCTCCACCGACCTCACACTTTCCCCTTCTCCTTTTGGGCACCACAGCATTACTCCACCCAGTCCCCACAACTACAGGGTTTCCTAGTGTCATGCTGATTGAATACTTTTACGACTCAGCTCAGCACACCCAGACGTTAGGGCATGACAGCTGTAATTCTTACAGAGAGGCAAAAAAAAGCAGTTCCCACTCTGCATGTCAGTACGATGAGTTTGGTCTGTAATGTTCAGCATAGATACACTTCAGCTGTAAGAGACAGATTGAAAAGGAAACCACATCGTTTGATTTCTGTAGTTTATGTTTATAATGGAGCAGAAAATAAGTATTTATCGTCAAGAAACTTCAAAAATTCTCTTCGTCAAACACCTGATACTTCTTTTAAAACTAGGGATTGGTATCGTTAAGGTTTTAACGGTACTACTACTCTTATTGATACTGCTTATGGATCCGCTATTTTAACAATTACTCTTATTGATACTTTTTGAGGACGAAAAATAAATAAATAACAAATTAAGAACATAAAGTGTTTTGTTTCCTTATTATGGAACAATGTTTTTTTTTTAACAAAACCTTTTACTTTATACATTTTCCAACTTGAAGAGTAAAATACATGAAAAAATAAGAAAGAAGAAAAAAAAGAAATATAAACAGCATTGTTTTGACGTATTGCTGTCATGATGTAAATATAAAACAAATTAAATAAATTTTTGAGTTCATAAGTTCATCCCAGAGAAAGTCTCTGCTTCAACTTCCACAGTTAAAGCTGCGTCTCAATCTGACACCTGTGTTTCCATCTCTCTGACAGAGTTTGAAGCCCCTCCCCCACCCCTCTACCTGTTCACCTGTTCATATCCTCTCCAGCAGTGAGTCGTTTTTTCCGGCGCTCCTCAGTATGTTCTACACAGAGAGCTCAAAATACGGTCATCATAGAAACAGGTTGACACGATAGTCGGGGCACTCCAGCGCAGATTTCATTAATTTTATGCGCACGCCGCGTACTGTCTGAACAACAGCCCCGCCCCCCGTGCACACAAATAGTCAGACAGACCTCTCCTCTTTAGCGAGAATAGCGAAATTAATATCGTTATTAATTAACGGAAAATTGACTGACTTGGTGAGTTAAATATGGCAGATAATGTTTATATCTTGCGGGACACAAAATTAAAATGTGACTTCTCCAGTACCGATAGCAGAACAGTTAAGGTCAGATCCTAACGATAGAATGAAGAATGTTGCCCCGGGGCTCGTTCAAATCCGGGGCTCAGTACCCATCCCTATTTAAAACCTCTTCTATTGTCCATTCATTACTTGATTTATTTTCCCTTGTTTGAACTGTTTTTCTGTATAAAATACACTTGCCCGCATCCTTAAACAGTCAACTGCAACCTCACCACCAAGACCAAAGATCTGTCAAAAGACACCAGGGACAAGATTGTGCACTTGAACAAGACTGGAATGAACCCAATCTACAAATATCAAGCAGCTTGATGAGAAGTTATGAGAGCAATTATTAGAAAATGGAAGAAATACAAGATCACCCAACCTCTGCTTAAGCCAGCACATGTCCAGACCCTTTCATAGTTCTCAAGAGACAATCTGGATTATCCAGATCAGATGAGACCAAAAGGAAACTCTTTGGTATAAACGCCAACTGCCATGTTTGGAGGGAGAAGAATGCTGATTTGGATCTCAAGAACACTAAATCTGATGTGAATGATAGGTGTGGAAACATGATGCTTTGGGTCTGCTTTTCTGATAAGGACAGAGGATGAACGATCCATATTCAGGAAACAATGAATGGGGCCATAAATTGAATTTGGGCCAAATCCTCCTCCTGACGTGAAAGCATTGAAGATGAAACATGGCTGGATTTTCCAGCTTGACAATGATCCCAAACATATTGTCTGGACATCGAAGGAGTGGCTTCATAAAAAAACATGTCAAGATTCTGGATTGGTCTGTCTCAGAAGTATAATCCAATAGAGAATTGTCCAAGAGAGTTGAAAGTCTGTGTTGTCCAACAATAACCCCAAAACATCAGAGCTCTTGAGAAGATCTGCTTTGAAGAATAAACCGAAACCGTAGCTTCAGTACAAACCTGCAGAAGACCTGCAGGAAACCCTTGGACCTCTGTCATTGAATACCAAGGTTACATCACAATGTATTGGGGGGAACCTTTGTTATTGACAAAATACTTATTTTCTGTGCTATTCTTTAAAAATCAAACTGTGATTTTCTGGATTCTTTCCTTACATTCTGTCTGACACAGCTGAAGTGCATCTACAATGAACATTACAGTCTTCTCACGTCAACTTACAGAATGTTTGATTGACAAATTTACAGTAAATTCCCCCAAAAAAACTATCTGGGTTGGAAGTCTGTAACAGACATTTCTAAAACTAGCCCATACATAAAATGAAATGGACTTTAAGCGTAAATGTAACCTTTTTCTTTCAATTATTGCAACTCGTGCTTTAACCCAAAGTAGCACAGAAATGACGAACCCTTTGGTGATAACGGTGGTGTCCTGAATCCTTAAGGTAGTTAACAAAAGAATCCTCCACCTAAACCTAAATGTGATGTGGCACAAAGGTTGAATTTGCCTCATTTGCTTACCTTAATAGCAGCTGGTTTAATTGATTGGAAGCGTGTCCTGCAACTACATTTTAGCTTCGCGTTTAACAACAATTATTTCATTCAGTTTTGAAAATGATGCAACTTGCAACCTGGGGGTGAAAATGGCTCCATTTCCCCACCTTTATGAATATGCAGCTCATGTTTCTACATGCTTGAAAAATATTCTTCTTTATATTTTTGCATGTGCTTGTTCACTTGTCTGCAACTTCTCAAACCATCTGCTGTGACTGCCATCTGACTTCCATCACTTTTTCACATATTGCCCCATTTTCACCCCCATTTGTTACTGTTATCTATCTGTTTTCCAAGCATTTACACAGTCCACCTCTTCCTGAAAGCTTTGCGTCTGTTCCAGCTGTAAATCAGGTCTTGTCTGGATGAGACAGGGGATAGTTAAATGCCTTGGGAAGTTTAGGACCCACTAGGGACCCTTCCGATAGCAACCGAATAATGAAAATGTAATTCTGCAGGCATAATTAAGTTAGAGATAGGGCGATTACTGCGTGATCCATTAAAAGTGATGGCGAAAGTAATTACTTATTCAATCAGTGAGGTTTTATGCGGAAATACAATGGCGCCATGTTGTGTTTCCTCTGTAGAAGTCATTACATTTACAAGGGCACAGTACTTTAAGCTGTGATTGGTCCTCTTGACAGCTTGTTCAGCTTTAAATGAAAGCCCCATGGAATAAAAAAGTCAGTCAAGCTTTCTGCGAGCCAACCACCCTTCACGTAGTCACTTATGACTGGAAGGCCTTGAATTGTTTGTTTGGAGGTGCACCGAGCATACCTGCTGTTCTAGGATAAAGTCTGAAAATAACTATTTTCTGCAATTGTTTGTGGTGCAGAAAGTGACAGGATGCTGTACTTGATAATTTGCTGAAGCCTGTCACCTCCTGCTCTCACATTTTGGGATATTTCCACCCACAGTGATGTCTCCGTGGACTATCAGCTATCACTGTTGTTGTGAGAACATAAGCTGAGGTTTGCTGCATAAAGAGGGTTAAGCTCAGGAATGCGTTGAACACGGGTACTTTAACACGCTTCTAGCAAAGGGTGTTTACACTGGACCCGATACTAGCATATGTACTATAACTATGGATAAATTCCCTCCCTAAATACTACAATACTATATAGTGCATGAATATCGACTGCACTGGATTTTAAAAGCAATTCAGACAACACGCACACTTATTTTTTTTCTTAAGGAAAACATGACGTCACCAATTGCATAAGAGAAAAACCTAATAAACACAAGCTTCACTAAAAGCTATGCATTGCAGTTTGTATCTAGTGAGCATTGATTTTTTTTTCCGACAGACTTTCAGGAAATTTCTAGGTCACTAGGCGTGGCGCAAAATGTGGAAGATGTGCAAATCTGGTCAATGTTGCTTCAGGCTTTTTCTTTCACTTCTCTGTTCAGAACTATATGAAAGACTTGGTGTCGTGGAATTCCAGCCAGGCAGAAACCACAACTATTGGTTTCTCTTTCATGGTTACTTTTCAAAAACAGTTGGAACACTTTTCTTTTTTTTTAATGGATTACCCATACTTCACTACCATATCCGAGTCCCTTATTGGTCAAAGTTCAACTGGTTTAACTTTTGTCGCGTGTTGAATTGCCACACCTTTTTTACGTAGAGCCCAAAAACAGTCGTGAAAAGCCTGCTAGCGACGCGCCAACTCGAAAGTTTGAACGCTGAAGCCTGAAAAGTGCATTTACGTGGGTTTACACAGACTTTTAATTGGAAGCGGTCAATTAAATACGTGTTTCTGAGTCCATTGTGAATGTAGTGTTACACATTCTTGCACAACATTATGTGTTTGATACCACAACAGAACTCACATCTTTCAGGCAGCCCATGAAGTTGTTGCTGACTGGGGATCCTGGCAGGTCTGCCGTGTTGGGGCTCCCCCCAATGTAGAAGAAGTCATCAGAGCCCAACATGGTGTAGTCCTCTTGGGTGTAACCAGTGGTGGTCAAAATGCCATCGACTGAGATGGTCACCTAGTAATGGCGTCAGCCAAACAGGACAGACAGAAGCGGAGAGGAAAGCAGAGCAGGAACAATAGAAAGATGAAAGAAATTAGAGAAGTAAGGGGAGAAACAAAGAAGAAATTGGATTAAACACCATCTGAAGGCAGTTGTGCGGACTATGGTGTATCATTTGGTTGGTTGCTTTTGGTGCCAGTCAGACTGGGGGATGTCACTCTGGAGTGCAGTTGCCAAAGTTATAGAAAGCCATCTCAACATGACTGAGCTGATCTGTGATGAGTCTGCTCTGACTCCTGTCTGAGCAGACTAAAGACAAAAGGCTGGATTAAACCCCCTGGATTACATTAACTGTCGGAAATGAAATATCCAAAACAACAAAGGATCCTGCGGTAAGCAGGCAATTAAGTTGGTCATACATTCAAAAAATGACAAGGCTCACAGAGTAAAATCATTTGCGTTTAACAAAGTGTGATTATCATAGTACCATTTGGTGCTGAAAGTTTTATTTGTGAGTAAGTAAAGATGGCCAATCAAATAAATCTCCCATCTGATAACGTTAGAGCGTCTTTAAGGCAAAATTATATATACATTTTTGGATTACTTGCAAAATTTGTTTTGACTTCTGATGATTTAACAGCACATCTACAGAGATGGTCAAACGTTTTAAATGTCACACTTATTAGATGTGTTTCAATTGATAATAATGCAATAATAAATTTGTCTAATGGAAAACCTGACAATTTCGAAAAAAACTTGCCCTTATCAAAATAAATTTGTGCTTGGAGGAGGTGGTTTTTGAGGCACATCCAAATTGTCATATTGGGATACGCCTGAGCATGTCATGTGGACTTGTTGCATCAACGGCTACTTTGAACAATCGCCAACCACCATTTCCCAAAATAGCTTCGTCCGTAGCCCCTCCCACATGTAAGGAGCTCGCCATTCCAAAGACGGTCTGAAAAAGATGCTGACGTCTCTTTTGATAGATGATGATGGGCGCTAGCGCCGGGGCTGAAAATTTAAGCATCTGGTGTATAGTATATCGTCATTTGGTTTGTGTTTATTCGCATAATTAGGTTTTTATGGAAACAGTTGAATTGTGTTTTTTCGACATTTCTAGAATTTCAATGAATTTTTGCGCATACATGTAATGGAAACACAGCTAGTGTCTATTTGATAAATGAATAAATCTGATTGTCACCATCTTGCTCTGAGTTTTCTGGGGTCAGTCATTATTATGACATCATTTGGCCATTTGTATAGTGTAAGCTTATTACGTCATGACTGTCCTATGGTTTTTGTTTTTTACCTTTGTATGTCTTATTATCTAAGAAAAAAAGCACAAAAAGCCTTGTAAATGAATATAAGGGGTTAAAAGTGTATAAATGCACCCAAATTTGTGTTCCCTTACAATGAAAAAAAAGCATATCTTTTGGGCAAAAAAAGTAGCAACCCTCCTGAAAAAGCAAACAGCCTTTGCTCAAAGCATCATAAATCCCCAAACAGGTGGCTGAAGGAAAAACTATTGCAACTGCACTCCACAGATTAATCCCTGCAGCTGCCTTTTTCATACTTTGAGGTTTTTTTTCCAGTACTTCCCTGCTGAACAGGACAACTCATTTTTATGTCTGCAGTTGGTGAGAAATTTGCATCACATCAGCCATGAGTAGAAATCTGCAGCTCTGATGCTGGAATGTAGGACTCCTCTTTGGGGATGAGGGGCAGAGCTCTTAGTGGGGTCAACTTACTTGATCTGTTCCAATGAAAGACAACTCATGGGCTAAAGAGAAAGAGGCTGTGGCATACGCGCGTTCAAACACATTCATGTGCACTTTCAATCAATCGTCGATTTATGTCGTCGGTTTTGTCCAGATGTTTTTTGGCGTTGAAATATACAGATGCAACCTGCAAAGTTTTTTTACTAAATATAGTTTGCAGAGAAGCACCAGTATAGTTAGGAGTTCTGGGAATATATTTTGTAGGAGGTTGTTAACGGGAAGGATGGGGGAGATTTCTAAGGTGAAGTTTTCGCAAATTTAAAGGAATAACTTTGATTGGCTGCCAGACACAAAAAGCTCAAATCTAGAAAAGGATCTAATTGGAGTTTAGGAGAATTCTTTTGACAAGGAGAAAAAACGCACAAGACTACAATAAGTTCATAAGTGACAAAATAAAGCGTCTTCTGAGTTTACTTGGTGATAACTTCGCAATTTCCCCAAAAAAATTTGTCAAACTGAAGCTATTGCAGGCAATTGCATCAGTGGACACACAAGGGAAACGTCAATGCCAGGTGGTTAAAAAGTCCCAGAAGCTTCTTCCTTTCAAATTGGCAATAATTATTTTATGCTTTTGACAGCATCCTCAAAGTAAAATATAATATAATATTGAATTGTTTCTTCATTAGTTTTATTATTGAAGAACAAAATAAAGTGACTTAAGGGAAAAATTATTAGAGAGAGAGGGAGAAAGAGAGAGAGATAGATAGATAGGTGGGTATGATGCGACATCACTGATTGGATAATGACGTCTGAGTCTTAAAGAAGACTAAAGACTTGATAGAGCAACCACCAAACTTTTACAGCGACTGTGGCCTGAAGCTGAAAGAAAGGTCTTCTGTTGGAAGATATCGCAATGCCAAAGAAGTTCAAACAAACGTCAGCATCCAATCAGTGATTCTACCTTTTCTGGTTTCCTCTTATATTTCATTTCTTGACATTTCATTTCGATTTCTAAAAATTATTTTTGTTTTCTGAATTTATTCACTTTTTCTTTATTTTAAAATTGTGTCTTGTCTTTTAATAATTAAATTTTGTTTTTTAAAAGTAACGTTCTTTCATTTTTTTTTGGGGGGGGGTGTTTTTGTTGTAATTGTTGTTGTCATCTTTAAAATGTTTTTGTGTTTAGGGATTTGTACTTCAGGGCCACCACACGTCCTGGTGCTGCATCACAAAACTGTCTTCTCTACAGAGGGTGACATTTGCATTGGGAAATTTAAAAAGAAAATCAATGAAATTATGCATTTTTGTTCTTTTTTGGCATCCTAAGCAGAACTTTTTTAAAAGAACTTTTTTCTTTGCCTTAATAATAATCCAGAAAACATAAAAAAAAAACTCACCTGCAGTTTGGTTACTTATCTCATTAAAAAACTTTAACACTTCTCCCTTAAACAGTGTTTTAATTTAACCAGCTTGGAGATAGATCAACATTATATCTGGTATAATTGCACACAATCTATAATGGATTAAGGTCCTGACACCTCATCCACTCTTTATTGATCTTCAGAAGTCTGCTGGAAACTTATCTGCTGAGCACTGCAAAATAAAGAGAGAAGAAAGAAGCAGGAGAGCACAGCAGCTCTACCGCTTTCTGAGGCTTCTTCTAAAGGAGAGCAGGATATAATGAGGGGACGTTCAAAACCATCCTTAAACCTCTGAAAAACACTCAACATTTATACCAAAAAATGTTACTTTTAGCTGGTCTTGTTCTTCTTTTTGTTTTATTTTTTCCCCTGTATCAGACAAACTCAGCATTTCTGCAGACTGGTCGCTACTCTCAGTCTTAAACATCAGAGCGTCAAGGTGGGAGGAGACGAGCTCCGCGTGAAGACCCGTCACTTACCCTTTCCTCGACACCTCAGCCGTCTACTGTCATCACCCTGTTGCAGAAAACGCATCCCGCCCCAGTGGAAAACAACGCAAAAAACAGTTTGGTACAAGACCCCACAGTGAGGCACATTTTTTTTATGCGGAAGGTAAACAAGCGAGAAAAAATAAATCTCCTTTTCTTCATTTGACTTTGATAAGTGTCTGGCAGCTTGTCAAAATGTCCTCGCTGGAAGCTAATTAAGCTTCAGATCAAAGTTTGAACTAAGCTAAAATCATAATGACTGAACAGAGACTCGAAAATTTTGGGGGTAAGCGCTGCTCTGGTAGAAAAAAGGGTAGAAGGTGGAGGAGTTCGTTAACTCTTAAAGGGGTTAAAGGGTCATCGGTTAGTACTCTTGTAAGTAAGGGGGAGTCAGACACAAAAATGGTTGTTAGTACAGTTACAACAGAGGTTTCATTTGAACAGTTGATTAGTAACACCGATTTAGTAAATTTAGTAGAGATGGCAAACCAGATCCAGATTTGGAGTGAATGTGTTATTTCGTGTGGGGTGTGTTTTTGGGTTAAGAAGAAACGGAAATCAATCCATCCAAGTCAACAGGGTTCACACGAAAGCCAAGCACATACATGGAGGATGACGGGCAGGATGGGAGAATGAGGAGATCATGGATCAAAACATGGACGATGAAGAGCAAAAATAAAAGTCCTCAACCAAGATGCACGGATGTTGGGGCAGCAAAACACACACAAGGGGATTTGTTTTTGTCTTTAGGATGAGGTTTTTTGTAGGGAAACAGATGAGAGACTGTGTCACATCTGAGTGGTGTTTAGATTCTTTGGAGTTAGGGAGTCAACAGAAACATGCAAGCGGAGTGCAGCCACTGGACACTCGGATTAAAGTAGAGGTGAGACAATGTCGGACCAGTCTTAGCAAACACAGATGAAGTCAGCAGAAGTGAAATGAGGTTTTAGAGGACGGGGAAAACCGAGAGAAGAGAAAAAAGTCGCCCTGTTCTGGTGAATAGAGCAATTAGTAATGCATCTGAAAAAACATACAGTTTATTGCAAAGTCTGTCAAGCACATAACTGGAAAAGCCATCCAGTTGTAAGTGTGGCTCGCATGAATTACTAGGACAAAAATTCTACATTTTAATCAGAGTTTTGGGGGATGTGTTCCCCAATAGCTACATCATTTTTGTCACATTTGAGCACAGACTGATGGAGGCGCCATCAGATGCCGCTCCTCTGCACACCAGACATTCATTTCTTTCCTTCAGCTCATGTGTTTTGATGGATCAGCCAGATTTGTTTTCAGGGACATGAATCCTCTATTCACCAGAAGGCCTCTTTCCTCCGTCTTCCCCCTTTCATTTTCTTCACATTTCTTTGCTTTTGGCATGAAAAGGTGTGAGGTCATTCGACATCTTATTATGTTCATTTCTTATTAAAAAAAAGAAAGAAAGAAAACCAATTAAATTCCTAAAACCAAACAGTATCTGATGCTCATCTTGACTTTATTAGAGCAACCAATATATGCATGTATATATTTTAGCTCGAATATATACATAAACATATATTCTCAATGTTCTACATTAAAAACTAAGGACAGATAACCTAAAAAGGTTATGTTTGCTCATGCAAAGGGTGAGCCCAATAAAGTATGAAAACTTTGCGTTAGTGTAAGTGTTAGTTAGAGTCGAATGCACACAGCTCATATCTTCTCCAGCATTTCCTTTTATGGTCTGCCTCAACGGGCAGGTGCTTTCATCTCAGTCCAGGGAAAGTTAGCATGACCCATCCTGACCACGCCACGATGATCAGAAGGGCCATCATGCATTAGGACTCTAATTTTTATTTTCAAACAGCTTTCTTAACATTTAACGTTAATTTGTCTGAAAGGGTTTAACCATTTTTCCACCTGGTCCTAGAGATTCAGGTTTCATATTAAAGTTCACTCCGATCATCTTTTGATCTGTTTTCAAAGCGTTCCCAGGGGTCTTTCAATTAGGATTATGCCATTTTTAGCCAAAATTAAAAAACAAACGAACCCTGTTTTCGTTTATTAGGACATAGTTTCTGCAGAGCGGCAGGAGTTTCCCATGATCTATCCATTTACACTCTCTCCAGCTAATTTGTAGCCCCTTACAACCTTAGCCTAACATTACAGGTGCGACAAAAATGGCGAGCAATATCAGATCTATCCATCATTACCGCTCATTAGCACCTCATTACCGCTGAGCGTTATGGTCCGGAATGGTCCAGTCCGGTATTTTGAGCATTTCCATTATAAAATGGACCCATCAAGCCGGACAGAATGGTACCATTTTTGAAAAATGGAACAAACAGGTTAGGGTGCTGATGTTGAAGCCTGTTGATTGGCTGAAGGTCATTACAATAAAAGAAAGCTCCAAGAGAGCGGCTGTCCTTTTCGTCATCCACAATTTTCTCTCAAACAACATTAAATGCTTCGTAGAAACAAAGTACCAAAAGCCAAGTGGGGGGAAAAAAGACCTGTGGATGATCGCCATTGTTGTTGTTGTTGATAGATTTGACCCTGAATGAACCATGACGGTCCAGGTTTGAGTGGAAACGCTCACCTGAATTGCATGGACCATTCTAAACCTGACCAGACCGTCCCACTCAGTGGAAGCAAGGCTTTGTCAACAGCAAGTAGATGCATTGGAATGGAGTGGAGCAAGGATGTAATCCACCAATTGTGGCACCTACATCGAAACTACAACATTTTTCCAACATCTTTTTTTTGTCTGCTCCTGATTCACAACAATTTGAATACAGAAATACTCAGAAAAGTCATTCTAAGTTAAATTTTGTCCTCCATCATCAGAAAAAAGGCTTCAAGAACATGTTGAAAACAATCCTAGTTGGTCTTTAAAGATGTGCACTGGTACAGGGTGGGTGGTGTTCAGGGGCAGCTCGGAAAGCAAAACCCATGCAGATCATACATCAGCACTGTAGGTGCCATGAATTAAGTGTGGTCTTTCTTATGTTAAATGAATATAGATTTGTTTTTTGATTATAGGTTATTGAGTAGGTAATCAGCTGGTGGGTCACATGGTTGTGGGCTGTGACATTAATTGACTATAACTCACCTGTGGTTTTTTCCCTGTGTAAGATGGAAGGGGGGGTGAGCTGGGTTGCCGTATTTTTTGTTGACCGCTTCATACGCTTCATATGCTTTTTGCGCTACATACGCTTTTGTGCTTTTCCCTTGATTCCTTGTTTTTTCTATTTTTGATCATAATATTACAAGTGAATTTAATTACCTTCATTTTCCATTATTAAAAACTACAAAAATACAAACTTCGTTATGCTCTATGGTTTTTGAGCGCGTCATTCAAAACCCGGACCCACCCAGCGTCAGCCTCTCAGCGACTGTTTGGTTTAGTCGCTACAAGCACAGAGCCTCTAATGGGATCAAGCCCTCATCTGAGACCTAATTTACAGCGGGGGCTTTGGCCCATAAATCAAGTGTTGTGAATACTCTTCATGGTGCCATAAACCCGTGAGATAACCCTTAACGGAGAGAGGCTGGTCCATGACGAGCTCAGCCGGTCCAGCCGATGCAGCACGGCCCGAGTCTCTGTTCGCTCAAGCTGTTGAAATGCTGGGAGGCGGGACACCTATCCCCTACTTTAGTGGAATGGCAGATATGTGCTGTGTACATTCATTCAGGGTCTTTTCTCAAAAAGAATGGGGAACGGTGGAAACAAAACGTAAACACAAACCTATCACAAAAAGAACAAATATACCTTGCATTATGATTCTTTATTTCTTCATTGTTTTAAGTAAAAACAAAATAAGTAGACATAAATCTAAAAACATTAAACTCAAATGAAACTATAATCTATTTAGTTCTTTTGGAAGACCTCTTTGGATGAAAATATCCAATATTTTAGATTACGGAGTCATGATGGCAATAAAAAGCGGACATAAATATATACAGAGGGCTGAAAAAAAGAACAAAAAGGTGGAGTTTCTCAGCTACCTTGGAAGTGATGGTGGATTGTACTTTCAGTTAGGCAAACAGAATAGAAAAGTAACGGAAAACCCAGGGCAAACCAAAGTGTAAGACAATTAGAATGATATCTACCATATAATGCAGTTTGTTTACCATAGCGTGTCCAATGCCTGCGTGCTTCAGGAGGAAAAAGGGGGAGGAGAAAGAAACAAAAAAACAGGACAAACCTTAAAAAAAAAACCCAAGAAGGCATATAACAGTCCCAAAAGAGTGGGACAGGATAAAAAATCCCTTTGAAAAAAAACACTATTTTTATAGTAAATCAGATTTTAAAAAGTAGAAAATATAATTTAAAAAAAAATTTGTTTTCTCCTCAAATTTAGAACAAAACTTCCAAGTAAAGAAATAAAGAAAGCAATTGTAAGCAGCTACATTCCTCTAAAGGGTTTTCAAAGGGAAACTGATAAAAAAAAAAAAAAAAAAAAGGATAGCAGTACATTTGTTAGTATGTAAGTTGCAAGTCAGAAACAGAAAACAATAGATGGTACACATTCCGTTAATGACACAGTGTTAGTTGTTCAAATCATAAAAGGGAAAGGAAAATTCACCAATGACAAGAATCTGTTTGGAATTGCTCTGAGGCTTGTTAGTAAGAGACACAAGAGTTAGCAAATCAACTTCCACACTGGGGAAATAGGGAAACGGGGCGTTTTGAGGCAGACGCTTGTTTTGGGCGAGCATCAGGAAAAAGGAGGATTAGTATCACGGTGACACACTAATCTGACCAGCGCGCTTTTGCTCTGTGCCATTCATTTGAAAGTGGGACTTTTTTGGCGGAGAAGGGCCAATCATTTTGTTTTTTCTTAAATAGGTGCATTTGTTGGAGTCAGTGGCTGCTGTCAAGCATGCAAGAGAAAAGTAAACAAGCAATTATCGCACTAAAGAAATGGCATTTATAGAGTTAAGGCACTGAAAATTTAGAAAACACATTTAGAAAAACTTTAGACATAGTTTAACCTCTTCATGCCGAATGTTGCTAAATTGCAACAAAGGCTACTATTTACTCAATTCATTTAGCATCACCTTAAACAGCAAAAACACTGACAAACGTTATTTTATATGACTGAAGATAAATTCAGGCACGAAGGAGCTAAAAGGAGAGAAAAGAACGAGGGATAACGGTGGCATCTGCATCATCCTGAAAAGAAAAACGCGTTAGTTCAGCTGACATTTCCAAAAATAATGACCGTTTCCTCTTGAAAAGCAAAAAAGCCTAAAAGAAAATGAAAATATGAAAGGCAAATCTGATGTCACTCTCATTGAAATATTGTTTCAATGATGACACTCTAATCTTCATGCTTTGATTAATCTTAGAAGCAGTTGATTTTAGTAATCTGGAATTACGTTATTTAACTTAAAGCATACCTAGGAATTAAGAAATCGTCCTATTGATACGTTCACCCTCCTGCTGCTCAGCTGTACTCCCTCTGGAGGTCGCCCTTCCTTCTCTGTCCGTTGTTTTCCCCCCACAGCTGGTTCTCATACTTTGATTTGGTTCCTTTTTAAGGTTTCTGTTCCTGCATACGTTTGTCGCAGCGTCATTTTTGGATGTTCTCTGTTTGGCTTAGCACGTTGGCATTAAATAGCCTTCATAGTTCATTCAGTCTCCTTGTCCTTCCTGCATCTGGGTTAACCCCCTTGGTTTCTCGTAACACCTATAGACATCTTTAGTGCATGTTTCTAGGAGAAATCATGTGCTTTTATGGGACTGAGGAGTTTGCAGACTTCTATTAGGTGTAATGGCGTTTTTTGATGCACACAAATACACACACACACACATTTTTTGAAGCCATACCGACACTGATTTAGCTGTTTTTAAACACGTTTCCTTAAATTGCGAGTAACTTAAATCCTTCTCAGGTATACATGAACGAAATCTGTTAAAGTTTATCTCACCTGAAATCAAAGCCACATGACTGGACGCTTTTAAAGACAACATTGATTTTTTAGTCAACATAAAACTTAATGTTAGAGGAAAAAGAAAAAAAAAAAGACAATTTGTGGCTTCATTATTCAGCTCTGATGAGGATGAGATTGATGCAATACTGCATATATCTTGTCTTGGCTTTCTGTTTGTCCACAGCCATGAGGGGGTCTGTACAGCTTTCCCGTCATTATGCACCTCGCTGTGTGGGATAGAGATGTCCCTGCCATCTGTGTGGGAGCGAAAAGTGGCAACCGCAAACAAACTCCTCTCCATTAGGCTAAATGACCAATTTGAAACTTCATGCACACCCACTCTTTGATCTTGGGTCATAGCAAAGTGCTGTCACCAGTCATCCCCTTTGTTTAATCATGACTCGTAATCCATTAATTAAAAGGAGAAAAGAAAAAAAAAAAAAGGGTCTGTGGTGGGTGGGAATTAGCATATCAGCACTGCACAACCGTGTCCCAGCAGCTCCAATGCTGATTGGACACTGGTTTTAAAATGTGTGTTTAAAGAAGAAAAACAGAAACTTCAGATGAAAAATGAAATTAAAGACACATGAAGTAAGTAGAGTCCAATTATTTTGTATAACAACAATTACATATTTAAAATGAGTGACCTGACTAAAACTCTTTGTATAAAACAAATACACTCACTGGTCACTTTAGGCACACCTGAACAACTGCTCGTTAACGCAAATTTAGGCAGGTAGACACGGTCAAGATGATCAGAATGAGGAAGAAAAGTGATTGAAGTGACTATGGTTGCTGGTTCCAGACGGGCTGGTCTGAGGATTTCAGGTTCTGCTGATCTACTGGGATTTTCACCCACAACCACCTCTAGGGTTTACAGAGAATGGTCCTTGACAGAGAAAATATGCAGAGAGCGGCGATTCTGAGAGCAGAAATGTCCTGTTGAACGGGCAGACTGGTTCCAGCTGATAGAAAGACAACAGGAACTCAAAGAACCACTGGTTCCAACCGAGGTCTGCAGAAGAGCATCTCTGAACGCACAACACGTCCAACCTGGAAGCAGATGGACTATAGCAGCAAAAGACCACACCGGGTACCACTGCTGTCAGCTAAGAACAGGAAACTGAGGCTACAATTCACACAGACTCACCAAAACTGGACCATAGAAGATGGAAAAACGTTGTCTGGTCTGATGAGTCTGCATTTCTGCTGCCACATTCAGATGGTAAGGTCAGAATTTGGCCTCAACTACATGAAAGCATGGACCCATCCTGCCTTGTATCAAGGGTTCAGGCTGGTGGTGGTGGTGTCATGATGTGAGGGATACTTTCTTGGCACACTTTGGGCCCCTTAGTACCCCTTAGAACCAGTTTATGTTCCACAGCCTACCTGAGTGTTGTTGCTGACCATGTCCATCCCTTTCTGACGACAGTGGACCATCTTCTGATGGCTAATTCAATGATAGGCGCCATGTCATAAAGCTGGAATCTTCATTGAAAGCAGACTGTCAGGTTTCAAATCCTAACTGGAACAGAAATGTTTCAACAGGGAGTGGTTGTCAATTTGAAACTTGGTTTGCAACCCTTAGACGACATGTCTGACTGGTTTTAACAAAGACCAGCAGTACAGCTGAACTTTAAAATGAAAATAGAATTTTCCTGTTTTTGGTGTGCTGTCTGCTTATGTTGAAACTCTGTTTCGTACAGAACTGGCTTTCTCAGTAAGAAAATGTTAAAAGAAGTTTAACAATATCTATAAGCAGACTAAAGCTCTTTCCATGTCGCTTTTATCTCAGGCCTACACTGAATGAAATGATACAGAGCGCTGAGTCAATGTGTTCTATGGCCAAGCTGTTAGGTTCCAAACAACAGCTGTCAAGGACAGAAAGATTCTATTGTTTTTTGTTTTTTGATTCAATTAAAACCCAGACTTCACTCACTGAGACAAAGACAAAAGACAACGTAAACACTTCTTCCAACTACTTGAGAATCTAATCTTGAATCAAAGACCTTGAAACTTGAGATAGGTAGATGTTCAAAGCTTCAATGTATATCCACGGGTTAGATCTGATGTCACAAAATACATGATGAGACACTTAAAGAACTAAGCAAAGCAGCATTTAAAAGTTAAATGAATCACCATGAATGACGTCATTTTCTGCTGCATTAGACCGTATTATTAGTTGTCTGACTGTGAAACTCACCACACACATTCTCTGTAGCTCAGCACATTCTAACACAGGCTTTCAGCTGCAGTTATAGAAAAGACGGCAGGAAATACAGTAGATCAGTGGTAACCTATGGAACTGATGTAACCCTTGTGCTATCTCAGATGACCCCACCCTCACATTGACGTGTTCTCCCTATCATGACAAAGGTGGATAAAGGTGGAAAGATTTCATGTAATCCATGGACACCAGTGAAGATCACAAACCATTGAAGAAAAAAGGTTCAGAGCACTGTCTAGTGGGTCTAGATGACCCAACTCCCAATGTCAAAGTGCCTAGGATAGCACAAGGGTTAAGGGGAGAAATTTTACGCTACATGTTTTGTCCCGTGTAGATTCTCAGAAAATTGTGTTTATATGATAAAGTCAGTCGGTCTGTCAGAGAGGGGAAGCTCATTTTCGGCCTACATCATAAAATTGTCAATTTATTTAAAAGTAAATTCTGCCCTTCATTTATTGCATGCTTGCTTGCATACTTAATGTTGCACATGCATTCACATGTTCATTGCTCTTTTCATGTCTTTTATATGCCCTCTCAAAGTTAGACAGATCTCCAAACCCCACCTTTGACAAAACAACACATCCGTGAGATGGTTTCATCAAGAGGCATGGCCAGCAGTACATTTTATTTGTCACAGCACTTCCAGTCAGCCAGCTAACTTTGTCATACCAGGAGAGCTGAAAATACCTGTTATTATTTCCTATCTTTTGCACTAAATCAATCTTAGGTGTGGATCTGCCCTTCTGTTTAATTCTAAGTTTTTCCTCAAGGAACACTTTCAAATGGCTTCGCCAAAATCAGGTCGACAATAATGGCACCGTCTGCCATCATGCGCAGTTTCACCCACGACGCTAGCCTAGCCTACTAACGTTATATGAATGAAGGAATGAACGATCTAAAAAAAAAATTTAAACTCTGTAAAACTGAAACAAGGAATGTGGTGTATAATTGTGAGAAATGTATGATGAAAATCAAGCAGTTTCGCCAAGCAAATATCAAAGAAATAGGTTGCAGCAGTTTTTATTTCGACTGAACTTGAGAAATTTGAGCACGAATAGCTTCAGTAATAGTACATATTTGACCATTAATTTTGTGACATTATAAGGGAAGCCGAGCTTCCCTTGCAGCCTTAAAGAAATCGCCACTGAACAAAGTTAAAAAAATAAAAATGGCAGCAGGGAATTTAAATAGAGAACTATCAGACAACAGTGAAGCTTTTACAAGGAAATGAAAGGCCTCATCTTACAGTGAAACTCCGTGTTAATCCACCTTGGTGTTTGCCTCAAACCAAACATGCTTGGAGTTCCTGCTGTGATGCTCTGTAATTGACCCACGTGGGAAAACAAAGGCTGCTGTGTTGAAGTTTCTGGTGGAAGATAATGCACCTCGCCATGTAAACAGCCACGGGCCAAGACAAACAACTTTGTCTCGCATTTGTCTCAAATGGCCTTTTTAGTTTAGAAATGTTCCTTTGTTTGGTAGCGAGGCAGCAGGTAAGAGAAGAAAGGAATGACAGATCATCAGAAATAGAATGGAGACTGCCTCCAGACATTGAAGAGTAAACTGATTTTGTGTCCATTGTTGCATTTTTAGACGGCAGTGATTGAACAAATGTGTATCAAACATTAGATTCATTTAGGATTTGTGGCGTCCTCACACTCAAGACTTAAAAACATTGTTCTGGTGACATGGAAGACAAGTAAGGCAGCATTTCAGATGAGATTTTCTGTCCTTGAGTTAGGAAAAATTCATGTCTTTGTTACGAGCTACAGTTTTTAAACAGTTTTCTGCTCTAATTTCCCCAGACAGGGTTTATTTTCTGGCTTCACTGGGTGAAGTTGAAGCTGAACATGTGAAAAGAAAGTGAAAAAATATAATAACTACACAAACATATGAACAGAAAACCAGCAGGATCCCAGCCAGAGTCAGACACGATGTAAAATAAGGTTTTGCTGAGCGGCTAGCTTCTTTTTCCCTCAAAGATAATTGTAGTTATCACTGAAATGTGGCCACCAGTGAATAAGATAAATAAATGTTTAATGGCAGAGTGGTGAATATGATCAATTGATGGTGCGGCAAAGCCAAGATTCCCAGAATGAATCAATTCATACTTGCTGCAGAGGAAACCACATGAATTTAGTTATATTTTATATCCTGTTGTTCCAAGAACTCTAACAGGAAACCTCCAAGTTTATCAATTGCCAAACAAGAAATGGGAGGTCAGCTGGTGTTAAATCCCTTGGTGAAGAGAAGGAAGTTTTCTTACTGTCACTAAAGGACAGGTTTTGACCAGTTGCACCAAAAATTCTGCACATCTCAGGTAGTCCAAGCCAGTGGTCCTCTAATTGTGATTATGCGGAATTTTGCCAAAATCCCCCCAAGAAATTGTGTTTTTTTTTGTAAGACATAGTTTCTGCAGAGTCGCAGGAGTTTAGTAGAAATTCCCCTCTGAGATGTGGGCGGGAGTGTTGGCACAAAGTATGCCAACCTCCACTTCCTGTCACCCATCTCCTGCTCGCTTTCAGCCTCTCACACCCCCAAAGTAACACTACTGGTGCAACAAAACTGGCGTGCCATATTGGAGCCATCCAGTTACCGGTCATGACGGTATTTTTTCAGACTTCGTTTTTATGCATAGTTTGGTCTGGGATGCGACTTATACTCAGGTACAACTTATATGCGTTTAAAAAAACACAAATAGACCTTTTTGCACTGAGACATTATTAAGCCGGGCTTGGGACCGGCACAGAAGCAGAAAAGGGAATAGGGAGCAGCCCGGATTTTAACCCTGGTTTCACGGATGGAAGGCGCCGCAAACCAGCAAGAGCTAAACCGGCTCCCAAACTAAAAGACTGAACAATCTCATGAATTTAGACAAGGAGGGGTGATTACTGATGTTATTGTAGAGCTCTTTAAAAAAAACTAACCTGGTATGACATTGTACATCAGGTCAATGCTTCCATGTAGCGATCAGGCTAAAAATTTGACGGTAGCGTCACCCACAAGTGGCGGGAGCGTCAAGTTTATGAACACATTTTTGGACATACAGTCCGCGGAGCGTGGAATATGAAAAAACAGAGGCGTCCAATTCAACTTTGATGCGTGAAAGGTGTTCGGTGTCAACGCAGCATTCCAGAACAACAGTTGTCCAGAAAACTTGAAGTATGACTTGTACTTCAGTGTGACTTCTCTTTGATTTTTCTTTTCTTTATTATACATTCTGGGGTGCTGCAACTTTTACTCTGAATTGACAAAAATACTCCAGAAAGTACGATACATTGATCTTTTTGTCTGCAAGTGGATGCAGGGGGAGAGCGGCCTGTCAATCGCAATTTCTACGTCACAACTATGATCTTTTTCAAACTGCATTTTTTTCATCTGCTCTTGATTCACAATAATTTGAATTAAAAATACTCTCAAATGTGATTTCTTGGTATATGTCCGCCATCATCAGGAAAGATGCCACGAGAACATGTAACAAACGTCAAAATTCTGCATTTCTCAGGAAATCTGAGCAAACACACACACGGCGGACAGACTTTTTATGCATTTGCACTAAATCAGGCTGTCCTCCGTGACACCTCTGCCCTGTCAGAGTTGGGCTTCAATTTCACAATGGCTCTTTCAGGTACATTTTGTTCTGTGTTTACTCCAATTTTCCATCACATGGTCTGCTTTGGCTCTCTGAAATGCTGAATGCAAGTAATGGAAACTGGCAGACAGGCTTCAGGTGTAAATATAAATGTCACTGCAATTACAGCGCGGAGAAGTCTGCAAATAAACAGCATGAGGGTGTGCACTCCTGTATAGCCATGAGAGGATGCGTGCAGTAAAATATCTGAGCAGTGTGATGGCTGCTGCAGTGCAGCGGCTGGGAGACCTTTCCCCGTCTGAATCCATCATTCTCTGCTCTTTGCCTTCACTTTGTCACTTCAGTAGAAAACAAATCAAAATCTCAACCACAATTCGGGTCTTTAACTAAATTTCATTTTACCCTAACTAGTTTCTTGTTGTTCTTTCAGACTCCACTGGAGTCACAGAACAGTCCTGTGTGGGACTGACCCGATCAGGCTTCAGTTTCTGGGTTTATATTTAGCTTTGACTGACATGAATTCACTGAGGAATCATCATTTCTCTATGCAGATGGTTTACAGCGACCATCGTCAGACTTTCCAGTACAACACGCAGAAAGAAAATTAACTTTATGGTTAATGTTCATTTCTCGCTCGTGTCTCTGAGACTATGTTCAATCCAGCTTGTGAGCAAACAGCAGCTGAACATGAATATGCATGTTTTATGGAGTGTAGCTGCAGCTGTTCGCTGTTGTCTGGATTTTGTATAATCTTGTGAAAACACTTCACATGGAAAGTTGTAACAGCTTGGCAGTACAGAATCACATTTGCAAAAAGAAAAAAGCAAGAAACATCTCAGAGAAAAGAAACAAATGGAAGAAAACAATTTAAAAACAGGAGGCAGCAAACGGCCAAATTGGTTGTTTTTGCCTTTAAAACGGAAATTGTTGTCATTTTAGTGACATTTAGCAAAGAAAACTGAATAAAATAAAACCAGTAGAATTTGCCTGAAGACAATACTTAATTATAAATGTTTGGTTTTTTTTTTTTAGACACAAAGAATGGTTATCATTTTCAATCAAACATCTTTTTTATTGCCCCCCTGCTGTTAAAAAAAATTGTGGCCGTCGAACAAGCAGAGCTTAGAGGTGGAGCAGCAGCTGGGAAGGAGAGTCTAACTGAAGGTAGATCTTGAAATGTTTACATTCCAGATATCTAACAAATGGCTTTCTCCTAAATAAGGGTTTGTATGAGTTGCTGTTACCGCAAATAAAACCAACACATCAGCTCAGGGGTGCTCAGTACGGTGATTGGGATTGACCAGTCACAAAAATGTGTTTAGTCTGACACTGTAGTTTTTGAGGTATTAGTACATAAACATAGTATTTTTAACTGAAGATATAGCAGAAGTTGTGAAATTTTAAGTTAAGTAAAGTGGTTTTTGTGCATAACTCCAGGCCATGACTAGTATTTCCTTGTTCTACACATCGTGGACTGTCATCTCACAAAGATTTGTGTTGTGTTGGTTTTTGAATTATTAGTACAAAAATATACCATTTTTGACAACAACAAAAAAGTGTGGGCCCCCTGAGATTTTTTTTAATTATCTTTATGTCGTCTTTAGCAAAAAAATAAAATAAAAATTGGAGTTATTCTGGAGGACAGCAAAGGCGGCGGTAGAAATTCATCTCTGGGTTCTGGGCGGGACCATTGGCGCAGAGCAACCCCCCCCCCCCCCCCCTTTGCTGAAAGCTCTTGGTTTATGTGCTTTCCCATGAGCTTAAAGCCCCTCACACCTCCAACCCAACATGATTAGCAGTGCAGCAAAAATGGCGAGCGATATAGGCGCTATATCCAGTTTAGATCCAGATTCCAGCTCAGACGAGGAAAACAAAAATGTACATGGATCCATTTGTCTGCAGGGAGCTTACCCCCCCCAGCAAATTTTCTACGTTACAAATACAATCTTTTTCAAACGACATTTTTTTTTCTGGTCCCGTTTCACAATAATTTGATTAAAGAATTAATTAGAAATGCAGTTTTAAGCTTAATTTACTTTATAAATGTCCTCCAATGTTTTTATGAAATGCTACACATCAGAATACGAAACATCTTTTCAATTGAACATTTTCACATGAATTTTCAGAACAAAAATGAATAATTTGTGCTGATTCTTTTAGGTTCATTTTAAAAAATAATATTTATTTTTGACTACAAGCAAAGATTTTAAAGTTTGTGCTGGAAGTTGCAGGCGTGAGCATCTACTGATGCTTATCTCTTAGTTTGAGATCTTTCTTCTTCAGACACATTTTCTCCCTTGGCTTGTCCTTTGCTCTCCTCCAATCACACTCTGCCATCTGTCTTTCTCAAACACTTTATCACCTCTTTCCACCTGTTTGAATGTGCTAACAGCAGAGAGGTTTGTTATCTGATTATAGGTCTGTGAGGCAGCGGGATGAATAAACATTGAAGTGCTAAAGCAGGTAGCGGCAAATGATGCTGATGAGCGTCTGAGTGCCGGGAAACAGCCAGATATGCTAATGCCCTGAAAATATTATGCAAATGAGCTCCTTCTCCAAAATAAACAGAAACTATCAATACTGGAATCAAACACAGGCTGCAGTCTCCACGTTTGAGGTGTCAGGCTGAGATGAGGAAGGAAGGAAGGAAGGAAGGAAGGGAAATACGTTTATTCCTAAACGCACAATCTCCCACACACTGATGATGACTGTACTCCCACTTGCTCGCGGCATGGTTGGAGCACATTAGGAATACTTAAAATGTCATTGGCGCTAAACTGAGAAGGGATTACAGGGGGGTTAGTGAGCCATTATGTTCATCAAGCAAATCCACAACCAATTCTTGTCTAAAACAGCGATTCCATGTCGTCGTGAGTGAGTGAGTGTGCTGTATAGAGACTTCACAAACCAGCACTTTTCTGTAGAGTATCACCTTCAGTTAGTTTGCATGCCAAAGAGAACTCTGATCTTTCTGAGACTTGTGTGATTAGGAGCTCACACAGACGATGTCACCGCTGGAGAGCCACAGATTCTGGCCTGATTAATAAACTGACCAAATGTCTGAAACATCTGATGAGAAAAGGCAGCCTTTCGGGGCTGATATCAGTGTCAAGCTGGAGGATTTACCAGAGCGTAAGGGGTTAATGTAGGACTGCAGCCAGGGATGATTCACTACCCTACGGCACAGCAGACTCTGTTGCTAAGTGACAAATTGCTAGCAAGAATGGAAGCGAGAGATAAATTGAAAATGAGAGGGTGGGGGGGGAGGATGGGACGGTGTGCAGGAGAGGAATTGATTGGCTCTCTCTTAAGATTTCTAGCTGCTTTTTGGGGGTGAGTGAGAGGGGGAAGAGGGAAAGGATGGATGAACGGAGGGGTGGGGTACTGCAGCTGATCATGCCTAACAGAAATGAGTGGAGAACACTCTGAACAAGTCAGAGACAGATAGAGAAAGAACATGAAAGAGGAGGGCGCGTCTAGTATGGATAGAAGTGGGAGGCGTGTCTTTCAAACGCAGCTCCTCACATGAAAGAGTGATCATCTCCCCAACAGGCTTAGCGTGCAGCCACTCTTTGATCTGCGTGTGCACACAGCCACAGTCACAACACACAAGCAGGTGAATGATAAATAAAAGCAATAAAGTACCATCGTATTTTTCAAAAATCCTATTTTTCGAAGTCATAAAGTCAAATTTTAGTAACGATTTCAGTTTTTCTACTTGTTTGTCTTAAAGTCCCACCCTTTTCATCTATTTTCCAAGCATCCCCAGTGGTCTTTTAATTATGATGATGCAGTTTTTAGCCAAAACTTTAAAAAAAGGATTTCCTTTTTTCGGACATAGTTTCTGCAGAGCGGCAGGAGTTCATTGGAAATTCAGCTCTGTGCCCGCCCCCTTCCCATCATCCAACTGTTTGTGTGCTTTCCCGCTAGTTTACAGCCATTCACACCCCCTAGTTAACTATAGCGGTGCAACAAAAATGGCGAACAATATGGGAGCTATCCAGCCGTTCAGTTTTGAGCCAGAAACCACCTCAGATGAGGAAAATGTAGACGTAGATGGATCTATTAGTCTATCAGTGGATGCATCCGAATGGAGCTTGTGGCCTGCTGATTGTAGTTTGTACGTAACAACCCCAACCTTAATCAAACGTAAGGTTCTCCTCTAATCCTGACTCACAATGAACTGAACTGAAAAACTTTCTTTAGGTGTAGAATTATCACTCAAACACCAGCCATCCAACACATTGCACCTGTTCCACAGCAGCTCCATTGGTTACCGATCACACACCGAATCACATATAAAATACGTCTCCTGACTTTTAAATCCATCCACAACCTTGCCCCCTCATACCTGTCGGATGGTGTTCGTGTCGCCACAACCAGCCGTCCCCTCAGATCCTCTGCTCGCCTCGTCACTATGGAGAGCAGAGCATTCAGCTACTCTGCCCCCCGGCTCTGGAATTCACTCCCTCCTGACCTCTGAAACATCGACTCTCTCTCACGATTCACCAAGAAACTAAAAACCCACCTTTTCCAACTTACCCATTTCCCCCCATAACTTGACATTCTTGGCCTGTTTTACTGTACATTTTATTGCTTGTTGATTGCTTTTAACTTTCACTGTTATGCACGGCGGCCTTGGGTTCCTAGAAAGGCCCCTAACAAATACAATGTGTTATTATTATTGTTATTATGATATATGTCCTCCATCGTCAGAAAAATGCCACAGGAACAAGTTGAAAACTCCCAAAACACAATTCTTTATCAGAGTGGCTCCTTAATAAACACATCGATGACAGCTACAGAAGGTCTGAGAGGACTGTTCAACACCTGCGACAAGAAGAGCTCTCAGCTCTTTCACTGGCAGCAGCTCCCACATGGAAGCGTCTGTCAGCACTGTTCCCAAACCGTGGCACATATCAAAGACAATAAAGTCTGTGGAAACCCTGAGGAGGCTTTTCAGTCTTTGCCCCACATTTCACTCATGAAGTAAGCTCTGTTTTAAGCATGAAACTGGCTTTGTCTCCCGCTAGGAACCATCAAACTCTCCCAGGGACCCAAGTTAAAAATGAATCAAGCAGATTACCATTCAATAAAATGTTTATCAGTGTTTACTGTCTTCATCAGCACGACAAAAAAAAAAAAGCAAAATGATTCTCCTTGATGAAAATCAAAGAGATCAAAGCGCCCAGTGAGCTGTGCCACTCTTTCATTTTAAAGTAATTCTCTCCCTCTGAAGCAGAAAGAGTCTATTTTTAATCAAGTTCTCCATCCCTCAGCTCCCTCTCTATACTCACTAACAAATTCATGAGAGATGAAAGGTTATGCTCAGTCATAATGTGAGAAGACGTTACCGAATGTGAATTCAAAGCTCATGAGCTCCAGTCTCTTTAACATCTCTATAAGTGTGAGCAAACCTGCGACATGGGAAGCGTGCACGTATAAATGAAATATTAGGGCATTACTGGAGCCTTAGTAGTCACGGAGCAGCCAACCTGCTGATTTGCAATCAGTGGGAACAATCTTCAAAGCAGCTCTAGTGGCAGAGCTCAGCCTGTTGTAGACGTCTCATCCTCAAATCTTTTACATGGACTCCACTGCTCTCTATAATGATATGTGTCGTGCTTCCCTCCGTCATTTATAATGTCATTTGGGTCCAGTAATTGCATAAGTCACACCTGAGCGAGCGACGGTGGTGCTGATTGCGGGAGCGTAAAAGGTAGAGGAACAATAACAGCGGTGAAGAAAGCTATCAAAGCTAAATTGAGTTGAAAAGTCTCTCTCCGTGTAAACAGTGGACAAGCTGCTGACCCAGATTTGTAACACAATTGTTGTCGAAAGGTTTTGTTTGTAAAAATCGCTTTTGGGAATTCCCAGAGTTTACCTCTACCCTGTGTGGAACAGCACAGACGTGTCTTCCTGTTCTCTCATCCTCCTACTGCTCAGAAAGTCTTTGAGTCACAGAAGCAAAAGAGCCCAGATTCCCTCTATCACCTAAACACATCTACTCTGCCTCAGTGTTGCGTTTGCTTTGAGTAATAGTGCTTTGTGGGACCAAGAACCAGCTTTGTTTACGAAATAAACAATGCAGCGTCTAACAGAAAGAAGTGTGGCACATAACTGATGGTTGTGCTACCACGATACATGTCTGAAAACCTGTTTTGTTTCCTAGGACATTGTTTCTGCAGAGCAGCGGGAGTTCATTAGAGAGAAAGATTGCATAGTACGCCGCCCCCCTTCCCATCAGCCATCTATGTACATCCTCTCCTTCCAGCTCACAACTCTACACTCGTCCAACCTAACAAACAAAAGTGGTGAGCAATATCCGAGCTATCCAGCCGTACACTTCTGATCTCAGACGAGAAAAAAAAAGTAGCAGGTTTCTAAAGTAACAATACTTGTCAGAAATAAAACTTAAAACCTTTGAATAAACCCACACTTGCAAGAAATGAACTGGAATATGAACTGCAGATTTTATGTACAAAATGTTTTTTTTTCTTGTTGTCTCCCTTGTACACACAAAGTTCTCAGTCTCCTTATCTTCTTATTGTGTGTTTTTTTTGTCATTGTTTCTCTACTGTACTATGTTGGTTTGAGCCTCTGGTACCTTCAGGTGACCAGAAGCCCCACAGGTCCAGATAAGTAAGACTTTTTGGTGATGGTAGTGGGATGGTGTAGCTTTCCATATAGAAATGAGTTTCTGTCTGCACTGATAATTAAATCCCCACATTGTCGAAGTGTCCTTGGGCAAGACACTGAACCCCACCTTGCCTCTGGTGGGAGGTTGGCGCCAGTGTTTGGCAGCGGAGCCGCCACCAGCGCGTGAATGTGTGTGTGAATGTGTGTGTGCATGGGTGAATAGGACTGTGACTGTAAAGCGCTTTGGGCCTTCGAAAGAAGGTAGAAAGCGCTATATAAGTATACGCCATTTACCATTACATTCTGTTATCAATCCATTACCCCCCCCCCCCACCCAAAAAATAGAAGGAAAAAAAACACTTCCCCAAATAGAAAGAGTTTATTAAGATTATCATAAGAATTTTGAAAGAAAAAGGACAAAACGCTAAATTAATACTTAAATAAGAGATCATTCAGCCTAATCAATTGTGCACTACAGATATTACAGTAGCCATTGGATAAAAAGTAGAGCTATTCAATGTTCCAGAACCTTTGGTGATCAAACTCACTTTATCCTTTTCATGTAAAATACTTACAAAAATACCAATGTCAGGGGCTGAAATGCCGTATCTCAGTGGGATCGTAGAGCCTGAACCACACTGAGGGTCGGCTGAAGGGATGCCACGAGACGGAGCTGAACACAGTGGAACAGTCTGGTTTTAAACTGCATCAAAGAACCGTTTTGGCATTAACCATCCCATGGAGCTGATCCACGTTTGATTCCTGGATCTCTTCCATGTGTCAGCTTAGTTTAATCGTGTCATGCTGACATTTTTCTGCCAATCACAGTAGCTTAAGGCGTTCACTGTCCCCTTCTTCTCCTGACAACCATCTATCTCGGGTGACACCCATTTTATTTTAAAAGTTCATAAAAGCAACAGAAAAGACGAGTGTTCTTCCTGGTGTACACGAATACCTCAGTGAGTCATGGGATGAGGTAAAACTAATTAATCATACAAACAATGATCAATGCTGGAAGCAAAGATTTCCTTCCATCTGTGACTCAGACTCATCCAAGTCTCTTAGAACAATCAGTAAGAAAATGTTCATCAACACACTAATGAAGACTCAACTGAGCAACGACAAACTCAGGACATACGTGAATCATTGAGACATCAAAGTTCTCTGAAGTGAGATTAATGACAAGCAGCTTTTTAAGAGACGAAGTGTTTGTCCATGTCTCAAAGAGGCTTTAAAGTCCTGCTCTGATCTTCTTTTGATCTATTTTCAAAGTCTTTCTATGCTGGTCTTTCATTTATGATTGTCAGTTTTTATTAATTTTTTTGCCAAAATCCCCCAAAACTTTTGTTGTTTTCTAGCACTTAGTTTCCCCAGAGCGGCAGGAGTTCATTAGAAATTCCCTTTAGAGTTGTGGGCGGGGCCAATCGCGGAGAGCAACTCCGCCCCCCTTTCCCTCCCCCTTGCAGAGTGGAGCAGGGAGCTTGTAGCCCGCATTGTATTTTTCGTAGGAGAATTTTTTGCTCCTAAATCACAATGAATGAAGACATACTTATAATTTTGAGCTTAAACATATTCATATATGTCCTGCATCATCAGAAAAATGCAACAAGAACGTATTAAAAACCCAATTTTCATAGCACTGGGTCTTTATTGACTTTTGCTGGAGATGTACGATAAGATTTTGCATTTAGTCTTCTGGTCTTTAAGGTGAATATGTCTGTGGAAGACACTACATTTGTTAATACTCTATTGGATTATTGATCAATCGGAAAAGCTGCAGCATTGCCACAAAAGGTCTCCAGAACATACAAAAAAGGGAAACAAAGTTCTTATATAGATAGAGTTCACATTGGTTTGAAAAACGATTGATGTAACACAAATAGAAACGGTTGTTTAAAATTCTGTCTTGAATTATGTGAGTCCTGAATGAAGTGGGCGGAGTCACCAGAGAGAGAAAAACCAAATGGAGAAAAGTTTGGGGTGTCGGCAGCTGTCAGAGCAAAAAATACGAAAAAAAGGCTAGGGAAGGCTACGAAGGACCCCAGGGAGAAATCAAAAAAGATAACCTAGTCAAGAAAAGAGATACATTTTGTTGAGATCCTTCGCTTTCTTTTTTGAATAACAGTCCCATGTGGATTTATATTTTCCTAACATTTCTGATTGAACACTGAAAGGGAGACAAAAGAGCGTAAATTTGGAGGATATGTGTTTATATGTTTGACTTGAGTTTGTGTTGAACAAAGGTAAATCAGTTAAGCCCTAATTTCATTTAAAAGTGTATTTCATACAACTCGTTACAAAGCAAAAAATATTCACCTTTCGGCACATCCCTTCGGGTGGTTTGGCAGAGAATTTTATGCCGGATGCCCTTCCTGGGACCGGGGGACCTTGGGCAGTAGCACAGAACCCCAGTTTCCCATGCACCAGTCCTACATGCAGCAAGCGGAGCCTTCCTGCCGCTAAGTGAATACTTTCCACAAAAGAGAGACTTTCATTGTTTACATACTTTCTACCTCCCGTACAAAACATTTTGGTTAAAAGGCAGAAATAAAAAAATCGTTAAAATCAAGTGATTAACAATAAGGAAATTCTTCATCTGGGGTTGATTATTTGCCGTGTCAAATGCCTGAAGGAAGTCTGATTTATGTGCGACTACAACTGGTTTGCTGTTATTGTTGCTCTGCCTCCCTCAGGGAACCTTTATCGCTCTTGAGAGTGAAAATATGTTCAGTGGAATGGCCTTCGCGGGCTATCAGTTATGGAAAATGGCATGTATGCATTGTGTCTGTAGGCTGCTTGGAAAAATCAATACGGAATTTGAAAAGAAAAGAAAATCATTACAGTGGGGTTGCAGTTTTTATTTAAACCCAACCCCGCCCGCCTGCATGCAGACAGGACCCAACATTGCACGGTTTATAATTGACCCATTTTTACAAGTCTTTTTTTTTTTCTTTTTGGGTGCATCTGATACGTCATTTCTGACCCACCTGACCGGAGGATTAGTTTTCTTTGCCTTTGGTTTTATTTTTACTCTTCCTCTGCAGTGTGTTGACACGGCAGAGAAAAAGCCTCACAGCCCTGAAGTCTACAAGATGTCCATGATGGTAAATCATGTCAGGGAGTGCAGAGGGAGAGGGGAGGCACACGAGGGAGGCCTTGCTGTTTATGCAAACTGATGTGCAGGGAGGAGGCTGCGTTTGTGTGTATTGTGGCTGCACAGATAAGAGGTCAAGTCAAGTGTGCTTCCCTGCCAGTCAAACATGTACCACAGAGTATGGACCAAACCAATTAAACTGTTTTATGTATGCATGCTCGCAGAACAACCACACACCACCAGGAGGAGCTCTGAACCCGTTTTCGTTTGTCAGGCAGGCCCCACCTCCCCTTCCTCCCTTCTTTCTTGGCAGAGAGTCCCTATCACCTCACCTAATTCTGTCTGCTTCATTTTATCCCACACAAAGCTGACAAATTCATATATATTGTGGAGGAAGTGAATACACGTTTAAAGGGAGAGAAGAGCGGAGCTTGTTTTGGAGCTTCCTAATGCAGCTGCAGATATGCAGGATGATACAAGAGCCAATCGCGACAAAGAGAGGAGAATAAACGAAACACCGGACAACACTGAGGTTGTGCGATAACCTCACTTGATATCCAGCACTTCTCACAGCCTGCCAGCAAGATGTTAATATGCACGAAACACCAAGGAGCATTTTCTGTGGATTTAAACGTAAGCCAATGTAAAAGTGGCCCAAACCACACATCTGTCTACTTCAACTTCCCTCTAAACGTGATGCATCACAGGGACAAAGCGCCAGAAGACGTCGCTGGCCTAGTTAGCCACATGGGTTTGGTTTCTTTTTAGGCTTTAGAATGATTGTTTCATGTCAGAGTACATTAATCTGCCAAGTTCAAATGAAGCACTTGTTTAGAGAAGAGGAATATTAGGAAAAGTAGATTTAAGCTTTAATGCCAAAAATATTGCTCAGTAACACCTAAATAACACGTGCATTTGAGCTACCGTGAATCTGTGACCGTTTATGTGAGCACCCAGAATCCGCTGACAGAGAAAACGGTTTTTCATTCGTAAACAAGCTCTTGTGGAAGGGTGTCTGCCCTGAGACTGAAAGGTCGTGAGTTCAAATCCAGGCCGAGCCGTACCAAAGACTCTAGAATGGGACCAAATGTCTCTCAGAATTAAAGTGTTGGATTGGGGGCTTAAACTACCAAATGGTTCCCGATTGAGACGGTATCTGCAGCTTCCTACGACCTACCACGTCAATTCCATGAATGGTTGAGGAGTTACGGTAGTTGTAAGGATGTATTTATGAAGATAAAGCTGCCTATGACATCAGGATGTTTCATAAAAAAGGTCTATAAAATCCACCCATACCATCCAGCTAAGCTTTAGAAAAGTATCTATGTTTGGAATTTATCAGGAAAAAAAGCATCTTCCCTGGACGCCAACAATAACAGAATCAGGCTGCTCACCTCCACCACAGAGAAATGGTAAATGGCGTATACTTATAAAGCGCTTTTCTACCTACAAGGCCCGAGGCGCTTTACAGTCACAGACCCCTTCACCCAGTCACACGCACATTCACTCACTGATGGCGACTCCGCTGCCGAACACTGGCGCCAACCTCCCACCAGAGGCAAGATGGGGTTCTGTGTCTTCCCCAAGGACACTTCGACACATGGGTGTGCAAGGCGGAAATCGAACCTAAGACTTATGATCGTGGGTCGACCGCCCTGCCGCTGCACCACGGCTGCCCACATGTTAAGAAAAGGGGAGCAACATCCATGGGTCAACGTGCACACTCATGCAGTCAGACTCGTGGTCGAAATACTGAAGCACCAAGTTAACCGTCCTGTACTGCAGCGCATGGGGCTGCATGTGATGGTCATCTGCTTAGTGACTTCCAATGGATACGTTGGTAAAGAGCCAACATGGCACCCCGGAGATGAGCGAACCACACTCATCTGGAAGAGCTAACCTTCATTTCCAACCCACGCTCAAAACGTTTTCTCGCTATTTTGAGTATTTTACTTTTTTGTATTTTGGAGTGATCCTCTGCAGGAGGCTGTAATATGGTAACCAACGTATTTCCTCCAGTGGGCTCCACTAGTACACTTCATTAAAGCTGCTGTGAGGTCTGCCCGTCAGCCATCTGTGTGGACACAGACCAGCACTACAAAAGTGAGGTAAATATGCATTTATCTGACAGGTTTCCATTCTATACGTCAAATCTGGCTCCAAAAACACAAGATGGTGACGTTTATATAAAAAACGTGACAGTTCAGATCGATACTCAACAAAAAACATGAATTGATGTTCATCTTTGCTCAGTTTATAACTTTTTCGAAACTGATCAAAGAAAAAATATGACCTATTATTCTTTCTTTTGACCTATTATTCTAAATTAGTTGTCTTTGCAAGCTTTTTCTTGGTTATTCTTTTGTTTTTATATCTTTTTTAAGTTAGATTCTGGTCCTTTTGGAAAAGTTTTTTCTACTCTTTAAGATTTCAATCCACACGTTTCTGACCTGCTGTTTACCAGCAGTGAACAAAGGACCAGAGGAGTCAGTGTTAATAATAGTTTGCTGCGTCTTCGGGGATAGTTCGCTGTAAATTAAGACAACTCACAACATTGGTGCTGTATGTTTCATAAATGAAAATGGTCAATTGGGGATTCAAGCTCTTCTGTGTTTTAATGGGGATAACATGCACAACACGATGTGCATTGTTAACTCTGGGTGTTCTTTATGGACCCAGATTCTCTAGTAAATTAATTTCCCCAACAGAGTGCATGGGACATTTATGCCCAAAGAGAGCAGGATCTCTGATAAGAGAGCGATTTTTGCTTTAGTGCGCATGTTTGTTCACATGTTCTCTAAAAATCATTACAGTGCAGTTGGCGGTAGGTGGATCAGCCAGTGTTGTAAATCTTTAAAATCTTGTCAGCTTCCCAAACTCATTAAGCAAGTCTCTCTCTGCTGATCACACACTGCTCTGCAGCATGTTTGACCCCGTCTGTGTGTGTGAGTGTTTGCAGGAGAAAGTCAGTTTCAAGAGTGTGTGCGTTACTACGTTATCATCCTGCTGTTCGTGTATCAGTGCATCACAGCAGAGAACAGCTTGGCCTTAGTCCCAACTGTCCTTACCGGTGCACAAGGGCTGTCTGCTGGCAATAAATCTGCAAATCTGCAAATGGATGCAGCCTGCAGGAAATATCAAAGTCGTAGAGCGCTCGGTGAGTCCGTAGAGCTAAACTGCTGCAGACATCAGGTCATAGTGAATACTTACAGTATACAACATGTAAGGGTGGGATGCTTGCATGTTGTACGAAAATCTGTCTTTTTTTTTTAAATCTCCAAATCCTGCACACTGTGTGAGGGGCCCTTTAAGGCTGTACACGTGATAAGTGGGCGCTCCTTGCATGGAGCCTGACTGTTAGAAATGAGGAAACAACACAGTCAGGGTGTAGTTTGTGTGGACATCCTACAGGCACTTACGTATCACGTGCACACCCTGTGCGTGCAGATCCTGTGCGCGGTCGGTAAAGAGCCAGTCATCATACTTTACCAATGCCATTCTTCATAACTAATGACGGCAGCATCACCGTGAGTGTAACTTCCAGTATCCTTACAAATACTTCACCATACACTTACCACATGCACACCGTGGTACGTTCTAATTTGTTGACATTTTAAACGATGTTTTAGCACCATTTTGTTTTTATTCAATGAAATGGAAAGTGCACAAAAGTGGGGCTGTTGTAAAATTATTCATAAATAAAGTTAGATTAGTTGCCATTTGAACAATTCACTTTGATGATTTTGTAAATAGTGGTTGGTGTATAGCAGATTCCTCCTCATACACCAGTCTTTAATCAACATAAATAATCACTTAGCACT